>NC_133553.1:11779464-12099464 GCF_048773025.1 Camelus bactrianus
TGCGTGGAGGGCGGCCCCGAACCTCCCCCACACAGTCAGCCTTGTTCCGGAATTGTGAGTGTGGGGAGGATCCGTCTTCTGCCTGCAGCACCCGGGATCTCCTAGGAGACCTTCGCGTGTCTTCCCGAGTGTCTGCATGTGCGGGCTGCCGAGGAAAGGCGGGGTATGGGCTGGAAATGCAGGTAGCATCTAGTGCCTCCCCCTGGACAGGGAAGGCAATTAGCGGATTTACCCATGCCAGGGAACACCTTTGACACCACTTAACTGCGTGGAGGGCGGCCCCGAACCTCCCCCACACAGTCAGCCGTGTTCCAGAATTCTGAGAGTGGGGAGGTTCCGTCTTCTGTCTGCAGCACCCGAGATCTCCTAGGAGCATTTCGCGTGTCTTCCCCGAGTGTATGCATGTGCGGGCTGCCGGGGAAAGGCGGGGTTTGGGCTGGAAATGCAGGTAGCATGTATGCCTCCCGCTGGAAAGGGTAGGCAATTTGCGGATTTCCCCATGCCAGGGAACACCATTGACACCACTTAGCTGCGTGGAGTGCGGCCCCGAACCTCCCCCACACAGTCAGCCGTGTTCCGGAATTGTGAGTGTGGGGAGGTTCCGTCTTCTGTCTGCAGCACCCGGGATCTCCTAGGAGCACTTCGCGTGTCTTCCCCGAGTGTCTGCATGTGCGGGCTTCCGGGGAAATGCGGGGGTTGGGCTGGAAATGCAGGTAGTATCTAGTGCCTCCCCCTAGACTTGGGAGGAAATTAGCGGACATCCCCCTGCCAGGGAACACCTGTGACACCAGTCTGCTGCGTGGACGTCGGCCCCAAACCTCCCACACACAGTCAGCCGTGTTCCGGAATTCTGAGAGTGAGGAGGTTCCGTCTTCTCTCTGCAGCACCCGGGATCTCCTAGGAGCCTTTCGCGTGTCTTCCCCGAGTGTCTGCCTGTGCGGGCTGACGTGAAAGGTGGGGGTTGGGCTGGAAATGCAGGTAGTATCTTGTGCCTCCCCCTGGACTTGGGAGGTAATTAGCGGACTTCCCCATGCCAGGGAACACCTGTGACACCAGTCAGCTGCGTGGGCGGCGGCCCCAAACCTCCCACACACAGTCAGCCGTGTTCCGGAATTCTGAGAGTGAGGAGGTTCCGTCTTCTCTCTGCAGCACCCGGGATCTCCTAGGAGCCTTTCGCGTGTCTTCCCCGAGTGTCTGCATGTGCGGGCTGCCGGGGAAAGGCGGGGTTTGGGCTGGAAATGCAGGTAGTATCTAGTGCCTCCCCCTTGACTTGGTAGGTAATTAGCGGACTTCCCCCTGCCAGGGAATAATTTTGACACCAGTCATCTGCGTGGACGGCGGCCGCAAACCTACCCCACACAGTCAGCCATGTTCCGGAATTGTGAGTGTGGGGAGGTTCCGTCTTCTGTCTGCAGAATCCGGGATCTCCTAGGAGCCCTTTTCGTGTCTTCCCCGAGTGTCTACCTGTGCGGGCTTCCGGGGAAAGGCGGGGGTTGGGCTGGAAATGCAGGTAGTATCTAGTGCCTCCCCCTGGACTTGGGAGGTAATTAGCGGACTTCCCCATGCCAGGGAACACCTTTGACACCACTCACCTGCGTGGAGGGCGGCCCGGAAACTCCCCCACACAGTCAGCCTTGTTCCGGTATTGTGAGTGTGGGGAAGTTCCGTCTTCTGTCGGCAGCACCCGGGATCTCCTAGGAGTCCTTCGCGTTTCTTGCCCGAGTGTCAACCTGTGCGGGCTGCCGGGCAAAGGCGGGGTTTGGGCTGGAAATGTAGGTAGTATCTAGTGCCTCCACCTGGACATGGGACGAAATTAGCGGACTTCCCCCTGCCAGGGAATACCTTTGACTCCACTCAGCTGCGTGGAGGGCGGCCCCGAACCTCCCCCACACAGTCAGCCTTGTTCCGGAATTGTGAGTGTGGGGAGGATCCGTCTTCTGCCTGCAGCACCCGGGATCTCCTAGGAGCCCTTCGCGTGTCTTCCCGAGTGTCTGCATGTGCGGGCTGCCGAGGAAAGTCGGGGTTTGGGCTGGAAATGCAGGTAGCATCTAGTGCCTCCCCCTGGACAGGGAAGGCAATTAGCGGATTTACCCATGCCAGGGAACACCTTTGACACCACTTAACTGCGTGGAGGGCGGCCCCGAAACTCCCCGACACAGTCAGCCGTGTTCCGGTATTGTGAGTGTGGGGAAGTTCCGTCTTCTGTCTGCAGCAAACGGGATCTCCTAGGAGCCCTTCGCGTATCTTCCGCGAGTGTCTGCCTGTGCGGGCTGACGTGAAAGGCGGGGGTTGGGCTGGAAATGCAGGTAGTATCTTGTGCCTCCCCCTCGACTTGGGAGGTAATTAGCGGACTTCCCCATGCCAGGGAACACCTGTGACACCAGTCAGTTGCGTGGACGGCGGACCCAAACCTCCCACACACAGTCAGCCGTGTTCCGGAATTCTGAGAGTTAGGAGGTTCCGTCTTCTCTCTGCAGCACCCGGGATCTCATAGGAGCCTTTCGCGTGTCTTCCCCGAGTGTCTCCCATTGCGGGCTGACGGAGAAAGCGGGGGTTGGGCTGGAAATGCAAGTAGCATCTAGTGCCTCCCCCTGGACAGTGTAGGCAATTAGCGGACTTCCCCGTGCCAGGGAACACCTTTGACACCACTTAGCAGCGTGGAGGGCGGCCCCGAACCTCCCCCACACAGTCAGCCGTGTTCCAGAATTCTGAGAGTGGGGAGGTTCCGTCTTCTGTCTGCAGCACCCGAGATCTCCTAGGAGCATTTCGCGTGTCTTCCCCGAGTGTATGCATGTGCGGGCTGCCGGGGAAAGGCGGGGTTTGGGCTGGAAATGCAGGTAGCATGTATGCCCCCCGCTGGAAAGGGTAGGCAATTAGCGGATTTCCCCATGCCAGGGAACACCTTTGACACCACTTAGCTGCGTGGAGTGCGGCCCCGAACCTCCCCCACACAGTCAGCCGTGTTCCGGAATTGTGAGTGTGGGGAGGTTCCGTCTTCTGTCTGCAGCACCCGGGATCTCCTAGGAGCACTTCGCGTGTCTTCCCCGAGTGTCTGCATGTGCGGGCTTCCGGGGAAATGCGGGGGTTGGGCTGGAAATGCAGGTAGTATCTAGTGCCTCCCCCTAGACTTGGGAGGAAATTATCGGACTTCCCCCTGCCAGGGAACACATGTGACACCAGTCAGCTGCGTGGACGTCGGCCCCAAACCTCCCACACACAGTCAGCCGTGTTCCGGTATTCTGAGAGTGGGGATGTTCCGTCTTCTGTCGGCAGCACCCGGTATCTCCTAGGAGTCCTTCGCGTGTCTTGCCCGAGTGTCTACCTGTGCGGGCTGCCGGGGAAAGGCGGGGTTTGGGCTGGAAATGTAGGTAGTATCTAGTGCCTCCACCTGCACATGGGACGAAATTAGCGGAATTCCCCCTGCCAGGGAATACCTTTGACACCACTCAGCTCCGTGGAGGGCGGCCCCTAACCTCCCCCACACAGTCAGCCGTGTTCCGAAATTCTGAGAGTTTGGATGTTCCGTCTTCTGTCTGCAGCACCCGGGATCTCCTAGGAGCACTTCGCGTGTCTTCAACGAGTGTCTGCATCTGCGGCCTTCCGGGGAAATGCGGGGGTTGGGCTGGAAGTGCAGGTAGTATCTAGTGCCTCCCCCTGGACTTGGGAGGTAATTAGCGGACTTCCCCCTGACAGAGAACACCTGTGACACCAGTCAGCTGCGTGGACGGCGGCCCCAAACCTCCCACACACAGTCAGCCGTGTTCCAGTATTCTGAGAGTGAGGAGGTTCCTTCTTCTGTCTGCAGCACCCGAGATCTCCTAGGAGCATTTCGCGTGTCTTCCCCGAGTGTCTGCCTGTGCGGGCTGACGTGAAAGTTGGGGGTTGGGCTGGAAATGCAGGTAGTATCTTGTGCCTCCCCCTGGACTTGGGAGGTAATTAGCGGACTTCCCCATGCCAGGAAACACCTGTGACACCAGTCAGCTGCGTGGGCGGCGGCCCCAAACCTCCCACACACAGTCAGCCGTGTTCCGGAATTCTGAGAGTGAGGAGGTTCCGTCTTCTCTCTGCAGCACCCGGGATCTCCTAGGAGCCTTTCGCGTGTCTTCCCCGAGTGTCTGCATGTGCGGTCTGCCGGGGAAAGGCGGGGTTTGGGCTGGAAATGCAGGTAGCATGTAGTGCCTCCCCCTGGAAAGGTTAGGCAATTAGCGGATTTCCCCATGCCAGGGAACACCTTTGACACCACTTAACTGCGTTGAGGGCGGCCCCGAACCTCCCCCACACAGTCAGCCGTGTTCCGGTATTGTGAGTGTGGGGAAGTTCCGTCTTCTGTCGGCAGCACCCGGGATCTCCTAGGAGTCCTTCGCGTGTCTTGCCCGAGTGTCAACCTGTGCGGGCTGCCGGGCAAAGGCGGGGTTTGGGCTGGAAATGTAGGTAGTATCTAGTGCCTCCACCTGGACATGGGACGAAATTAGCGGACTTCCCCCTGCCAGGGAATACCTTTGACTCCACTCAGCTGCGTGGAGGGCGGCCCCGAACCTCCCCCACACAGTCAGCCTTGTTCCGGAATTGTGAGTGTGGGGAGGATCCGTCTTCTGCCTGCAGCACCCGGGATCTCCTAGGAGCCCTTCGCGTGTCTTCCCGAGTGTCTGCATGTGCGGGCTGCCGAGGAAAGTCGGGGTTTGGGCTGGAAATGCAGGTAGCATCTAGTGCCTCCCCCTGGACAGGGAAGGCAATTAGCGGATTTACCCATGCCAGGGAACACCTTTGACACCACTTAACTGCGTGGAGGGCGGCCCCGAAACTCCCCCACACAGTCAGCCGTGTTCCGGTATTGTGAGTGTGGGGAAGTTCCGTCTTCTGTCTGCAGCAAACGGGATCTCCTAGGAGCCCTTCGCGTATCTTCCGCGAGTGTCTGCCTGTGCGGGCTGACGTGAAAGGCGGGGGTTGGGCTGGAAATGCAGGTAGTATCTTGTGCCTCCCCCTGGACTTGGGAGGTAATTAGCGGACTTCCCCATGCCAGGGAACACCTGTGACACCAGTCAGCTGCGTGGGCGGCGGCCCCAAACCTCCCACACACAGTCAGCCGTGTTCCGGAATTCTGAGAGTGAGGAGGTTCCGTCTTCTCTCTGCAGCACCCGGGATCTCCTAGGAGCCTTTCGCGTGTCTTCCCCGAGTGTCTGCATGTGCGGGCTGCCGGGGAAAGGCGGGGTTTGGGCTGGAAATGCAGGTAGTATCTAGTGCCTCCCCCTTGACTTGGTAGGTAATTAGCGGACTTCCCCCTGCCAGGGAATAATTTTGACACCAGTCATCTGCGTGGACGGCGGCCCCAAACCTACCCCACACAGTCAGCCATGTTCCGGAATTGTGAGTGTGGGGAGGTTCCGTCTTCTGTCTGCAGAACCCGGGATCTCCTAGGAGCCCTTTGCGTGTCTTCCCCGAGTGTCTACCTGTGCGGGCTTCCGGAGAAAGGCGGGGGTTGGGCTGGAAATGCATGTAGTATCTAGTGCCTCCCCCTGGACTTGGGAGGTAATTAGCGGACTTCCCCATGCCAGGGAACACCTTTGACACCACTCACCTGAGTGGAGGGCGGCCCCAAACCTCCCACACACAGTCAGCCGTGTTCCGAAATTGTGAGTGTGGGGAGGTTCTTTTTTTTGTCTGCAGCACCCGGGATCTCCCAGGAGCCTTTCGCGTGTCTTCCCCGAGTGTATCCCATTGCGGGCTACCGGGGAAAGCGGGGGTTGGCCTGGAAATGCAAGTAGCATCTAGTGCCTCCCCCTGGACAGGGTAGGCAATTAGCGGACTTCCCCGTGCCAGGGAACACCTTTGACACCACTTAGCTGCGTGGAGGGCGGCCCCGAACCTCCCCCACACAGTCAGCCGTGTTCCGGAATTCTGAGAGTGGGGAGGTTCCGTCTTCTGTCTGCAGCACCCGAGATCTCCTAGGAGCATTTCGCGTGTCTTCCCCGAGTGTATGCATGTGGGGGCTACCGGGGAAAGGCGGGATTTGGGCTGGAAATGCAGGTAGCATGTAGTGCCTCCCCCTGGAAAGGGTAGGCAATTAGCGGATTTCCCCATGCCAGGGAACACCTTTGACACCACTTAACTGCGTTGAGGGCGGCCCCGAACCTCCCCCACACAGTCAGCCGTGTTCCGGTATTGTGAGTGTGGGGAAGTTCCGTCTTCTGTCGGCAGCACCCGGGATCTCCTAGGAGTCCTTCGCGTGTCTTGCCCGAGTGTCAAACTGTGCGGGCTGCCGGGCAAAGGCGGGGTTTGGGCTGGAAATGTAGGTAGTATCTAGTGCCTCCACCTGGACATGGGACGAAATTAGCGGACTTCCCCCTGCCAGGGAATACCTTTGACACCACTCAGCTGCGTGGAGGGCGGCCCCGAACCTCCCCCACACAGTCAGCCTTGTTCCGGAATTGTGAGTGTGGGGAGGATCCGTCTTCTGCCTGCAGCACCCGGGATCTCCTAGGAGCCTTTCGCGTGTCTTCCCGAGTGTCTGCATGTGCGGGCTGCCGAGGAAAGGCGGGGTTTGGGCTGGAAATGCAGGTAGCATCTAGTGCCTCCCCCTGGACAGGGAAGGCAATTAGCGGATTTACCCATGCCAGGGAACACCTTTGACACCACTTAACTTCGTGGAGGGCGGCCCCGAACCTCCCCCACACAGTCAGCCGTGTTCCAGAATTCTGAGAGTGGGGAGGTTCCGTCTTCTGTCTGCAGCACCCGAGATCTCCTAGGAGCATTTCGCGTGTCTTCCCCGAGTGTATGCATGTGCGGGCTGCCGGGGAAAGGCGGGGTTTGGGCTGGAAATGCAGGTAGCATGTATGCCTCCCGCTGGAAAGGGTAGGCAATTAGCGGATTTCCCCATGCCAGGGAACACCTTTGACACCACTTAGCTGCGTGGAGTGCGGCCACGAACCTCCCCCACACAGTCAGCCGTGTTCCGGAATTGTGAGTGTGGGGAGGTTCCGTCTTCTGTCTGCAGCACCCGGGATCTCCTAGGAGCACTTCGCGTGTCTTCCCCGAGTGTATGCATGTGCGGGCTTCCGGGGAAATGCAGGGGTTGGGCTGGAAATGCAGGTAGTATCTAGTGCCTCCCCCTAGACTTGGGAGGAAATTAGCGGACATCCCCCTGCCAGGGAACACCTTTGACACCAGTCAGCTGCGTGGACGTCGGCCCCAAACCTCCCACACACAGTCAGCCGTGTTCCGGAATTCTGAGAGTGAGGAGGTTCCGTCTTCTCTCTGCAGCACCCGGGATCTCCTAGGAGCCTTTCGCGTGTCTTCCCCGAGTGTCTGCCTGTGCGGGCTGACGTGAAAGGTGGGGGTTGGGCTGGAAATGCAGGTAGTATCTTGTGCCTCCCCCTGGACTTGGGAGGTAATTAGCGGACTTCCCCATGCCAGGGAACACCTGTGACACCAGTCAGCTGCGTGGGCGGCGGCCCCAAACCTCCCACACACAGTCAGCCGTGTTCCGGAATTCTGAGAGTGAGGAGGTTCCGTCTTCTCTCTGCAGCACCCGGGATCTCCTAGGAGCCTTTCGCGTGTCTTCCCCGAGTGTCTGCATGTGCGGGCTGCCGGGGAAAGGCGGGGTTTGGGCTGGAAATGCAGGTAGTATCTAGTGCCTCCCCCTTGACTTGGTAGGTTATTAGCGGACTTCCCCCTGCCAGGGAATAATTTTGACACCAGTCATCTGCGTGGACGGCGGCCGCAAACCTACCCCACACAGTCAGCCATGTTCCGGAATTGTGAGTGTGGGGAGGTTCCGTCTTCTGTCTGCAGAACCCGGGATCTCCTAGGAGCCCTTTTCGTGTCTTCCCCGAGTGTCTACCTGTGCGGGCTTCCGGAGAAAGGCGGGGGTTGGGCTGGAAATGCAGGTAGTATCTAGTGCCTCCCCCTGGACTTGGGAGGTAATTAGCGGACTTCCCCATGCCAGGGAACACCTTTGACACCACTCACCTGCGTGGAGGGCGGCCCCAAACCTCCCACACACAGTCAGCCGTGTTCCGGAATTCTGAGAGTGGGGAGGTTCCGTCTTCTGTCTGCAGCACCCGAGATCTCCTAGGAGCATTTCTCGTGTCTTCCCCGAGTGTATGCATGTGCGGGCTACCGGGGAAAGGCGGGGTTTGGGCTGGAAATGCAGGTAGCATGTAGTGCCTCCCCCTGGAAAGGGTAGGCAATTAGCGGATTTCCCCATGCCAGGGAACACCTTTGACATCACTTAACTGCGTTGAGGGCGGCCCCGAACCTCCCCCACACAGTCAGCCGTGTTCCGGTATTGTGAGTGTGAGGAGGTTCCGTCTTCTTTCTGCAGCACCCGGGATCTCCTAGGAGCACTTCGCGTGTCTTCCCCGAGTGTATGCATGTGCGGGCTTCCGGGGAAATGCAGGGGTTGGGCTGGAAATGCAGGTAGTATCTAGTGCCTCCCCCTAGACTTGGGAGGAAATTAGCGGACATCCCCCTGCCAGGGAACACCTGTGACACCAGTCAGCTGCGTGGACGTCGGCCCCAAACCTCCCACACACAGTCAGCCGTGTTCCGGAATTCTGAGAGTGAGGAGGTTCCGTCTTCTCTCTGCAGCACCCGGGATCTCCTAGGAGCCTTTCGCGTGTCTTCCCCGAGTGTCTGCCTGTGCGGGCTGACGTGAAAGGTGGGGGTTGGGCTGAAAATGCAGGTAGTATCTTGTGCCTCCCCCTGGACTTGGGAGGTAATTAGCGGACTTCCCCATGCCAGGGAACACCTGTGACACCAGTCAGCTGCGTGGGCGGCGGCCCCAAACCTCCCACACACAGTCAGCCGTGTTCCGGAATTCTGAGAGTGAGGAGGTTCCGTCTTCTCTCTGCAGCACCCGGGATCTCCTAGGAGCCTTTCGCGTGTCTTCCCCGAGTGTCTGCATGTGCGGGCTGCCGGGGAAAGGCGGGGTTTGGGCTGGAAATGCAGGTAGTATCTAGTGCCTCCCCCTTGACTTGGTAGGTTATTAGCGGACTTCCCCCTGCCAGGGAATAATTTTGACACCAGTCATCTGCGTGGACGGCGGCCGCAAACCTACCCCACACAGTCAGCCATGTTCCGGAATTGTGAGTGTGGGGAGGTTCCGTCTTCTGTCTGCAGAACCCGGGATCTCCTAGGAGCCCTTTTCGTGTCTTCCCCGAGTGTCTACCTGTGCGGGCTTCCGGAGAAAGGCGGGGGTTGGGCTGGAAATGCAGGTAGTATCTAGTGCTTCCCCCTGGACTTGGGAGGTATTTAGCGGACTTCCCCATGCCAGGGAACACCTTTGACACCACTCACCTGCGTGGAGGGCGGCCCCAAACCTCCCACACACAGTCAGCCGTGTTCCGGAATTCTGAGAGTGGGGAGGTTCCGTCTTCTGTCTGCAGCACCCGAGATCTCCTAGGAGCATTTCGCTTGTCTTCCCCGAGTGTATGCATGTGCGGGCTACCGGGGAAAGGCGGGGTTTGGGCTGGAAATGCAGGTAGCATGTATTGCCTCCCCCTGGAAAGGGTAGGCAATTAGCGGATTTCCCCATGCCAGGGAACACCTTTGACACCACTTAACTGCGTTGAGGGCGGCCCCGAACCTCCCCTACACAGTCAGCCGTGTTCCGGTATTGTGAGTGTGGGGAAGTTCCGTCTTCTGTCGGCAGCACCCGGGATCTCCTAGGAGTCCTTCGCGTGTCTTGCCCGAGTGTCAACCTGTGCGGGCTGCCGGGCAAAGGCGGGGTTTGGGCTGGAAATGTAGGTAGTATCTAGTGCCTCCACCTGGACATGGGACGAAATTAGCGGACTTCCCCCTGCCAGGGAATACCTTTGACTCCACTCAGCTGCGTGGAGGGCGGCCCCGAACCTCCCCCACACAGTCAGCCTTGTTCCGGAATTGTGAGTGTGGGGAGGATCCGTCTTCTGCCTGCAGCACCCGGGATCTCCTAGGAGCCCTTCGCGTGTCTTCCCGAGTGTCTGCATGTGCGGGCTGCCGAGGAAAGTCGGGGTTTGGGCTGGAAATGCAGGTAGCATCTAGTGCCTCCCCCTGGACAGGGAAGGCAATTAGCGGATTTACCCATGCCAGGGAACACCTTTGACACCACTTAACTGCGTGGAGGGCGGCCCCGAAACTCCCCCACACAGTCAGCCGTGTTCCGGTATTGTGAGTGTGGGGAAGTTCCGTCTTCTGTCTGCAGCAAACGGGATCTCCTAGGAGCCCTTCGCGTATCTTCCGCGTGTGTCTGCCTGTGCGGGCTGACGTGAAAGGCGGGGGTTGGGCTGGAAATGCAGGTAGTATCTTGTGCCTCCCCCTCGACTTGGGAGGTAATTAGCGGACTTCCCCATGCCAGGGAACACCTGTGACACCAGTCAGCTGCGTGGACGGCGGACCCAAACCTCCCACACACAGTCAGCCGTGTTCCGGAATTCTGAGAGTGAGGAGGTTCCGTCTTCTCTCTGCAGCACCCGGGATCTCCTAGGAGCCTTTCGCGTGTCTTCCCCGAGTGTCTCCCATTGCGGGCTGACGGAGAAAGCGGGGGTTGGGCTGGAAATGCAAGTAGCATCTAGTTCCTCCCCCTGGACAGTGTAGGCAATTAGCGGACTTCCCCGTGCCAGGGAACACCTTTGACACCACTTAGCAGCGTGGAGGGCGGCCCCGAACCTCCCCCACACAGTCAGCCGTGTTCCAGAATTCTGAGAGTGGGGAGGTTCCGTCTTCTGTCTGCAGCACCCGAGATCTCCTAGGAGCATTTCGCGTGTCTTCCCCGAGTGTATGCATGTGCGGGGTGCCGGGGAAAGGCGGGGTTTGGGCTGGAAATGCAGGTAGCATGTATGCCCCACACTGGAAAGGGTAGGCAATTAGCGGATTTCCCCATGCCAGGGAACACCTTTGACACCACTTAGCTGCGTGGAGTGCGGCCCCGAACCTCCCCCACACAGTCAGCCGTGTTCCGGAATTGTGAGTGTGGGGAGGTTCCGTCTTCTGTCTGCAGCACCCGGGATCTCCTAGGAGCACTTCGCGTGTCTTCCCCGAGTGTCTGCATGTGCGGGCTTCCGGGGAAATGCGGGGGTTGGGCTGGAAATGCAGGTAGTATCTAGTGCCTCCCCCTAGACTTGGGAGGAAATTAGCGGACTTCCCCCTGCCAGGGAACACCTGTGACACCAGTCAGCTGCGTGGACGTCGGCCCAAAACCTCCCACACACAGTCAGCCGTGTTCCGGTATTCTGAGAGTGAGGAGGTTCCGTCTTGTGTCTGCAGCACCCGAGATCTACTAGGAGCATTTCGCGTGTCTTCCCCGAGTGTATGTATGTGCGGGCTGCCGGGGAAAGGCGGGGTTTGGGCTGCAAATGCAGGTAGCATGTACTGCCTTCCCCTGGAAAGGGTAGGCAATTAGCGGATTTCCCCATGCCAGGGAACACCTTTGACACCACTTAGCTGCGTGGAGGGCGGCCCCGATCCTTCCCCACACAGTCAGGCGTGATCCGGAATTGTGAGTGTTGGGAGGTTTCGTCTTCTGTCTGCAGCACACGGGATCTCCTAGGAGAACTTCGCGTGTCTTCCCCGAGTGTCTGCATGTGCGGGCTGCCTGGGAAAGGCGGGGTTTGGGCTGGAAATGCAGGTAGTACCTAGTGCCTCCCCCTTTACTTGGTAGGTAATTAGCGGACTTCCCCCTGCCAGGGAATAATTTTGACACCACTCAGCTACGTGGAGGGCGGCCCCTAACCTCCACCACACAGTCAGCCGTGTTCCGAAATTGTGATTGTGGGGACGTTCCGTTTTCTGTCTGCAGCACCCGGGATCTCCTAGGAACCCTTCGCGTGTCTTCCCCGAGTGTCTCCCATTGCGGGCTGCCGGGGAAATGCGGGGGTTGTGCTGGGAATGCAGGTAGCATCTAGTGCCTCCCCCTGGACAGGGTAGGCAATTAGCGGACTTCCCCATGCCAGGGAACACCTGTGACACCAGTCAGCTGCGTGGACGGCGGCCCCAAACCTCCCCCACAAAGTCAGCCGTGTTCCGGAATTCTGAGAGTGAGGAGGTTCCGTCTTCTCTCTGCAGCACCCGAGATCTCCTAGGAGCATTTCGCGTGTCTTCCCCGATTGTATGCATGTGCGGGCTGCCGGGGAAAGGCGGGAATTGGGCTGGAAATGCAGGTAGCATGTAGTGCCTCCCCCTGGAAAGGGTAGGCAATTAGCGGATTTCCCCATGCCAGGGAACACCTTTGACACCACTTAGCTGCGTGGAGGGCGGCCCCGAACCTTCCCCACACAGTCAGCCGTGTTCCGGAATTGTGAGTGTGGGGAGGTTCCGTCATCTGTCTGCAGCACCCGGGATCACCTAGGAGCACTTCGCGTGTCTTCCCCGAGTGTCTGCATGTGCGGGCTCCCGGGAAATGCGGGGTTTGGGCTGGAAATGCAGGTAGTATCTAGTGCCTCCCCCTTGACTTGGTAGGTAATTAGCGGACTTCCCCCTGCCAGGGAATAATTTTGACACCAGTCATCTTCGTGGACGGCGGCCCCAAACCTCCCCCACACAGTCAGCCGTGTTCCGGAATTCTGAGAGTGGGGATGTTCCGTCTTCTGTCGGCAGCACCCGGGATCTCCTAGGAGTCCTTCGCGTGTCTTGCCCGAGTGTCTACCTGTGCGGGCTGCCGGGGAAAGGCGGGGTTTGGGCTGGAAATGTAGGTAGTATCTAGTGCCTCCACCTGCACATGGGACGAAATTAGCGGAATTCCCCCTGCCAGGGAATACCTTTGACACCACTCAGCTGCGTGGAGGGCGGCCCCTAACCTCCCCCACACAGTCAGCCGTGTTTCGGAATTGTGAGTGTGGGGAGGATCCGTCTTCTGTCTGCAGCACCCGAGATCTCCTAGGAGCATTTTCGTGTCTTCCCCGAGTGTATGCATGTGCGGGCTGCCGGGGAAAGGCGGGGTTTGGGCTGGAAATGCAGGTAGCATGTATGCCTCCCGCTGGGAAGGGTAGGCAATTAGCGGATTTCCCCATGCCAGGGAACACCTTTGACACCACTTAGCTGCGTGGAGTGCGGCCCCGAACCTCCCCCACACAGTCAGCCGTGTTCCGGAATTGTGAGTGTGGGGAGGTTCCGTCTTCTGTCTGCAGCACCCGGGATCTCCTAGGAGCACTTCGCGTGTCTTCCCCGAGTGTCTGCCTGTGCGGGCTGACGGGGAAAGGCGGGGGTTGGGCTGGAAATGCAGGTAGTATCTAGTGCCTCCCCCTGGACTTGGGAGGTAATTTGCCGAATTCCCCCTGCCAGGGAACACCTGTGACACCAGTCAGCTGCGTGGACGGCGGCCACCAACCTCCCCCACACAGTAAGCCGTGTTCCGGAATTCTGAGAGTTTGGATGTTCCGTCTTCTGTCGGCAGCACCCGGGATCTCCTAGGAGTCCTTCGCGTGTCTTGTCCGAGTGTCAACCTGTGCGGGCTGACGGAGAAAGCGGGGGTTGGGCTGGAAATGCAAGTAGCATCTAGTGCCTCCCCCTGGACAGTGTAGGCAATTAGCGGACTTCCCCGTGCCAGGGAACACCTTTGACACCACTTAGCAGCGTGGAGGGCGGCCCCGAACCTCCCCCACACAGTCAGCCGTGTTCCAGAATTCTGAGAGTGGGGAGGTTCCGTCTTCTGTCTGCAGCACCCGAGATCTCCTAGGAGCATTTCGCGTGTCTTACCCGAGTGTATGCATGTGCGGGCTGCCGGGGAAAGGCGGGGTTTGGGCTGGAAATGCAGGTAGCATGTATGCCCCCCGCTGGAAAGGGTAGGCAATTAGCGGATTTCCCCATGCCAGGGAACAACTTTGACACCACTTAGCTGCGTGGAGTGCAGCCCCGAACCTCCCCCACACAGTCAGCCGTGTTCCGGAATTGTGAGTGTGGGGAGGTTCCGTCTTCTGTCTGCAGCACCCGGGATCTCCTAGGAGCATTTCGCGTGTCTTCCCCGAGTGTCTCACATTGCGGGCTGCCGGGGAAATGCGGGGGTTGTGCTGGGAATGCAGGTAGCATCTAGTGCCTCCCCCTGGACAGGGTAGGCAATTAGCGGACTTCCCCATGCCAGGGAACACCTGTGACACCAGTCAGCTGCGTGGACGGCGGCCCCAAACCTCCCCCACACAGTCAGCCGTGTTCCGGAATTGTGAGTGTGGGGAGGTTCCGTTATCTGTCTGCAGCACCCGGGATCACCTAGGAGCACTTCGCGTGTCTTCCCCGAGTGCTGCATGTGCGGGCTGCCGGGAAAGGCGGGGTTTGGGCTGGAAATGCAGGTAGTATCTAGTGCCTCCCCCTTGACTTGGTAGGTAATTAGCGGACTTCCCCCTGCCAGGGAATAATTTTGACACCAGTCATCTTCGTGGACGGCGGCCCCAAACCTCCCCCACACAGTCAGCCGTGTTCCGGAATTCTGAGAGTGGGGATGTACCGTCTTCTGTCGGCAGCACCCGGGATCTCCTAGGAGTCCTTCGCGTGTCTTGCCCGAGTGTCTACCTGTGCGGGCTGCCGGGGAAAGGCGGGGTTTGGGCTGGAAATGTAGGTAGTATCTAGTGCCTCCACCTGCACATGGGACGAAATTAGCGGAATTCCCCCTGCCAGGGAATACCTTTGACACCACTCAGCTGCGTGGAGGGCGGCCCCTAACCTCCCCCACACAGTCAGCCGTGTTCCGGAATTGTGAGTGTGGGGAGGATCCGTCTTCAGTCTGCAGCACCCGAGATCTCCTAGGAGCATTTCGCGTGTCTTCCCCGAGTGTCTGTATGTGCGGGCTGCCGGGGAAAGGCGGGGTTTGGGCTGGAAATGCATGTAGCATGTATGCCTCCCGCTGGAAAGGGTAGGCAATTAGCGGATTTCCCCATGCCAGGGAACACCTTTGACACCACTTAGCTGCGTGGAGTGCGGCCCAGAACCTCCCCCACAAAGTCAGCCGTGTTCCGGAATTGTGAGTGTGGGGAGGTTCCGTCTTCTGTCTGCAGCACCCGGGATCTCCTAGGAGCACTTCGCGTGTCTTCCCCGAGTGTCTGCCTGTGCGGGCTGACGTGAAAGGTGGGGGTTGGGCTGGAAATGCAGGTAGTATCTTGTGCCTCCCCCTGGACTTGGGAGGTAATTAGCGGAATTCCCCATGCCAGGGAACACCTGTGACACCAGTCAGCTGCGTGGGCGGCGGCCCCAAACCTCCCACACACAGTCAGCCGTGTTCCGGAATTCTGAGAGTGAGGAGGTTCCGTCTTCTCTCTGCAGCACCCGGGATTTCCTAGGAGCCTTTCGCGTGTCTTCCCCGATTGTCTTCATGTGCGGGCTGCCGGGGAAAGGCGGGGTTTGGGCTGGAAATGCAGGTAGTATCTAGTGCCTCCCCCTTGACTTGGTAGGTAATTAGCGGACTTCCCCCTGCCAGGGAATAATTTTGACATCAGTCATCTGCGTGGACGGCGGCCGCAAACCTACCCCACACAGTCAGCCATGTTCCGGAATTGTGAGTGTGGGGAGGTTCCGTCTTCTGTCTGCAGAACCCGGGATCTCCTAGGAGCCCTTTTCGTGTCTTCCCCGAGTGTCTACCTGTGCGGGCTTCCGGAGAAAGGCGGGGGTTGTGCTGGAAATGCAGGTAGTATCTAGTGCCTCCCCCTGGACTTGGGAGGTAATTAGCGGACTTCCCCATGCCAGGGAACACCTTTGACACCACTCACCTGCGTGGAGGGCGGCCCCAAACCTCCCACACACAGTCAGCCGTGTTCCGGAATTCTGAGAGTGAGGAGGTTCCGTCTTCTCTCTGCAGCACCCGAGATCTCCTAGGAGCATTTCGCGTGTCTTCCCCGAGTGTATGCATGTGCGTGCTACCGGGGAAAGGCGGGGTTTGGGCTGGAAATGCAGGTAGCATGTAGTGCCTCCCCCTGGAAAGGGTAGGCAATTAGCGGATTTCCCCATGACAGGGAACACCTTTGACACCACTTAACTGCGTTGAGGGCGGCTCCGAACCTCCCCAACACAGTCAGCCGTGTTCCGGTATTGTGAGTGTGGGGAAGTTCCGTCTTCTGTCGGCAGCACCCGGGATCTCCTAGGAGTCCTTCGCGTGTCTTGCCCGAGTGTCAACCTGTGCGGGCTGCCGGGCAAAGGCGGGGTTTGGGCTGGAAATGTAGGTAGTATCTAGTGCCTCCACCTGGACATGGGACGAAATTAGCGGACTTCCCCCTGCCAGGGAATACCTTTGACTCCACTCAGCTGCGTGGAGGGCGGCCCCGAACCTCCCCCACACAGTCAGCCTTGTTCCGGAATTGTGAGTGTGGGGAGGATCCGTCTTCTGCCTGCAGCACCCGGGATCTCCTAGGAGACTTTCGCGTGTCTTCCCCGAGTGTCTCCCATTGCGGGCTGACGGAGAAAGCGGGGGTTGGGCTGGAAATGCAAGTAGCATCTAGTGCCTCCCCCTGGACAGTGTAGGCAATTAGCGGACTTCCCCGTGCCAGGGAACACCTTTGACACCACTTAGAAGCGTGGAGGGCGGCCTCGAAACTCCCCCACACAGTCAGCCGTGTTCCAGAATTCTGAGAGTGGGGAGGTTCCGTCTTCTGTCTGCAGCACCCGAGATCTCCTAGGAGCATTTCGCGTGTCTTCCCCGAGTGTATGCATGTGCGGGCTGCCGGGGAAAGGCGGGGTTTGGGCTGGAAATGCAGGTAGCATGTATGCCCCCCGCTGGAAAGGGTAGGCAATTAGCGGATTTCCCCATGCCAGGGAACACCTTTGACACCACTTAGCTGCGTGGAGTGCGGCCCCGAACCTCCCCCACACAGTCAGCCGTGTTCCGGAATTGTGAGTGTGGGGAGGTTCCGTCTTATGTCTGCAGCACCCGGGATCTCCTAGGAGCACTTCGCGTGTCTTCCCCGAGTGTCTGCATGTGCGGGCTACCGGGGAAATGCTGGGGTTGGGCTGGAAATGCAGGTAGTATCTAGTGCCTCCCCCTAGACTTGGGAGGAATTTAGCGGACTTCCCCCTGCCAGGGAACACCTGTGACACCAGTCAGCTGCGTGGACGTCGGCCCCAAACCTCCCACACACAGTCAGCCGTGTTCCGGTATTCTGAGAGTGAGGAGGTTCCGTCTTCTGTCTGCAGCACCCGAGATCTACTAGGAGCATTTCGCGTGTCTTCCCCGAGTGTATGTATATGCGGGCTGCCGGGGAAAGGCGGGGTTTGGGCTGCAAATGCAGGTAGCATGTATTGCCTTCCCCTGGAAAGGGTAGGCAATTAGCGGATTTCCCCATGCCAGGGAACACCTTTGACACCACTTAGCTGCGTGGAGGGCGGCCCCGATCCTTCCCCACACAGTCAGGCGTGATCCGGAATTGTGAGTGTTGGGAGGTTTCGTCTTCTGTCTGCAGCACACGGGATCTCCTAGGAGAACTTCGTGTGTCTTCCCCGAGTGTCTGCATGTGCGGGCTGCCTGGGAAAGGCGGGGTTTGGGCTGGAAATGCAGGTAGTACCTAGTGCCTCCCCCTTTACTTGGTAGGTAATTAGCGGACTTCCCCCTGCCAGGGAATAATTTTGACACCACTCAGATACGTGGAGGGCGGCCCCTAACCTCCACCACACAGTCAGCCGTGTTCCGAAATTGTGATTGTGGGGAGGTTCCGTTTTCTGTCTGCAGCACCCGGGATCTCCTAGGAACCCTTCGCGTGTCTTCCCCGAGTGTCTCCCATTGCGGGCTGCCGGGGAAATGCGGGGGTTGTGCTGGGAATGCAGGTAGCATCTAGTGCCTCCCCCTGGACAGGGTAGGCAATTAGCGGACTTCCCCATGCCAGGGAACACCTGTGACACCAGTCAGCTGCGTGGACGGCGGCCCCAAACCTCCCCCACAAAGTCAGCCGTGTTCCGGAATTCTGAGAGTGAGGAGGTTCCGTCTTCTCTCTGCAGCACCCGAGATCTCCTAGGAGCATTTCGCGTGTCTTCCCCGATTGTATGCATGTGCGGGCTGCCGGGGAAAGGCGGGAATTGGGCTGGAAATGCAGGTAGCATGTAGTGCCTCCCCCTGGAAAGGGTAGGCAATTAGCGGATTTCCCCATGCCAGGGAACACCTTTGACACCACTTAGCTGCGTGGAGGGCGGCCCCGAACCTTCCCCACACAGTCAGCCGTGTTCCGGAATTGTGAGTGTGGGGAGGTTCCGTCATCTGTCTGCAGCACCCGGGATCACCTATTAGCACTTCGCGTGTCTTCCCCGAGTGTCTGCATGTGCGGGCTCCCGGGAAAGGCGGGGTTTGGGCTGGAAATGCAGGTAGTATCTAGTGCCTCCCCCTTGACTTGGTAGGTAATTAGCGGACTTCCCCCTGCCAGGGAATAATTTTGACACCAGTCATCTTCGTGGACGGCGGCCCCAAACCTCCCCCACACAGTCAGCCGTGTTCCGGAATTCTGAGAGTGGGGATGTTCCGTGTTCTGTCGGCAGCACCCGGGATCTCCTAGGAGTTCTTCGCGTGTCTTGCACGAGTGTCTACCTGTGCGGGCTACCGGGGAAATGCTGGGGTTGGGCTGGAAATGCAGGTAGTATCTAGTGCCTCCCCCTAGACTTGGGAGGAAATTAGCGGAATTCCCCCTGACAGGGAACACCTGTGACACCAGTCAGCTGCGTGGACGTCGGCCCCAAACCTCCCACACACAGTCAGCCGTGTTCCGGTATTCTGAGAGTGAGGAGGTTCCGTCTTCTGTCTGCAGCACCCGAGATCTACTAGGAGCATTTCGCGTGTCTTCCCCGAGTGTATGTATGTGCGGGCTGCCGGGGAAAGGCGGGGTTTGGGCTGCAAATGCAGGTAGCATGTATTGCCTTCCCCTGGAAAGGGTAGGCAATTAGCGGATTTCCCCATGCCAGGGAACACCTTTGACACCACTTAGCTGCGTGGAGTGCGGCCCCGATCCTTCCCCACACAGTCAGGCGTGATCCGGAATTGTGAGTTTTGGGAGGTTTCGTCTTCTGTCTGCAGCACACGGGATCTCCTAGGAGAACTTCGCGTGTCTTCCCCGAGTGTCTGCATGTGCGGGCTGCCTGGGAAAGGCGGGGTTTGGGCTGGAAATGCAGGTAGTACCTAGTGCCTCCCCCTTTACTTGGTAGGTAATTAGCGGACTTCCCCCTGCCAGGGAATAATTTTGACACCACTCAGCTACGTGGAGGGCGGCCACTAACCTCCACCACACAGTCAGCCGTGTTCCGAAATTGTGATTGTGGGGAGGTTCCGTTTTCTGTCTGCAGCACCCGGGATCTCCTAGGAACCCTTCGCGTGTCTTCCCCAAGTGTCTCCCATTGCGGGCTGCCGGGGAAATGCGGGGGTTGGGCTGGAAATGCAGGTAGTATCTAGTGCCTCCCCCTGGACTTGGGAGGTAATTTGCCGACTTCCCCCTGCCAGGGAACACCTGTGACACCAGTCAGCTGCGTGGACGGCGGCCCCAAACCTCCCCCACACAGTCAGCCGTGTTCCGGAATTCTGAGAGTTTGGATGTTCCGTCTTCTGTCTGCAGCACCCGGGATCGCCTAGGAGCACTTCGCGTGTCTTCAACGAGTGTCTGCATCTGCGGCCTTCCGGGGAAATTCGGGGGTTGGGCTGGAAATGCAGGTAGTATCTAGTGCCTCCCCCTGGACTTGGGAGGTAATTAGCGGACTTCCCCCTGACAGAGAACACCTGTGACACCAGTCAGCTGCGTGGACGGCGGCCCCAAACCTCCCACACACAGTCAGCCGTGTTCCGGAATTCTGAGAGTGGGGAGGTTCCGTCTTCTGTCTGCAGCATCCGAGATCTCCTAGGAGCATTTCGCGTGTCTTCCCCGAGTGTATGCATGTGCGGGCTGCTGGGGAAAGGCGAGGTTTGGGCTGGAAATGCAGGTAGCATGTATTGCCTCCCCCTGGTAAGGGTAGGCAATTAGCGGATTTCCCCATGCCAGGGAACACCTTTGACACCACTTAAATGCGTGGAGGGCTGCCCCGAACCTCCCCCACACAGTCAGCCGTGTTCCGGTATTGTGAGTGTGGGGAAGTTCCGTCTTCTGTCTGCAGCAAACGGGATCTCCTAGGAGCCCTTCGCGTATCTTCCCCGAGTGTCTGCCTGTGCGGGCTGACGTGAAAGGCGGGGGTTGGGCTGGAAATGCAGGTAGTATCTTGTGCCTCCCCCTGGACTTGGGAGGTAATTAGCGGACTTCCCCATGCCAGGGAACACCTGTGACACCAGTCAGCTGCGTGGGCGGCGGCCCCAAACCTCCCACACACAGTCAGCCGTGTTCCGGAATTCTGAGAGTGAGGAGGTTCCGTCTTCTCTCTGCAGCACCCGGGATCTCCTAGGAGCCTTTCGCGTGTCTTCCCCGAGTGTCTGCATGTGCGGGCTGCCGGGGAAAGGCGGGGGTTGGGCTGGAAATGCAGGTCGCATTTAGTGCCTCCCCCTGTACTTGGGAGGTAATTAGCGGACTTCCCCATGCCAGGGAACACCTTTGACACCACTTAGCTGCGTGGGGGGCGGCCCCGTACCTCCCCCACACAGTCAGCCGTGTTCCGGAATTGTGAGTGTGGGGAGGTTCCGTCTTCTGTCTGCAGCACCCGGGATCTCCTAGGAGCACTTCGCGTGTCTTCCCCGAGTGTCTGCCTGTGCGGGATGACGGGGAAAGGCGGGGGTTGGGCTGGAAATGCAGGTAGTATCTAGTGCCTCCCCCTGGACTTGGGAGGTAATTTGCCAACTTCCCCCTGCCAGGGAACACCTGTGACACCAGTCAGCTGCGTGGACGGCGGCCCCAAACCTCCCCCACACAGTCAGCCGTGTTCCGGAATTCTGAGAGTGGGGATGTTCCGTCTTCTGTCGGCAGCACCCGGGATCTCCTAGGAGTCCTTCGCGTGTCTTGCCCGAGTGTCTACCTGTGCGGGCTGCCGGGGAAAGGCGGGGTTTGGGCTGGAAATATAGGTAGTATCTAGTGCCTCCACTTGCACATGGGATGAAATTAGCGGAATTCCCCCTGCCAGGGAATACCTTTGACACCACTCAGCTGCGTGGAGGGCGGCCCCTAACCTCCCCCACACAGTCAGCCGTGTTCCGGAATTGTGAGTGTGGGGAGGATCCGTCTTCTGTCTGCAGCACCCGAGATCTCCTAGGAGCATTTCGCGTGTCTTCCCCGAGTGTATGCATGTGCGGGCTGCCGGGGAAAGGCGGGGTTTGGGCTGGAAATGCAGGTAGCATGTATGCCTCCCGCTGGAAAGGGTAGGCAATTAGCGGATTTCCCCATGCCAGGGAACACCTTTGACACCACTTAGCTGCGTGGAGTGCGGCCCCGAACCTCCCCCACACAGTCAGCCGTGTTCCGGAATTGTGAGTGTGGGGAGGATCCGTCTTCTGTCTGCAGCACCCGGGATCTCCTAGGAGCACTTCGCGTGTCTTCAACGAGTGTCTGCATCTGCGGCCTTCCGGGGAAATGCGGGGGTTGGGCTGGAAATGCAGGTAGTATCTAGTGCCTCCCCCTGGACTTGGGAGGTAATTAGCGGACTTCCCCCTGACAGAGAACACCTGTGACACCAGTCAGCTGCGTGGACGGCGGCCCCAAACCTCCCACACACAGTCAGCCGTGTTCCGGAATTCTGAGAGTGGGGAGGTTCCGTCTTCTGTCTGCAGCACCCGAGATCTCCAAGGAGCATTTCGCGTGTCTTCCCCGAGTGTATGCATGTGCGGGCTGCTGGGGAAAGGCGAGGTTTGGGCTGGAAATGCAGGTAGCATGTATTGCCTCCCCCTGGTAAGGGTAGGCAATTAGCGGATTTCCCCATGCCAGGGAACACCTATGACACCACTTAACTGCGTGGAGGGCGGCCCCGAACCTCCCACACACAGTCAGCCGTGTTCCGGTATTGTGAGTGTGGGGAAGTTCCGTCTTCTGTCTGCAGCAAACGGGATCTCCTAGGAGCCCTTCGCGTATCTTCCCCGAGTGTCTGCCTGTGCGGGCTGACGTGAAATGCGGGGGTTGGGCTGGAAATGCAGGTAGTATCTTGTGCCTCCACCTGGACTTGGGAGGTAATTAGCGGACTTCCCCATGCCAGGGAACACCTGTGACACCAGTCAGCTGCGTGGGCGGCGGCCCCAAACCTCCCACACACAGTCAGCCGTGTTCCGGAATTCTGAGAGTGAGGAGGTTCCGTCTTCTGTCTGCAGCACCCGGGATCTCCTAGGAGCCTTTCGCGTGTCTTCCCCGAGTGTCTGCATGTGCGGGCTGCCGGGGAAAGGCGGGGGTTGGGCTGGAAATGCAGGTCGCATTTAGTGCCTCCCCCTGTACTTGGGAGGTAATTAGCGGACTTCCCCATGCCAGGGAACACCTTTGACACCACTCACCTGCGTGGGGGGCGGCCCCAAACCTCCCAAACACAGTCAGCCCTGTTCCGATATTGTGAGTGTGGGGAGGTTCCGTTTTCTCTCTGCAGCACCCGGGATCTCCTAGGAGCCCTTCCCGTGTCTTCCCCGAGTGTCTCCCATTGCGGGCTGACGGAGAAAGCGGGGGTTGGGCTGGAAATGCAAGTAGCATCTAGTGCCTCCCCCTGGACAGTGTAGGCAAATAGCGGACTTCCCCGTGCCAGGGAACACTTTTGACACCACTTTGCAGCGTGGAGGGCGGCCCCGAACCTCCCCCACACAGTCAGCCGTGTTCCAGAATTCTGAGAGTGGGGAGGTTCCGTCTTCTTTCTGCAGCACCCGAGATCTCCTAGGAGCATTTCGCGTGTCTTCCCCGAGTGTATGCATGTGCGGGCTGCCGGGGAAAGGCGGGGTTTGGGCTGGAAATGCAGGTAGCATGTATGCCTCCCGCTGGAAAGGGTAGGCAATTAGCGGATTTCCCCATGCCAGGGAACACCTTTGACACCACTTAGCTGCGTGGAGTGCGGCCCCGAACCTCCCCCACACAGTCAGACGTGTTCCGGAATTGTGAGTGTGGGGAGGTTCCGTCTTCTGTCTGCAGCACCCGGGATCTCCTAGGAGCACTTCGCGTGTCTTCCCCGAGTGTCTGCATGTGCGGGCTTCCGGGGAAATGCGGGGGTTGGGCTGGAAATGCAGGTAGTATCTAGTGCCTCCCCCTAGACTTGGGAGGTAATTAGCGGACTTCCCCCTGCCAGGGAACACCTGTGACACCAGTCAGCTGCGTGGAGGGCGGCCCCGAACCTCCCCCACACAGTCAGCCGTGTTCCGGAATTCTGAGAGTGGGGAGGTTCCGTCTTCTGTCTGCAACACCCGGGATCTCCTAGGAGCCCTTCGCGTGTCTTCCCCGAATATATGCATGTGCGGGATGCCGGGGAAAGGCTGGGTTTGGGCTGGAAATGCAGGTAGCATGTATGCCTCCCGCTGGAAAGGGTAGGCAATTAGCGGATTTCCCCATGCCAGGGAACAACTTTGACACCACTTAGCTGCGTGGAGGGCGGCCCCGAACCTCCCCCACACAGTCAGCCGTGTTCCGGTATTCTGAGAGTGAGGAGGTTCCGTCTTCTGTCTGCAGCACCCGAGATCTCCTAGGAGCATTTCGCGTGTCTTCCCCGAGTGTCTGCCTGTGCGGGCTGACGTGAAAGGCGGGGGTTGGGCTGGAAATGCAGGTAGTATCTTGTGCCTCCCCCTGGACTTGGGAGGTAATTAGCGGACTTCCCCATGCCAGGGAACACCTGTGACACCAGTCAGCTGCGTGGGCGGCGGCCCCAAACCTCCCACACACAGTCAGCCGTGTTCCGGAATTCTGAGAGTGAGGAGGTTCCGTCTTCTCTCTGCAGCACCCGGGATCTCCTAGGAGCCTTTCGCGTGTCTTCCCCGAGTGTCTGCATGTGCGGGCTGCCGGGGAAAGGCGGGGTTTGGGCTGGAAATGCAGGTAGTATCTAGTGCCTCCCCCTTGACTTGGTAGGTAATTAGCGGACTTCCCCCTGCCAGGGAATAATTTTGACACCAGTCATCTGCGTGGACGGCGGCCCCAAACCTACCCCACACAGTCAGCCATGTTCCGGAATTGTGAGTGTGGGGAGGTTCCGTCTTCTGTCTGCAGAACCCGATATCTCCTAGGAGCCCTTTGCGTGTCTTCCCGAGTGTCTATCTGTGCGGGCTTCCGGAGAAAGGCGGGGGTTGGGCTGGAAATGCAGGTAGTATCTAGTGCCTCCCCCTGGACTTGGGAGGTAATTAGCGGACTTCCCCATGCCAGGGAACACCTTTGACACCACTCACCTGCGTGGAGGGCGGCCCCAAACCTCCCACACACAGTCAGCCGTGTTCCGAAATTGTGAGTGTGGGGAGGTTCCGTTTTTTGTCTGCAGCACCCGGGATCTCCCAGGAGCCTTTCGCGTGTCTTCCCCGAGTGTATCCCATTGCGGGCTGCCGGGGAAAGCGGGGGTTGGCCTGGAAATGCAAGTAGCATCTAGTGCCTCCCCCTGGACATGGTAGGCAATTAGCGGACTTCCCCGTGCCAGGGAACACCTTTGACACCACTTAGCTGCGTGGAGGGCGGCCCCGAACCTCCCCCACACAGTCAGCCGTGTTCCGGAATTCTGAGAGTGGGGAGGTTCCGTCTTCTGTCTGCAGCACCCGAGATCTCCTAGGAGCATTTCGCGTGTCTTCCCCGAGTGTATGCATGTGCGGGCTACCGGGGAAAGGCGGGATTTGGGCTGGAAATGCAGGTAGCATGTAGTGCCTCCCCCTGGAAAGGGTAGGCAATTAGCGGATTTCCCCATGCCAGGGAACACTTTTGACACCACTTAACTGCGTTGAGGGCGGCCCCGAACCTCCCCCACACAGTCAGCCGTGTTCCGGTATTGTGAGTGTGGGGAAGTTCCGTCTTCTGTCGGCAGCACCCGGGATCTCCTAGGAGTCCTTCGCGTGTCTTGCCCGAGTGTCAACCTGTGCGGGCTGCCGGGCAAAGGCGGGGTTTGGGCTGGAAATGTAGGTAGTATCTAGTGCCTCCACCTGGACATGGGACGAAATTAGCGGACTTCCCCCTGCCAGGGAATACCTTTGACTCCACTCAGCTGCGTGGAGGGCGGCCCCGAACCTCCCCCACACAGTCAGCCTTGTTCCGGAATTGTGAGTGTGGGGAGGATCCGTCTTCTGCCTGCAGCACCCGGGATCTACTAGGAGCCCTTCGCGTGTCTTCCCGAGTGTCTGCATGTGCGGGCTGCCGAGGAAAGTCGGGGTTTGGGCTGGAAATGCAGGTAGCATCTAGTGCCTCCCCCTGGACAGGGAAGGCAATTAGCGGATTTACCCATGCCAGGGAACACCTTTGACACCACTTAACTGCGTGGAGGGCGGCCCCGAACCTCCCCCACACAGTCAGCCGTGTTCCAGAATTCTGAGAGTGGGGAGGTTCCGTCTTCTGTCTGCAGCACCCGAGATCTCCTAGGAGCATTTCGCGTGTCTTCCCCGAGTGTATGCATGTGCGGGCTGCCGGGGAAAGGCGGGGTTTGGGCTGGAAATGCAGGTAGCATGTATGCCTCCCGCTGGAAAGGGTAGGCAATTAGCGGATTTCCCCATGCCAGGGAACACCTTTGACACCACTTAGCTGCGTGGAGTGCGGCCCCGAACCTCCCCCACACAGTCAGCCGTGTTCCGGAATTGTGAGTGTGGGGAGGTTCCGTCTTCTGTCTGCAGCACCCGGGATCTCCTAGGAGCACTTCGCGTGTCTTCCCCGAGTGTCTGCATGTGCGGGCTTCCGGGGAAATGCGGGGGTTGGGCTGGAAATGCAGGTAGTATCTAGTGCCTCCCCCTAGACTTGGGAGGAAATTAGCGGACATCCCCCTGCCAGGGAACACCTGTGACACCAGTCAGCTGCGTGGACGTCGGCCCCAAACCTCCCACACACAGTCAGCCGTGTTCCGGAATTCTGAGAGTGAGGAGGTTCAGTCTTCTCTCTGCAGCACCCGGGATCTCCTAGGAGCCTTTCGCGTGTCTTCCCCGAGTGTCTGCCTGTGCGGGCTGACGTGAAAGGTGGGGGTTGGGCTGGAAATGCAGGTAGTATCTTGTGCCTCCCCCTGGACTTGGGAGGTAATTAGCGGACTTCCCCATGCCAGGGAACACCTGTGACACCAGTCAGCTGCGTGGGCGGCGGCCCCAAACCTCCCACACACAGTCAGACGTGTTCCGGAATTCTGAGAGTGAGGAGGTTCCGTCTTCTCTCTGCAGCACCCGGGATCTCCTAGGAGCCTTTCGCGTGTCTTCCCCGAGTGTCTGCATGTGCGGGCTCCCGGGGAAAGGCGGGGTTTGGGCTGGAAATGCAGGTAGTATCTACTGCCTCCCCCTTGACTTGGTAGGTAATTAGCGGACTTCCCCCTGCCAGGGAATAATTTTGACACCTGTCATCTGCGTGGACGGCGGCCGCAAACCTACCCCACACAGTCAGCCATGTTCCGGAATTGTGAGTGTGGGGAGGTTCCGTCTTCTGTCTGCAGAACCCGGGATCTCCTAGGAGCCCTTTTCGTGTCTTCCCCGAGTGTCTATCTGTGCGGGCTTCCGGAGAAAGGCGGGGGTTGGGCTGGAAATGCAGGTAGTATCTAGTGCCTCCCCCTGGACTTGGGAGGTAATTAGCGGACTTCCCCATGCCAGGGAACACCTTTGACACCACTCACCTGCGTGGAGGGCGGCCCCAAACCTACCACACACAGTCAGCCGTGTTCCGGAATTCTGAGAGTGGGGAGGTTCCGTCTTCTGTCTGCAGCACCCGAGATCTCCTAGGAGCATTTCGCGTGTCTTCCCCGAGTGTATGCATGTGCGGGCTGCCGGGCAAAGGCGTGGTTTTGGCTGGAAATGTAGGTAGTATCTAGTGCCTCCACCTGGACATGGGACGAAATTAGCGGACTTCCCCCTGCCAGGGAATACCTTTGACTCCACTCAGCTGCGTTGAGGGCGGCCCCGAACCTCCCCCACACAGTCAGCCGTGTTCCGGTATTGTGAGTGTGGGGAAGTTCCATCTTCTGTCTGCAGCAAACGGGATCTCCTAGGAGCCTTTCGCGTGTCTTCCCCGAGTGTCTCCCATTGCGGGCTGACGGAGAAAGCGGGGGTTGGGCTGGAAATGCAAGTAGCATCTAGTGCCTCCCCCTGGACAGTGTAGGCAATTAGCGGACTTCCCCGTGCCAGGGAACACCTTTGACACCACTTAGCAGCATGGAGGGCGGCCCCGAACTTCCCCCACACAGTCAGCCGTGTTCCGGTATTCTGAGAGTGAGGAGGTTCCGTCTTCTGTCTGCAGCACCCGAGATCTCCTAGGAGCATTTCGCGTGTCTTCCCCGAGTGTCTGCCTGTGCGGGCTGACGTGAAAGGCGGGGGTTGGGCTGGAAATGCAGGTAGTATCTTGTGCCTCCCCCTGGACTTGGGAGGTAATTAGCGGACTTCCCCATGCCAGGGAACACCTGTGACACCAGTCAGCTGCCTGGGCGGCGGCCCCAAAACTCCCACACACAGTCAGCCGTGTTTCGGAATTCTGAGAGTGAGGAGGTTCCGTCTTCTCTCTGCAGCAACCGGGATCTCCTAGGAGCCTTTCGCGTGTCTTCCCCGAGTGTCTGCATGTGCGGGCTGCCGGGGAAAGGCGGGGTTTGGGCTGGAAATGCAGGTAGTATCTAGTGCCTCCCCCTTGACTTGGTAGGTAATTAGCGGACTTCCCCCTGCCAGGGAATAATTTTGACACCAGTCATCTGCGTGGACGGCGGCCCCAAACCTACCCCAGACACAGTCAGCCATGTTCCGGAATTGTGAGTGTGGGGAGGTTCCGTCTTCTGTCTGCAGAACCCGGGATCTCCTAGGAGCCCTTTGCATGTCTTCCCCGAGTGTCTACCTGTGCGGGCTTCCGGAGAAAGGCGGGGGTTGGGCTGGAAATGCAGGTAGTATCTAGTGCCTCCCCCTGGACTTGGGAGGTAATTAGCGGAATTCCCCATGCCAGGGAACACCTTTGACACCACTCACCTGCGTGGAGGGCAGCCCCAAACCTCCCACACACAGTCAGCCGTGTTCCGAAATTGTGAGTGTGGGGAGGTTCCGTTTATTGTCTGCAGCACCCGGGATCTCCCAGGAGCCTTTCGCGTGTCTTCCCCGAGTGTATCCCATTGCGGGCTGCCGGGGAAAGCGGGGGTTGGCCTGGAAATGCAAGTAGCATCTAGTGCCTCCCCCTGGACAGGGTAGGCAATTAGCGGAATTCCCCGTGCCAGGGAACACCTTTGACACCACTTAGCTGCGTGGAGGGCGGCCCCGAACCTCCCCCACACAGTCAGCCGTGTTCCGGAATTCTGAGAGTGGGGAGGTTCCGTCTTCTGTCTGCAGCACCCGAGATCTCCTAGGAGCATTTCGCGTGTCTTCCCCGATTGTATGCATGTGCGGGCTACCGGGGAAAGGCGGGATTTGGGCTGGAAATGCAGGTAGCATGTAGTGCCTCCCCCTGGAAGGGTAGGCAATTAGCGGACTTCCCCATGCCAGGGAACACCTTTGACACCACTTAACTGCGTTGAGGGCGGCCCCGAACCTCCCCCACACAGTCAGCCGTGTTCCGGTATTGTGAGTGTGGGGAAGTTCCGTCTTCTGTCGGCAGCACCCGGGATCTCCTAGGAGTCCTTCGCGTGTCTTGCCCGAGTGTCAACCTGTGCGGGCTGCCGGGCAAAGGCGGGGTTTGGGCTGGAAATTTAGGTAGTATCTAGTGCCTCCACCTGGACATGGGACGAAATTAGCGGACTTCCCCCTGCCAGGGAATACCTTTGACTCCACTCAGCTGCGTGGAGGGCGGCCCCGAACCTCCCCCACACAGTCAGCCTTGTTCCGGGATTGTGAGTGTGGGGAGGATCCGTCTTCTGCCTGCAGCACCCGGGATCTCCTAGGAGCCCTTCGCGTGTCTTCCCGAGTGTCTGCATGTGCGGGCTGCCGAGGAAAGGCGGGGTTTGGGCTGGAAATGCAGGTAGCATCTAGTGCCTCCCCCTGGACAGGGAAGGCATTTAGCGGATTTACCCATGCCAGGGAACACCTTTGACACCACTTAACTGCGTGGAGGGCGGCCCCGAAACTCCCCCACACAGTCAGCCGTGTTCCGGTATTGTGAGTGTGGGGAAGTTCCGTCTTCTGTCTGCAGCAAACGGGATCTCCTAGGAGCCCTTCGCGTATCTTCCGCGAGTGTCTGCCTGTGCGGGCTGACGTGAAAGGCGGGGGTTGGGCTGGAAATGCAGGTAGTATCTTGAGCCTCCCCCTCGAATTGGGAGGTAATTAGCGGACTTCCCCATGCCAGGGAACACCTGTGACACCAGTCAGCTGCGTGGACGGCGGACCCAAACCTCCCACACACAGTCAGCCGTGTTCCGGAATTCTGAGAGTGAGGAGTTTCCGTCTTCTCTCTGCAGCACCCGGGATCTCCTAGGAGCCTTTCGCGTGTCTTCCCCGAGTGTCTCCCATTGCGGGCTGACGGAGAAAACGGGGGTTGGGCTGGAAATGCAAGTAGCATCTAGTGCTTCCCCCTGGACAGTGTAGGCAATTAGCGGACTTCCCCGTGCCAGGGAACACCTTTGACACCACTTAGCAGCGTGGAGGGCGGCCCCGAACCTCCCCCACACAGTCAGCCGTGTTCCAGAATTCTGAGAGTGGGGAGGTTCCGTCTTCTGTCTGCAGCACCCGAGATCTCCTAGGAGCATTTCGCGTGTCTTCCCCGAGTGTATGCATGTGCGGGCTTCCGGGGAAATGCGGGGGTTGGGCTGGAAATGCAGGTAGCATGTATGCCTCCCGCTGGAAAGGGTAGGCAATTAGCGGATTTCCCCATGCCAGGGAACACCTTTGACACCACTAAGCTGCGTGGAGTGCGGCCTCGAACCTCCCCCACACAGTCAGCCGTGTTCCGGATTTGTGAGTGTGGGGAGGTTCCGTCTTCTGTCTGCAGCACCCGGGATCTCCTAGGAGCACTTCGCGTGTCTTCCCCGAGTGTCTGCATGTGCGGGCTTCCGGGGAAATGCGGGGGTTGGGCTGGAAATGCAGGTAGTATCTAGTGCCTCCCCCTAGACTTGGGAGGAAATTAGCGGACTTCCCCCTGCCAGGGAACACCTGTGACACCAGTCAGCTGCGTGGACGTCGGCCCCAAACCTCCCACACACAGTCAGCCGTGTTCCGGTATTCTGAGAGTGAGGAGGTTCCGTCTTCTGTCTGCAGCACCCGAGATCTCCTAGGAGCATTTCGCTTGTCTTCCCCGAGTGTCTGCCTGTGCGGGCTGACGTGAAAGGTGGGGGTTGGGCTGGAAATGCAGGTAGTATCTTGTGCCTCCCCCTGGACTTGGGAGGTAATTAGCGGACTTCCCCATGCCAGGGAACACCTTTGACACCACTCACCTGCGTGGAGGGCGGCCCCAAACCTCCCACACACAGTCAGCCGTGTTCCGGAATTCTGAGAGTGGGGAGGTTCCGTCTTCTGTCTGCAGCACCCGAGATCTCCTAGGAGCATTTCGCGTGTCTTCCCCAAGTGTATGCATGTGCGGGCTACCGGGGAAAGGCGGGGTTTGGGCTGGAAATGCAGGTAGCATGTAGTGCCTCCCCCTGGAAAGGGTAGGCAATTAGCGGATTTCCCCATGCCAGGGAACACCTTTGACACCACTTAAATGCGTTGAGGGCGGCCCCGAACCTCCCCCACACAGTCAGCCGTGTTCCGGTATTGTGAGTGTGGGGAAGTTCCGTCTTCTGTCGGCAGCACCCGGGATCTCCTAGGAGTCCTTCGCGTGTCTTGCCCGAGTGTCAACCTGTGCGGGCTGCCGGGCAAAGGCGGGGTTTGGGCTGGAAATGTAGGTAGTATCTAGTGCCTCCACCTGGACATGGGACGAAATTAGCGGACTTCCCCCTGCCAGGGAATACCTTTGACTCCACTCAGCTGCGTGGAGGGCGGCCCCGAACCTCCCCCACACAGTCAGCCTTGTTCCGGAATTGTGAGTGTGGGGAGGATCCGTCTTCTGCCTGCAGCACCCGGGATCTCCTAGGAGCCCTTCGCGTGTCTTCCCGAGTGTCTGCATGTGCGGGCTGCCGAGGAAAGTCGGGGTTTGGGCTGGAAATGCAGGTAGCATCTAGTGCCTCCCCCTGGACAGGGAAGGCAATTAGCGGATTTACCCATGCCAGGGAACACCTTTGACACCACTTAACTGCGTGGAGGGCGGCCCCGAACCTCCCCCACACAGTCAGCCGTGTTCCGGTATTGTGAGTGTGGGGAAGTTCCGTTTTCTGTCTGCAGCAAACGGGATCTCCTAGGAGCCCTTGGCGTATCTTCCGCGAGTGTCTGCCTGTGCGGGCTGACGTGAAAGGCGGGGGTTGGGCTGGAAATGCAGGTAGTATCTTGTGCCTCCCCCTCGACTTGGGAGGTAATTAGCGGACTTCCCCATGCCAGGGAACACCTGTGACACCAGTCAGCTGCGTGGACGGCGGACCCAAACCTCCCACACACAGTCAGCCGTGTTCCGGAATTCTGAGAGTGAGGAGGTTCCGTCTTCTCTCTGCAGCACCCGGGATCTCCTAGGAGCCTTTCGCGTGTCTTCCCCGAGTGTCTCCCATTGCGGGCTGACGGAGAAAGCGGGGGTTGGGCTGGAAATGCAAGTAGCATCTAGTGCCTCCCCCTGGACAGTGTAGGCAATTAGCGGACTTCCCCGTGCCAGGGAACACCTTTGACACCACTTAGAATCGTGGAGGGCGGACCCGAACCTCCCCCACACAGTCAGCCGTGTTCCAGAATTCTGAGAGTGGGGAGGTTCCGTCTTCTGTCTGCAGCACCCGAGATCTCCTAGGAGCATTTCGCGTGTCTTCCCCGAGTGTATGCATGTGCGGGCTGCCGGGGAAAGGCGGGGTTTGGGCTGGAAATGCAGGTAGCATGTATGCCCCCCGCTGGAAAGGGTAGGCAATTAGCGGATTTCCCCATGCCAGGGAACACCTTTGACACCACTTAGCTGCGTGGAGTGCGGCCACGAACCTCCCCCACACAGTCAGCCGTGTTCCGGAATTGTGAGTGTGGGGAGGTTCCGTCTTCAGTCTGCAGCACCCGGGATCTCCTAGGAGCACTTCGCGTGTCTTCCCCGAGTGTCTGCATGTGCGGGCTTCCGGGGAAATGCGGGGGTTGGGCTGGAAATGCAGGTAGTATCTAGTGCCTCCCCCTAGACTTGGGAGGAAATTAGCGGACTTCCCCCTGCCAGGGAACACCTGTGACACCAGTCAGCTGCGTGGACGGCGGCCCCAAACCTCCCACACACAGTCAGCCTTGTTCCGGTATTCTGAGAGTGAGGAGGTTCCATCTTCTGTCTGCAGCACCCGAGATCTACTAGGAGCATTTCGCGTGTCTTCCCCGAGTGTATGTATGTGCGGGCTGCCGGGGAAAGGCGGGGTTTGGGCTGCAAATGCAGGTAGCATGTATTGCCTTCCCCTGGAAAGGGTAGGCAATTAGCGGATTTCCCCATGCCAGGGAACACCTTTGACACCACTTAGATGCGTGGAGGGCGGCCCCGATCCTTCCCCACACAGTCAGGACTGATCCGGAATTGTGAGTGTTGGGAGGTTTCGTCTTCTGTCTGCAGCACACGGGATCTCCTAGGAGAACTTCGCGTGTCTTCCCCGAGTGTCTGCATGTGCGGGCTCCCTGGGAAAGGCGGGGTTTGGGCTGGAAATGCAGGTAGTACCTAGTGCCTCCCCCATTACTTGGTAGGTAATTAGCGGACTTCCCCCTGCCAGGGAATAATTTTGACACCACTCAGCTACGTGGAGGGCGGCCCCTAACCTCCACCACACAGTCAGCCGTGTTCCGAAATTGTGATTGTGGGGAGGTTCCGTTTTCTGTCTGCAGCACCCGGGATCTCCTAGGAACACTTCGCGTGTCTTCCCCGAGTGTCTCCCATTGCGGGCTGCCGGGGAAATGCGGGGGTTGTGCTGGGAATGCAGGTAGCATCTAGTGCCTCCCCCTGGACAGGGTAGGCAATTAGCGGACTTCCCCATGCCAGGGAACACCTGTGACACCAGTCAGCTGCGTGGACGGCGGCCCCAAACCTCCCCCACAAAGTCAGCCGTGTTCCGGAATTCTGAGAGTGAGGAGGTTCCGTCTTCTCTCTGCAGCACCCGAGATCTCCTAGGAGCATTTCGCGTGTCTTCCCCGATTGTATGCATGTGCGGGCTGCCGGGGAAACGCGGGAATTGGGCTGGAAATGCAGGTAGCATGTAGTGCCTCCCCCTGGAAAGGGTAGGCAATTAGCGGATTTCCCCATGCCAGGGAACACCTTTGACACCACTTAGCTGCGTGGAGGGCGGCCCCGAACCTTCCCCACACAGTCAGCCGTGTTCCGGAATTGTGAGTGTGGGGAGGTTCCGTCATCTGTCTGCAGCACCCGGGATCACCTAGGAGCACTTCGCGTGTCTTCCCCGAGTGTCCTCATGTGCGGGCTGCCGGGAAAGGCGGGGTTTGGGCTGGAAATGCAGGTAGTATCTAGTGCCTCCCCCTTGACTTGGTAGGTAATTAGCGGACTTCCCCCTGCCAGGGAATAATTTTGACAACAGTCATCTTCGTGGACGGCGGCCCCAAACCTCCCCCACACAGTCAGCCGTGTTCCGGAATTCTGAGAGTGGGGATGTTCCGTCTTCTGTCGGCAGCACCCGGGATCTCCTAGGAGTACTTCGCGTGTCTTGCCCGAGTGTCTACCTGTGCGGGCTGCCGGGGAAAGGCGGGGTTTGGGCTGGAAATGTAGGTAGTCTCTAATGCCTCCACCTGCACATGGGACGAAATTAGCGGAATTCCCCCTGCCAGGGAATACCTTTGACACCACTCAGCTGCGTGGAGGGCGGCCCCTAACCTCCCCCACACAGTCAGCCGTGTTCCGGAATTGTGAGTGTGGGGAGGATCCGTCTTCTGTCTGCAGCACCCGAGATCTCCTAGGAGCATTTCACGTGTCTTCCCCGAGTGTATGCATGTGCGGGCTGCCGGGGAAAGGCGGGGTTTGGGCTGGAAATGCAGGTAGCATGTATGCCTCCCGCTGGAAAGGGTAGGCAATTAGCGGATTTCCCCATGCCAGGGAACACCTTTGACACCACTTAGCTGCGTGGAGTGCGGCCCCGAACCTCCCCCACACAGTCAGCCGTGTTCCGGAATTGTGAGTGTGGGGAGGTTCCGTCTTCTGTCTGCAGCACCCGGGATCTCCTAGGAGCACTTCGCGTGTCTTCCCCGAGTGTCTGCCTGTGCGGGCTGACGGGGAAATGCCGGGGTTGGGCTGGAAATGCAGGTAGTATCTAGTGCCTCCCCCTGGACTTGGGAGGTAATTTGCCGACTTCCCCCTGCCAGGGAATAATTTTGACACCAGTCAGCTGCGTGGACGGCGGCCCCAATCCTCCCCCACACAGTCAGCCGTGTTCCGGAATTCTGAGAGTTTGGATGTTCCGTCTTCTGTCTGCAGCACCCGGGATCTCCTAGGAGCACTTCGCGTGTCTTCAACGAGTGTCTGCATCTGCGGCCTTCCGGGGAAATGCGGGGGTTGGGCTGGAAATGCAGGTAGTATCTAGTGCCTCCCCCTGGACTTGGGAGGTAATTAGCGGACTTCCCCCTGACAGAGAACACCTGTGACACCAGTCAGCTGCGTGGACGGCGGCCCCAAACCTCCCACACACAGTCAGCCGTGTTCCGGTATTCTGAGAGTGAGGAGGTTCCGTCTTCTGTCTGCAGCACCCGAGATATCCTAGGAGCATTTCGCGTGTCTTCAACGAGTGTCTGCATCTGCGGCCTTCCGGGGAAATGCGGGGGTTGGGCTGGAAATGCAGGTAGTATCTAGTGCCTCCCCCTGGACTTGGGAGGTAATTAGCGGACTTCCCCCTGACAGAGAACACCTGTGACACCAGTCAGCTGCGTGGACGGCGGCCCCAAACCTCCCACACACAGTCAGCCGTGTTCCGGTATTCTGAGAGTGAGGAGGTTCCGTCTTCTCTCTGCAGCACCCGGGATCTCCTAGGAGCCTTTCGCGTGTCTTCCCCGAGTGTCTGCATGTGCGGGCTGCCGGGGAAAGGCGGGGTTTGGGCTGGAAATGCAGGTAGTATCTAGTGCCTCCCCCTTGACTTGGTAGGTAATTAGCGGACTTCCCCCTGCCAGGGAATAATTTTGACACCAGTCATCTGCGTGGACGGCGGCCGCAAACCTACCCCACACAGTCAGCCATGTTCCGGAATTGTGAGTGTGGGGAGGTTCCGTCTTCTGTCTGCAGAACCCGGGATCTCCTAGGAGCCCTTTTCGTGTCTTCCCCGAGTGTCTACCTGTGCGGTCTTCTGGAGAAAGGCGGGGGTTGGGCTGGAAATGCAGGTAGTATCTAGTGCCTCCCCCTGGACTTGGGAGGTAATTAGCGGACTTCCCCATGCCAGGGAACACCTTTGACACCACTCACCTGCGTGGAGGGCGGCCCCAAACCTCCCACACACAGTCAGCCGTGTTCCGGAATTCTGAGAGTGGGGAGGTTCCGTCTTCTGTCTGCAGCACCCGAGATCTCCTAGGAGCATTTCGCGTGTCTTCCCCGAGTGTATGCATGTGCGGGCTACCGGGGAAAGGCGGGGTTTGGGCTGGAAATGCAGGTAGCATGTAGTGCCTCCCCCTGGAAAGGGTAGGCAATTAGCGGATTTCCCCATGCCAGGGAACACCTTTGACACCACTTAACTGCGTTGAGGGCGGCCCCGAACCTCCCCCACACAGTCAGCCGTGTTCCGGTATTGTGAGTGTGGGGAAGTTCCGTCTTCTGTCGGCAGCACCCGGGATCTCCTAGGAGTCCTTCGCGTGTCTTGCCCGAGTGTCAACCTGTGCGGGCTGCCGGGCAAAGGCGGGGTTTGGGCTGGAAATGTAGGTAGTATCTAGTGCCTCCACCTGGACATGGGACGAAATTAGCGGACTTCCCCCTGCCAGGGAATACCTTTGACTCCACTCAGCTGCGTGGAGGGCGGCCCCGAACCTCCCCCACACAGTCAGCCTTGTTCCGGAATTGTGAGTGTGGGGAGGATCCGTCTTCTGCCTGCAGCACCCGGGATCTCCTAGGAGCCCTTCGCGTGTCTTCCCGAGTGTCTGCATGTGCGGGCTGCCGAGGAAAGTCGGGGTTTGGGCTGGAAATGCAGGTAGCATCTAGTGCCTCCCCCTGGACAGGGAAGGCAATTAGCGGATTTACCCATGCCAGGGAACACCTTTGACACCACTTAACTGCGTGGAGGGCGGCCCCGAACCTCCCCCACACAGTCAGCCGTGTTCCGGTATTGTGAGTGTGGGGAAGTTCCGTCTTCTGTCTGCAGCAAACGGGATCTCCTAGGAGCCCTTCGCGTATCTTCCGCGAGTGTCTTCCTGTGCGGGCTGACGTGAAAGGCGGGGGTTGGGCTGGAAATGCAGGTAGTATCTTGTGCCTCCCCCTCGACTTGGGAGGTAATTAGCGGACTTCCCCATGCCAGGGAACACCTGTGACACCAGTCAGCTGCGTGGACGGCGGCCCCAAACCTCCCACACACAGTCAGCCGTGTTCCGGAATTCTGAGAGTGAGGAGGTTCCGTCTTCTCTCTGCAGCACCCGGGATCTCCTAGGAGCCTTTCGCGTGTCTTCCCCGAGTGTCTCCCATTGCGGGCTGACGGAGAAAGCGGGGGTTGGGCTGGAAATGCAAGTAGCATCTAGTGCCTCCCCCTGGACAGTGTAGGCAATTAGCGGACTTCCCCGTGCCAGGGAACACCTTTGACACCACTTAGAAGCGTGGAGGGCGGCCCCGAACCTCCCCCACACAGTCAGCCGTGTTCCAGAATTCTGAGAGTGGGGAGGTTCCGTCTTCTGTCTGCAGCACCCGAGATCTCCTAGGAGCATTTCGCGTGTCTTCCCCGAGTGTATGCATGTGCGGGCTGCCGGGGAAAGGCGGGGTTTGGGCTGGAAATGCAGGTAGCATGTATGCCCCCCGCTGGAAAGGGTAGGCAATTAGCGGATTTCCCCATGCCAGGGAACACCTTTGACACCACTTAGCTGCGTGGAGTGCGGCCCCGAACCTCCCCCACACAGTCAGCCGTGTTCCGGAATTGTGAGTGTGGGGAGGTTCCGTCTTCTGTCTGCAGCACCCGGGATCTCCTAGGAGCACTTCGCGTGTCTTCCCCGAGTGTCTGCATGTGCGGGCTTCCGGGGAAATGCGGGGGTTGGGCTTCAAATGCAGGTAGTATCTAGTGCCTCCCCCTAGACTTGGGAGGAAATTAGCGGACTTCCCCCTGCCAGGGAACACCTGTGACACCAGTCAGCTGCGTGGACGTCGGCCCCAAACCTCCCACACACAGTCAGCCGTGTTCCGGTATTCTGAGAGTGAGGAGGTTCCGTCTTTTGTCTGCAGCACCCGAGATATACTAGGAGCATTTCGCGTGTCTTCCCCGAGTGTATGTATGTGCGGGCTGCCGGGGAAAGGCGGGGTTTGGGCTGCAAATGCAGGTAGCATGTATTGCCTTCCCCTGGAAAGGGTAGGCAATTAGCGGATTTCCCCATGCCAGGGAACACCTTTGACACCACTTAGCTGCGTGGAGGGCCCCCGATCCTTCCCCACACAGTCAGGCGTGATCCGGAATTGTGAGTGTTGGGAGGTTTCGTCTACTGTCTGCAGCACACGGGATCTCCTAGGAGAACTTCGCGTGTCTTCCCCGAGTGTCTGCATGTGCGGGCTCCCTGGGAAAGGCGGGGTTTGGGCTGGAAATGCAGGTAGTACCTAGTGCCTCCCCCATTACTTGGTAGGTAATTAGCGGACTTCCCCCTGCCAGGGAATAATTTTGACACCACTCAGCTACGTGGAGGGCGGCCCCTAACCTCCACCACACAGTCAGCCGTGTTCCGAAATTGTGATTGTGGGGAGGTTCCGTTTTCTGTCTGCAGCACCCGGGATCACCTAGGAACCCTTCGCGTGTCTTCCCCAAGTGTCTCCCATTGCGGGCTGCCGGGGAAATGCGGGGGTTGTGCTGGGAATGCAGGTAGCATCTAGTGCCTCCCCCTGGACAGGGTAGGCAATTAGCGGACTTCCCCATGCCAGGGAACACCTGTGACACCAGTCAGCTGCGTGGACGGCGGCCCCAAACCTCCCCCACAAAGTCAGCCGTGTTCCGGAATTCTGAGAGTAAGGAGGTTCCGTCTTCTCTCTGCAGCACCCGAGATCTCCTAGGAGCATTTCGCGTGTCTTCCCCGATTGTATGCATGTGCGGGCTGCCGGGGAAACGCGGGAATTGGGCTGGAAATGCAGGTAGCATGTAGTGCCTCCCCCTGGAAAGGGTAGGCAATTAGCGGATTTCCCCATGCCAGGGAACACCTTTGACACCACTTAGCTGCGTGGAGGGCGGCCCCGAACCTTCCCCACACAGTCAGCCGTGTTCCGGAATTGTGAGTGTGGGGAGGTTCCGTCATCTGTCTGCGGCACCCGGGATCACCTAGGAGCACTTCGCGTGTCTTCCCCGAGTGTCTGCATGTGGGGGCTGCCGGGAAAGGCGGGGTTTGGGCTGGAAATGCAGGTAGTATCTAGTGCCTCCCCCTTGACTTGGTAGGTAATTAGCGGACTTCCCCCTGCCAGGGAATAATTTTGACAACAGTCATCTTCGTGGACGGCGGCCCCAAACCTCCCCCACACAGTCAGCCGTGTTCCGGAATTCTGAGAGTGGGGATGTTCCGTCTTCTGTCGGCAGCATCCGGGATCTCCTAGGAGTCCTTCGCGTGTCTTGCCCGAGTGTCTACCTGTGCGGGCTGCCGGGGAAAGGCGGGGTTTGGGCTGGAAATGTAGGTAGTGTCTAGTGCCTCCACCTGCACATGGGACGAAATTAGCGGAATTCCCCCTGCCAGGGAATACCTTTGACACCACTCAGCTGCGTGGAGGGCGGCCCCTAACCTCCCACACACAGTCAGCCTTGTTCCGGAATTGTGAGTGTGGGGAGGATCCGTCTTCTGTCTGCAGCACCCGAGATCTCCTAGGAGCATTTCGCGTGTCTTCCCCGAGTATATGCATGTGCGGGCTGCCGGGGAAAGGCGGGGTTTGGGCTGGAAATGCAGGTAGCATGTATGCCTCCCGCTGGAAAGGGTAGGCAATTAGCGGATTTCCCCATGCCAGGGAACACCTTTGACACCACTTAGCTGCGTGGAGTGCGGCCCCGTACCTCCCCCACACAGTCAGCCGTGTTCCGGAATTGTGAGTGTGGGGAGGTTCCGTCTTCTGTCTGCAGCACCCGGGATCTCCTAGGAGCACTTCGCGTGTCTTCCCCGAGTGTCTGCCTGTGCGGGCTGACGGGGAAATGCCGGGGTTGGGCTGGAAATGCAGGTAGTATCTAGTGCCTCCCCCTGGACTTGGGAGGAAATTTGCCGACTTCCCCCTGCTAGGGAACACCTGTGACACCAGTCAGCTGCGTGGACGGCGGCCCCAAACCTCCCCCACACAGTCAGCCGTGTTCCGGAATTCTGAGAGTTTGGATGTTCCGTCTTCTGTCTGCAGCACCCGGGATCTCCTAGGAGCACTTCGCGTGTCTTCAACGAGTGTCTGCATCTGCGGCCTTCCGGGGAAATGCGGGGGTTGGGCTGGAAATGCAGGTAGTATCTAGTGCCTCCCCCTGGACTTGGGAGGTAATTAGCGGACTTCCCCCTGACAGAGAACACCTGTGACACCAGTCAGCTGCGTGGACGGCGGCCCCAAACCTCCCACACACAGTCAGCCGTGTTCCGGAATTCTGAGAGTGAGGAGGTTCCGTCTTCTCTCTGCAGCACCCGGGATCTCCTAGGAGCCTTTCGCGTGTCTTCCCCGAGTGTCTGCATGTGCGGGCTGCCGGGGAAAGGCGGGGTTTGGGCTGGAAATGCAGGTAGTATCTAGTGCCTCCCCCTTGACTTGGTAGGTAATTAGCGGACTTCCCCCTGCCAGGGAATAATTTTGACACCAGTCATCTGCGTGGACGGCGGCCGCAAACCTACCCCACACAGTCCGCCATGTTCCGGAATTGTGAGTGTGGGGAGGTTCCGTCTTCTGTCTGCAGAACCCGGGATCTCCTAGGAGCCCTTTTCGTGTCTTCCCCGAGTGTCTACCTGTGCGGGCTTCCGGAGAAAGGCGGGGGTTGGGCTGGAAATGCAGGTAGTATCTAGTGCCACCCGCTGGACTTGGGAGGTAATTAGCGGACTTCCCCATGCCAGGGAACACCTTTGACACCACTCACCTGCGTGGAGGGCGGCCCCAAACCTCCCACACACAGTCAGCCATGTTCCGGAATTCTGAGAGTGGGGAGGTTCCGTCTTCTGCCTGCAGCACGCGGGATCTCCTAGGAGCCCTTCGCGTGTCTTCCCGGAGTGTATGCATGTGCGGGCTACCGGGGAAAGCCGGGGTATGGGCTGGAAATGCAGGTAGCATGTAGTGCCTCCCCCTGGAAAGGGTAGGCAATTAGCGGATTTCCCCATGCCAGGGAACACTTTGACACCACTTAACTGCGTTGAGGGCGGCCCCGAACCTCCCCCACACAGTCAGCCGTGTTCCGGTATTGTGAGTGTGGGGAAGTTCCGTCTTCTGTCGGCAGCACCCGGGATCTCCTAGGAGTCCTTCGCGTGTCTTGCCCGAGTGTCAACCTGTGCGGGCTGCCGGGCAAAGGCGGGGTTTGGGCTGGAAATGTAGGTAGTATCTAGTGCCTCCACCTGGACATGGGACGAAATTAGCGGACTTCCCCCTGCCAGGGAATACCTTTGACTCCACTCAGCTGCGTGGAGGGCGGCCCCGAACCTCCCCCACACAGTCAGCCTTGTTCCGGAATTGTGAGTGTGGGGAGGATCCGTCTTCTGCCTGCAGCACGCGGGATCTCCTAGGAGCCCTTCGCGTGTCTTCCCGAGTGTCTGCATGTGCGGGCTGCCGAGGAAAGTCGGGGTTTGGGCTGGAAATGCAGGTAGCATCTAGTGACTCCCCCTGGACAGGGAAGGCAATTAGCGGATTTACCCATGCCAGGGAACACCTTTGACACCACTTAACTGCGTGGAGGGCGGCCCCGAACCTCCCCCACACAGTCAGCCGTGTTCCGGTATTGTGAGTGTGGGGAAGTTCCGTCTTCTGTCTGCAGCAAACGGGATCTCCTAGGAGCCCTTCGCGTATCTTCCGCGAGTGTCTGCCTGTGCGGGCTGACGTGAAAGCCGGGGGTTGGGCTGGAAATGCAGGTAGTATCTTGTGCCTCCCCCTCGACTTGGGAGGTAATTAGCGGACTTCCCCATGCCAGGGAACACCTGTGACACCAGTCAGCTGCGTGGACGGCGGACCCAAACCTCCCACACACAGTCAGCCGTGTTCCGGAATTCTGAGAGTGAGGAGGTTCCGTCTTCTCTCTGCAGCACCCGGGATCTCCTAGGAGCCTTTCACGTGTCTTCCCCGAGTGTCTCCCATTAAGGGCTGACGGAGAAAGCGGGGGTTGGGCTGGAAATGCAAGTAGCATCTAGTGCCTCCCCCTGGACAGTGTAGGCAATTAGCGGACTTCCCCGTGCCAGGGAACACCTTTGACACCACTTAGCAGCGTGCAGGGCGGCCCCGAACCTCCCCCACACAGTCAGCCGTGTTCCAGAATTCTGAGAGTGGGGAGGTTCCGTCTTCTGTCTGCAGCAACCGAGATCTCCTAGGAGCATTTCGCGTGTCTTCCCCGAGTGTATGCATGTGCGGGCTGCCGGGGAAAGGCGGGGTTTGGGCTGGAAATGCAGGTAGCATGTATGCCCCCCGCTGGAAAGGGTAGGCAATTAGCGGATTTCCCCATGCCAGGGAACACCTTTGACACCACTTAGCTGCGTGGAGTGCGGCCCCGAACCTCCCCCACACAGTCAGCCGTGTTCCGGAATTGTGAGTGTGGGGAGGTTCCGTCTTCTGTCTGCAGCACCCGGGATCTCCTAGGAGCACTTCGCGTGTCTTCCCCGAGTGTCTGCATGTGCGGGCTTCCGGGGAAATGCGGGGGTTGGGCTGGAAATGCAGGTAGTATCTATTGCCTCCCCCTAGACTTGGGAGGAAATTAGCGGACTTCCCCCTGCCAGGGAACACCTGTGTCACCAGTCAGCTGCGTGGACGTCGGCCCCAAACCTCTCACACACAGTCAGCCGTGTTCCGGTATTCTGAGAGTGAGGAGGTTCCGTCTTCTGTCTGCAGCACCCGAGATCTACTAGGAGCATTTTGCGTGTCTTCCCCGAGTGTATGTATGTGCGGGCTGCCGGGGAAAGGCGGGGTTTGGGCTGCAAATGCAGGTAGCATGTATTGCCTTCCCCTGGAAAGGGTAGGCAATTAGCGGATTTCCCCATGCCAGGGAACACCTTTGACACCACTTAGCTGCGTGGAGGGCGGCCCCGATCCTTCCCCACACAGTCAGGCGTGATCCGGAATTGTGAGTGTTGGGAGGTTTCGTCTTCTGTCTGCAGCACACGGGATCTCCTAGGAGAACTTCGCGTGTCTTCCCCGAGTGTCTGCATGTGCGGGCTGCCTGGGAAAGGCGGGGTTTGGGCTGGAAATGCAGGTAGTACCTAGTGCCTCCCCCTTTACTTGGTAGGTAATTAGCGGACTTCCCCCTGCCAGGGAATAATTTTGACACCACTCAGCTACGTGGAGGGCGGCCCCTAACCTCCACCACACAGTCAGCCGTGTTCCGAAATTGTGAGTGTGGGGAGGTTCCGTTTTCTGTCTGCAGCACCCGGGATCTCCTAGGAACCCTTCGCGTGTCTTCCCCGAGTGTCTCCCATTGCGGGCTGCCGGGGAAATGCGGGGGTTGTGCTGGGAATGCAGGTAGCATCTAGTGCCTCCCCCTGGACAGGGTAGGCAATTAGCGGACTTCCCCATGCCAGGGAACACCTGTGACACCAGTCAGCTGCGTGGACGGCGGCCCCAAACCTCCCCCACAAAGTCAGCCGTGTTCCGGAATTCTGAGAGTGAGGAGGTACCGTCTTCTCTCTGCAGCACCCGAGATCTCCTAGGAGCATTTCGCGTGTCTTCCCCGATTGTATGCATGTGCGGGCTGCCGGGGAAAGGCGGGAATTGGGCTGGAAATGCAGGTAGCATGTAGTGCCTCCCCCTGGAAAGGGTAGGCAATTAGCGGATTTCCCCATGCCAGGGAACACCTTTGACACCACTTAGCTGCGTGGAGGGCGGCCCCGAACCTTCCCCACACAGTCAGCCGTGTTCCGGAATTGTGAGTGTGGGGAGGTTCCGTCATCTGTCTGCAGCACCCGGGATCACCTAGGAGCACTTCGCGTGTCTTCCCCGAGTGTCTGCATGTGCGGGCTGCCGGGAAAGGCGGGGTTTGGGCTGGAAATGCAGGTAGTATCTAGTGCCTCCCCCTTGACTTGGTAGGTAATTAGCGGACTTCCCCCTGCCAGGGAATAATTTTGACACCAGTCATCTTCGTGGACGGCGGCCCCAAACCTCCCCCACACAGTCAGCCGTGTTCCGGAATTCTGAGAGTGGGGATGTTACGTCTTCTGTCGGCAGCACCCGGGATCTCCTAGGAGTCCTTCGCGTGTCTTGCCCGAGTGTCTACCTGTGCGGGCTGCCGGGGAAAGGCGGGGTTTGGGCTGGAAATGTAGGTAGTATCTAGTGCCTCCACCTGCACATGGGACGAAATTAGCGGAATTCCCCCTGCCAGGGAATACCTTTGACACCACTCAGCTGCGTGGAGGGCGGCCCCTAACCTCCCCCACACAGTCAGCCGTGTTCCGGAATTGTGAGTGTGGGGAGGATCCGTCTTCTGTCTGCAGCACCCGAGATTTCCTAGGAGCATTTCGCGTGTCTTCCCCGAGTGTATGCATGTGCGGGCTGCCGGGGAAAGGCGGGGTTTGTGCTGGAAATGCAGGTAGCATGTATGCCTCCCGCTGGAAAGGGTAGGCAATTAGCGGATTTCCCCATGCCAGGGAACACCTTTGACACCACTTAGCTGCGTGGAGTGCGGCCCCGAACCTCCCCCACACAGTCAGCCGTGTTCCGGAATTGTGAGTGTGGGGAGGTTCCGTCTTCTGTCTGCAGCACCCGGGATCTCCTAGGAGCACTTCGCGTGTCTTCCCCGAGTGTCTGCCTGTGCGGGCTGACGGGGAAAGGCGGGGGTTGGGCTGGAAATGCAGGTAGTATCTAGTGAATCCCCCTGGACTTGGGTGGTAATTTGCCGACTTCCCCCTGCCAGGGAACACCTGTGACACCAGTCAGCTGCGTGGACGGCGGCCCCCAACCTCCCCCACACAGTCAGCCGTGTTCCGGAATTCTGAGGGTTTGGATGTTCCGTCTTCTGTCTGCAGCACCCGGGATCTCCTAGGAGCACTTCGCGTGTCTTCAACGAGTGTCTGCATCTGCGGCCTTCCGGGGAAATGCGGGGGTTGGGCTGGAAATGCAGGTAGTATCTAGTGCCTCCCCCTGGACTTGGGAGGTAATTAGCGGACTTCCCCCTGACAGAGAACACCTGTGACACCAGTCAGCTGCGTGGACGGCGGCCCCAACCCTCCCACACACAGTCAGCCGTGTTCCGGAATTCTGAGAGTGGGGAGGTTCCGTCTTCTGTCTGCAGCACCCGAGATCTCCTAGGAGCATTTCGCGTGTCTTCCCCGAGTGTATGCATGTGCGGGCTGCCGGGGAAAGGCGGGGTTTGGGCTGGAAATGCAGGTAGCATGTATGCCTCCCGCTGGAAAGGGTAGGCAATTAGCGGATTTCCCCATGCCAGGGAACACCTTTGACACCACTTAGCTGCGTGGAGTGCGGCCCCGAACCTCCCCCACACAGTCAGCCGTGTTCCGGAATTGTGAGTGTGGGGAGGTTCCGTCTTCTGTCTGCAGCACCCGGGATCTCCTAGGAGCACTTCGCGTGTCTTCCCCGAGTGTCTGCCTGTGCGGGCTGACGGGGAAAGGCGGGGGTTGGGCTGGAAATGCAGGTAGTATCTAGTGAATCCCCCTGGACTTGGGTGGTAATTTGCCGACTTCCCCCTGCCAGGGAACACCTGTGACACCAGTCAGCTGCGTGGACGGCGGCCCCAAACCTCCCCCACACAGTCAGCCGTGTTCCGGAATTCTGAGAGTTTGGATGTTCCGTCTTCTGTCTGCAGCACCCGGGATCTCCTAGGAGCACTTCGCGTGTCTTCAACGAGTGTCTGCATCTGCGGCCTTCCGGGGAAATGCGGGGGTTGGGCTGGAAATGCAGGTAGTATCTAGTGCCTCCCCCTGGACTTGGGAGGTAATTAGCGGACTTCCCCCTGACAGAGAACACCTGTGACACCAGTCAGCTGCGTGGACGGCGGCCCCAAACCTCCCACACACAGTCAGCCGTGTTCCGGAATTCTGAGAGTGGGGAGGTTCCGTCTTCTGTCTGCAGCACCCGAGATCTCCTAGGAGCATTTCGCGTGTCTTCCCCGAGTGTATTCATGTGCGGGCTGTTGGGGAAAGGCGGGGTTTGGGCTGGAAATGCAGGTAGCATGTATTGCCTCCCCCTGGTAAGGGTAGGCAATTAGCGGATTTCCCCATGCCAGGGAACACCTTTGACACCACTTAACTGCGTGGAGGGCGGCCCCGAACCTCCCCCACACAGTCAGCCGTGTTCCGGTATTGTGAGTGTGGGGAAGTTCCGTCTTCTGTCTGCGGCAAACGGGATCTCCTAGGAGCCCTTCGCGTATCTTCCCCGAGTGTCTGCCTGTGCGGGCTGACGTGAAAGGCGGGGGTTGGGCTGGAAATGCAGGTAGTATCTTGTGCCTCCCCCTGGACTTGGGAGGTAATTAGCGGACTTCCCCATGCCAGGGAACACCTGTGACACCAGTCAGCTGCGTGGGCGGCGGCCCCAGACCTCCCACACACAGTCAGCCGTGTTCCGGAATTCTGAGGGTTTGGATGTTCCGTCTTCTGTCTGCAGCACCCGGGATCTCCTAGGAGCACTTCGCGTGTCTTCAACGAGTGTCTGCATCTGCGGCCTTCCGGGGAAATGCGGGGGTTGGGCTGGAAATGCAGGTAGTATCTAGTGCCTCCCCCTGGACTTGGGAGGTAATTAGCGGACTTCCCCCTGACAGAGAACACCTGTGACACCAGTCAGCTGCGTGGACGGCGGCCCCAACCCTCCCACACACAGTCAGCCGTGTTCCGGAATTCTGAGAGTGGGGAGGTTCCGTCTTCTGTCTGCAGCACCCGAGATCTCCTAGGAGCATTTCGCGTGTCTTCCCCGAGTGTATTCATGTGCGGGCTGTTGGGGAAAGGCGGGGTTTGGGCTGGAAATGCAGGTAGCATGTATTGCCTCCCCCTGGTAAGGGTAGGCAATTAGCGGATTTCCCCATGCCAGGGAACACCTTTGACACCACTTAACTGCGTGGAGGGCGGCCCCGAACCTCCCCCACACAGTCAGCCGTGTTCCGGTATTGTGAGTGTGGGGAAGTTCCGTCTTCTGTCTGCGGCAAACGGGATCTCCTAGGAGCCCTTCGCGTATCTTCCCCGAGTGTCTGCCTGTGCGGGCTGACGTGAAAGGCGGGGGTTGGGCTGGAAATGCAGGTAGTATCTTGTGCCTCCCCCTGGACTTGGGAGGTAATTAGCGGACTTCCCCATGCCAGGGAACACCTGTGACACCAGTCAGCTGCGTGGGCGGCGGCCCCAGACCTCCCACACACAGTCAGCCGTGTTCCGGAATTCTGAGGGTTTGGATGTTCCGTCTTCTGTCTGCAGCACCCGGGATCTCCTAGGAGCACTTCGCGTGTCTTCAACGAGTGTCTGCATCTGCGGCCTTCCGGGGAAATGCGGGGGTTGGGCTGGAAATGCAGGTAGTATCTAGTGAATCCCCCTGGACTTGGGTGGTAATTTGCCGACTTCCCCCTGCCAGGGAACACCTGTGACACCAGTCAGCTGCGTGGACGGCGGCCCCAAACCTCCCCCACACAGTCAGCCGTGTTCCGGAATTCTGAGAGTTTGGATGTTCCGTCTTCTGTCTGCAGCACCCGGGATCTCCTAGGAGCACTTCGCGTGTCTTCAACGAGTGTCTGCATCTGCGGCCTTCCGGGGAAATGCGGGGGTTGGGCTGGAAATGCAGGTAGTATCTAGTGCCTCCCCCTGGACTTGGGAGGTATTTAGCGGACTTCCCCCTGACAGAGAACACCTGTGACACCAGTCAGCTGCGTGGACGGCGGCCCCAAACCTCCCACACACAGTCAGCCGTGTTCCGGAATTCTGAGAGTGGGGAGGTTCCGTCTTCTGTCTGCAGCACCCGAGATCTCCTAGGAGCATTTCGCGTGTCTTCCCCGAGTGTATTCATGTGCGGGCTGTTGGGGAAAGGCGGGGTTTGGGCTGGAAATGCAGGTAGCATGTATTGCCTCCCCCTGGTAAGGGTAGGCAATTAGCGGATTTCCCCATGCCAGGGAACACCTTTGACACCACTTAACTGCGTGGAGGGCGGCCCCGAACCTCCCCCACACAGTCAGCCGTGTTCCGGTATTGTGAGTGTGGGGAAGTTCCGTCTTCTGTCTGCGGCAAACGGGATCTCCTAGGAGCCCTTCGCGTATCTTCCCCGAGTGTCTGCCTGTGCGGGCTGACGTGAAAGGCGGGGGTTGGGCTGGAAATGCAGGTAGTATCTTGTGCCTCCCCCTGGACTTGGGAGGTAATTAGCGGACTTCCCCATGCCAGGGAACACCTGTGACACCAGTCAGCTGCGTGGGCGGAGGCCCCAGACCTCCCACACACAGTCAGCCGTGTTCCGGAATTCTGAGAGTGAGGAGGTTCCGTCTTCTCTCTGCAGCACCCGGGATCTCCTAGGAGCCTTTCGCGTGTCTTCCCCGAATGTCTGCATGTGCGGGCTGCCGGGGAAAGGCGGGGGTTGGGCTGGAAATGCAGGTCGCATTTAGTGCCTCCCCCTGTACTTGGGAGGTAATTAGCGGACTTCCCCCTGCCAGGGAATAATTTTGACACCAGTCATCTGCGTGGACGGCGGTCGCAAACCTACCCCACACAGTCAGCCATGTTCCGGAATTGTGAGTGTGGGGAGGTTCCGTCTTCTGTCTGCAGAACCCGGGATCTCCTAGGAGCCCTTTTCGTGTCTTCCCCGAGTGTCTACCTGTGCGGGCTTCCGGAGAAAGGCGGGGGTTGGGCTGGAAATGCAGGTAGTATCTAGTGCCTCCCCCTGGATTTGGGAGGTAATTAGCGGACTTCCCCATGCCAGGGAACACCTTTGACACCACTCACCTGCGTGGAGGGCGGCCCCAAACCTCCCACACACAGTCAGCCGTGTTCCGGAATTCTGAGAGTGGGGAGGTTCCGTCTTCTGTCTGCAACACCCGAGATCTCCTAGGAGCATTTCGCGTGTCTTCCCCGAGTGTATGCATGTGCGGGCTGCCGGGGAAAGGCGGGGTTTGGGCTGGAAATGCAGGTAGCATGTATGCCTCCCGCTGGAAAGGGTAGGCAATTAGCGGATTTCCCCATGCCAGGGAACACCTTTGACACCACTTAGCTCCGTGGAGTGCGGCCCCGAACCTCCCCCACACAGTCAGCCGTGTTCCGGAATTGTGAGTGTGGGGAGGTTCCGTCTTCTGTCTGCAGCACCCGGGATCTCCTAGGAGCACTTCGCGTGTCTTCCCCGAGTGTCTGCCTGTGCGGGCTGACGGGGAAAGGCGGGGGTTGGGCTGGAAATGCAGGTAGTATCTAGTGCCTCCCCCTGGACTTGGGAGGTAATTTGCCGACTTCCCCCTGCCAGGGAACACCTGTGACACCAGTCAGCTGCGTGGACGGCGGCCCCAAACCTCCCCCACACAGTCAGCCGTGTTCCGGAATTCTGAGAGTTTGGATGTTCCGTCTTCTGTCTGCAGCACCCGGGATCTCCTAGGAGCACTTCGCGTGTCTTCAACGAGTGTCTGCATCTGCGGCCTTCCGGGGAAATGCGGGGGTTGGGCTGGAAATGCAGGTAGTATCTAGTGCCTCCTCCTGGACTTGGGAGGTAATTAGCGGACTTCTCCCTGACAGAGAACACCTGTGACACCAGTCAGCTGCGTGGACGGCGGCCCCAAACCTCCCACACACAGTCAGCCGTGTTCCGGAATTCTGAGAGTGGGGAGGTTCCGTCTTCTGTCTGCAGCACCCGAGATCTCCTAGGAGCATTTCGCGTGTCTTCCCCGAGTGTATGCATGTGCGGGCTGCTGGGGAAAGGCGGGGTTTGGGCTGGAAATGCAGGTAGCATGTATTGCCTCCCCCTGGACTTGGGAGGTAATTAGCGGACTTCCCCATGCCAGGGAACACCTGTGACACCAGTCAGCTGCGTGGGCGGCGGCCCCAAACCTCCCACACACAGTCAGCCGTGTTCCGGAATTCTGAGAGTGACGAGGTTCCGTCTTCTCTCTGCAGCACCCGGGATCTCCTAGGAGCCTTTCGCGTGTCTTCCCCGAGTGTCTGCATGTGCGGGCTGCCGGGGAAAGGCGGGGTTTGGGCTGGAAATGCAGGTCGCATTTAATGCCTCCCCCTGTACTTGGGAGGTAATTAGCGGACTTCCCCCTGCCAGGGAATAATTTTGACACCAGTCATCTGCGTGGACGGCGGCCGCAAACCTACCCCACACAGTCAGCCATGTTCCGGAATTGTGAGTGTGGGGAGGTTCCGTCTTCTGTCTGCAGAACCCGGGATCTCCTAGGAGCCCTTTTCGTGTCTTCCCCGAGTGTCTACCTGTGCGGGCTTTCAGAGAAAGGCGGGGGTTGGGCTGGAAATGCAGGTAGTATCTAGTGCCTCCCCCTGGACTTGGGAGGTAATTGGCGGACTTCCCCATGCCAGGGAACACCTTTGACACCACTCACCTGCGTGGAGGGCGGCCCCAAACCTCCCACACACAGTCAGCCGTGTTCCGGAATTCTGAGAGTGGGGAGGTTCCGTCTTCTGTCTGCAGCACCCGAGATCTCCTAGGAGCATTTCGCGTGTCTTCCCCGAGTGTATGCATGTGCGGGCTACCGGAGAAAGGCGGGGTTTGGGCTGGAAATGCAGGTAGCATGTAGTGCCTCCCCCTGGAAAGGGTAGGCAATTAGCGGATTTCCCCATGCCAGGGAACACCTTTGACACCACTTAACTGCGTTGAGGGCGGCCCCGAACCTCCCCCACACAGTCAGCCGTGTTCCGGTATTGTGAGTGTGGGGAAGTTCCGTCTTCTGTCAGCAGCACCCGGGATCTCCTAGGAGTCCTTCGCGTGTCTTGCCCGAGTGTCAACCTGTGCGGGCTGCCGGGCAAAGGCGGGGTTTGGGCTGGAAATGTAGGTAGTATCTAGTGCCTCCACCTGGACATGGGACGAAATTAGCGGACTTCCACCTGCCAGGGAATACCTTTGACTCCACTCAGCTGCGTGGAGGGTGGCCCCGAACCTCCCCCACACAGTCAGCCGTGTTCCGGTATTGTGAGTGTGGGGAAGTTCCGTCTTCTGTCTGCAGCAAACGGGATATCCTAGGAGCCCTTCGCGTATCTTCCGCGAGTGTCTGCCTGTGCGGGCTGACGTGAAAGGCGGGGGTTGGGCTGCAAATGCAGGTAGTATCTTGTGCCTCCCCCTCGACTTGGGAGGTAATTAGCGGACTTCCCCATGCCAGGGAACACCTGTGACACCAGTCAGCTGCGTGGACGGCGGACCCAAACCTCCCACACACAGTCAGCCGTGTTCCGGAATTCTGAGAGTGAGGAGGTTCCGTCTTCTCTCTGCAGCACCCGGGATCTCCTAGGAGCCTTTCGCGTGTCTTCCCCGAGTGTCTCCCATTGCGGGCTGACGGAGAAAGCGGGGGTTGGGCTGGAAATGCAAGTAGCATCTAGTGCCTCCCCCTGGACAGTGTAGGCAATTAGCGGACTTCCCCGTGCCAGGGAACACCTTTGACACCACTTAGCAGCGTGGAGGGCGGCCCCGAACCTCCCCCACACAGTCAGCCGTGTTCCAGAATTCTGAGTGTGGGGAGGTTCCGTCTTCTGTCTGCAGCACCCGAGATCTCCTAGGAGCATTTCGCGTGTCTTCCCCGAGTGTATGCATGTGCGGGCTGCCGGGGAAAGGCGGGGTTTGGGCTGGAAATGCAGGTAGCATGTATGCCCCCCGCTGGAAAGGGTAGGCAATTAGCGGATTTCCCCATGCCAGGGAACACCTTTGACACCACTTAGCTGCGTGGAGTGCGGCCCCGAACCTCCCCCACACAGTCAGCCGTGTTCCGGAATTGTGAGTGTGGGGAGGTTCCGTCTTCTGTCTGCAGCACCCGGGATCTCCTAGGAGCACTTCGCGTGTCTTCCCCGAGTGTCTGCATGTGCGGGCTTCCGGGGAAATGCGGGGGTTGGGCTGGAAATGCAGGTAGTATCTAGTGCCTCCCCCTAGACTTGGGAGGAAATTAGCGGACTTCCCCCTGCCAGGGAACACCTGTGTCACCAGTCAGCTGCGTGGACCTCGGCCCCAAACCTCCCACACACAGTCAGCCGTGTTCCGGTATTCTGAGAGTGAGGAGGTTCCGTCTTCTGTCTGCAGCACCCGTGATCTACTAGGAGCATTTTGCGTGTCTTCCCCGAGTGAATGTATGTGCGGGCTGCCGGGGAAAGGCGGGGTTTGGGCTGCAAATGCAGGTAGCATATATTGCCTTCCCCTGGAAAGGGTAGGCAATTAGCGGATTTCCCCATGCCAGGGAACACCTTTGACACCACTTAGCTGCGTGGAGGGCTGCCCCGATCCTTCCCCACACAGTCAGGCGTGATCCGGAATTGTGAGTGTTGGGAGGTTTCGTCTTCTGTCTGCAGCACACGGGATCTCCTAGGAGAACTTCGCGTGTCTTCCCCGAGTGTTTGCATGTGCGGGCTGCCTGGGAAAGGTGGGGTTTGGGCTGGAAATGCAGGTAGTACCTAGTGCCTCCCCCTTTACTTGGTAGGTAATTAGCGGACTTCCCCCTGCCAGGGAATAATTTTGACACCACTCAGCTACGTGGAGGGCGGCCCCTAACCTCCACCACACAGTCAGCCGTGTTCCGAAATTGTGATTGTGGGGAGGTTCCGTTTTCTGTCTGCAGCACCCGGGATCTCCTAGGAACCCTTCGCGTGTCTTCCCCGAGTGTCTCCCATTGCGGGCTGCCGGGGAAATGCGGGGGTTGTGCTGGGAATGCAGGTAGCATCTAGTGCCTCCCCCTGGACAGGGTAGGCAATTAGCGGACTTCCCCATGCCAGGGAACACCTGTGACACCAGTCAGCTGCGTGGACGGCGGCCCCAAACCTCCCCCACAAAGTCAGCCGTGTTCCGGAATTCTGAGAGTGAGGAGGTTCCGTCTTCTCTCTGCAGCACCCGAGATCTCCTAGGAGCATTTCGCGTGTCTTCCCCGATTGTATGCATGTGCGGGCTACCGGGGAAAGGCGGGAATTGGGCTGGGAATGCAGGTAGCATGTAGTGCCTCCCCCTGGAAAGGGTAGGCAATTAGCGGATTTCCCCATGCCAGGGAACACCTTTGACACCACTTAGCTGCGTGGAGGGCGGCCCCGAACCTTCCCCACACAGTCAGCCGTGTTCCGGAATTGTGAGTGTGGGGAGGTTCCGTCATCTGTCTGCAGCACCCGGGATCACCTAGGAGCACTTCGCGTGTCTTCCCCGAGTGTCTGCATGTGCGGGCTGCCGGGAAAGGCGGGGTTTGGGCTGGAAATGCAGGTAGTATCTAGTGCCTCCCCCTTGACTTGGTAGGTAATTAGCGGACTTCCCCCTGCCAGGGAATAATTTTGACACCAGTCATCTTCGTGGACGGCGGCCCCAAACCTCCCCCACACAGTCAGCCGTGTTCCGGTATTGTGAGTGTGGGGATGTTCCGTCTTCTGTCGGCAGCACCCGGGATCACCTAGGAGTCTTTCGCGTGTCTTGCCCGAGTTTCAACCTGTGCGGGCTGCCGGGCAAAGGCGGGGTTTGGGCTGGAAATGTAGGTAGTATCTAGTGCCTCCACCTGGACATGGGACGAAATTAGCGGACTTCCCCCTGCCAGGGAATACCTTTGACTCCACTCAGCTGCGTGGAGGGCGGCCCCGAACCTCCCCCACACAGTCAGCCGTGTTCCGGTATTGTGAGTGTGGGGAAGTTCCGTCTTCTGTCTGCAGCAAACGGGATCTCCTAGGAGCCCTTCGCGTATCTTCCGCGAGTGTCTGCCTGTGCGGGCTGACGTGAAAGGCGGGGGTTGGGCTGCAAATGCAGATAGTATCTTGTGCCTCCCCCTCGACTTGGGAGGTAATTAGCGGACTTCCCCATGCCAGGGAACACCTGTGACACCAGTCAGCTGCGTGGACGGCGGACCCAAACCTCCCACACACAGTCAGCCGTGTTCCGGAATTCTGAGAGTGAGGAGGTTCCGTCTTCTCTCTGCAGCACCCGGGATCACCTAGGAGCCTTTCGCGTGTCTTCCCCGAGTGTCTCCCATTGCGGGCTGACGGAGAAAGCGGGGGTTGGGCTGGAAATGCAAGTAGCATCTAGTGCCTCCCCCTGGACAGTGTAGGCAATTAGCGGACTTCCCCGTGCCAGGGAACACCTTTGACACCACTTAGAAGCGTGGAGGGCGGCCCCGAACCTCCCCCACACAGTCAGCCGTGTTCCAGAATTCTGAGAGTGGGGAGGTTCCGTCTTCTGTCTGCAGCACCCGAGATCTCCTAGGAGCATTTCGCGTGTCTTCCCCGAGTGTATGCATGTGCGGGCTTCCGGGGAAATGCGGGGGTTGGGCTGGAAATGCAGGTAGTATCTAGTGCCTCCCCCTAGACTTGGGAGGAAATTAGCGGACTTCCCCCTGCCAGGGAACACCTGTGTCACCAGTCAGCTGCGTGGACGTCGGCCCCAAACCTCCCACACACAGTCAGCCGTGTTCCGGTATTCTGAGAGTGAGGAGGTTCCGTCTTCTGTCTGCAGCACCCGAGATCTACTAGGAGCATTTTGCGTGTCTTCCCCGAGTGTATGTATGTGCGGGCTGCCGGGGAAAGGCGGGGTTTGGGCTGCAAATGCAGGTAGCATATATTGCCTTCCCCTGGAAAGGGTAGGCAATTAGCGGATTTCCCCATGCCAGGGAACACCTTTGACACCACTTAGCTGCGTGGAGGGCGGCCCCGATCCTTCCCCACACAGTCAGGCGTGATCCGGAATTGTGAGTGTTGGGAGGTTTCGTCTTCTGTCTGCAGCACACGGGATCTCCTAGGAGAACTTCGCGTATCTTCCCCGAGTGTCTGCCTGTGCGGGCTGACGTGAAAGACGGGGGTTGGGCTGGAAATGCAGGTCGCATTTAGTGCCTCCCCCTGTACTTGGGAGGTAATTAGCGGACTTCCCCCTGCCAGGGAATAATTTTGACACCAGTCATCTGCGTGGACGGCGGCCGCAAACCTACCCCACACAGTCAGCCATGTTCCGGAATTGTGAGTGTGGGGAGGTTCCGTCTTCTGTCTGCAGAACCCGGGATCTCCTAGGAGCCCTTTTCGTGTCATCCCCGAGTGTCTACCTGTGCGGGCTTCCGGAGAAAGGCGGGGGTTGTGCTGGAAATGCAGGTAGTATCTAGTGCCTCCCCCTGGACTTGGGAGGTAATTAGCGGACTTCCCCATGCCAGGGAACACCTTTGACACCACTCACCTGCGTGGAGGGCGGCCCCAAACCTCCCACACACAGTCAGCCGTGTTCCGGAATTGTGAGTGTGGGGAGGTTCCGTCTTCTGTCTGCAGCACCCGAGATCTCCTAGGAGCATTTCGCGTGTCTTCCCCTAGTGTATGCATGTGCGGGCTACCGGGGAAAGGCGTGGTTTGGGCTGGAAATGCAGGTAGCATGTAGTGCCTCCCCCTGGAAAGGGTAGGCAATTAGCGGATTTCCCCATGCCAGGGAACACCTTTGACATCACTTAACTGCGTGGAGGGCGGCCCCGAACCTCCCCCACACAGTCAGCCGTGTTCCGGTATTGTGAGTGTGGGGAAGTTCCGTCTTCTGTCTGCAGCAAACGGGATCTCCTAGGAGCCCTTCGCGTATCTTCCGCGAGTGTCTGCCTGTGCGGGCTGACGTGAAAGGCGGGGGTTGGGCTGCAAATGCAGGTAGTATCTTGTGCCTCCCCCTCGACTTGGGAGGTAATTAGCGGACTTCCCCATGCCAGGGATCACCTGTGACACCAGTCAGCTGCGTGGACGTCGGACCCAAACCTCCCACACACAGTCAGCCGTGTTCCGGAATTCTGAGAGTGAGGAGGTTCCGTCTTCTCTCTGCAGCACCCGGGATCTCCTAGGAGCCTTTCGCGTGTCTTCCCCGAGTGTCTCCCATTGCGGGCTGACGGAGAAAGCGGGGGTTGGGCTGGAAATGCAAGTAGCATCTAGTGCCTCCCCCTGGACAGTGTAGGCAATTAGCGGACTTCCCCGTGCCAGGGAACACCTTTGACACCACTTAGCAGCGTGGAGGGCGGCCCCGAACCTCCCCCACACAGTCAGCCGTGTTCCGGAATTGTGAGTGTGGGGAGGTTCCGTCTTCTGTCTGCAGCACCCGGGATCTCCTAGGAGCACTTCGCGTGTCTTCCCCGAGTGTCTGCATGTGCGGGCTGCCGGGGAAAGGCGGGGTTTGGGCTGGAAATGCAGGTAGCATGTATGCCCCCCGCTGGAAAGGGTAGGCAATTAGCGGATTTCCCCATGCCAGGGAACACCTTTGACACCACTTAGCTGCGTGGAGTGCGGCCCCGAACCTCCCCCACACAGTCAGCCGTGTTCCGGAATTGTGAGTGTGGGGAGGTTCCGTCTTCTGTCTGCAGCACCCGGGATCTCCTAGGAGCACTTCGCGTGTCTTCCCCGAGTGTCTGCATGTGCGGGCTTCCGGGGAAATGCGGGGGTTGGGCTGGAAATGCAGGTAGTATCTAGTGCCTCCCCCTAGACTTGGGAGGAAATTAGCGGACTTCCCCCTGCCAGGGAACACCTGTGTCACCAGTCAGCTGCGTGGACGTCGGCCCCAAACCTCCCACACACAGTCAGCCGTGTTCCGGTATTCTGAGAGTGAGGAGGTTCCGTCTTCTGTCTGCAGCACCCGAGATCTACTAGGAGCATTTTGCGTGTCTTCCCCGAGTGTATGTATATGCGGGCTGCCGGGGAAAGGCGGGGTTTGGGCTGCAAATGCAGGTAGCATGTATTGCCTTCCCCTGGAAAGGGTAGGCAATTAGCGGATTTCCCCATGCCAGGGAACACCTTTGACACCACTTAGCTGCGTGGAGGGCGGCCCCGAACCTTCCCCACACAGTCAGGCGTGATCCGGAATTGTGAGTGTTGGGAGGTTTCGTCTTCTGTCTGCAGCACACGGGATCTCCTAGGAGAACTTCGCGTGTCTTCCCCGAGTGTCTGCATGTGCGGGCTGCCTGGGAAAGGCGGGGTTTGGGCTGGAAATGCAGGTAGTACCTAGTGCCTCCCCCTTTACTTGGTAGGTAATTAGCGGACTTCCCCCTGCCAGGGAATAATTTTGACACCACTCAGCTACGTGGAGGGCGGCCCCTAACCTCCACCACACAGTCAGCCGTGTTCCGAAATTGTGATTGTGGGGAGGTTCCGTTTTCTGTCTGCAGCACCCGGGATCTCCTAGGAACCCTTCGCGTGTCTTCCCCGAGTGTCTCCCATTGCGGGCTGCCGGGGAAATGCGGGGGTTGTGCTGGGAATGCAGGTAGCATCTAGTGCCTCCCCCTGGACAGGGTAGGCAATTAGCGGACTTCCCCATGCCAGGGAACACCTGTGACACCAGTCAGCTGCGTGGACGGCGGCCCCAAACCTCCCCCACAAAGTCAGCCGTGTTCCGGAATTCTGAGAGTGAGGAGGTTCCGTCTTCTCTCTGCAGCACCCGAGATCTCCTAGGAGCATTTCGCGTGTCTTCCCCGATTGTATGCATGTGCGGGCTGCCGGGGAAAGGCGGGAATTGGGCTGGAAATGCAGGTAGCATGTAGTGCCTCCCCCTGGAAAGGGTAGGCAATTAGCGGATTTCCCCATGCCAGGGAACACCTTTGACACCACTTAGCTGCGTGGAGTGCGGCCCCGAACCTTCCCCACACAGTCAGCCGTGTTCCGGAATTGTGAGTGTGGGGAGGTTCCGTCATCTGTCTGCAGCACCCGGGATCACCTAGGAGCACTTCGCGTGTCTTCCCCGAGTGTCTGCATGTGCGGGCTGCCGGGAAAGGCGGGGTTTGGGCTGGAAATGCAGGTAGTATCTAGTGCCTCCCCCTTGACTTGGTAGGTAATTAGCGGACTTCCCCCTGCCAGGGAATAATTTTGACACCAGTCATCTTCGTGGACGGCGGCCCCAAACCTCCCCCACACAGTCAGCCGTGTTCCGGAATTCTGAGAGTGGGGATGTTCCGTCTTCTGTCGGCAGCACCCGGTATCTCCTAGGAGTCCTTCGCGTGTCTTGCCCGAGTGTCTACCTGTGCGGGCTGCCGGGAAAGGCGGGGTTTGGGCTGGAAAAGTAGGTAGTATCTAGTGCCTCCACCTGCACATGGGACGAAATTAGCGGAATTCCCCCTGCCAGGGAATACCTTTGACACCACTCAGCTGCGTGGAGGGCGGCCCCTAACCTCCCCCACACAGTCAGCCGTGTTCCGGAATTGTGAGTGTGGGGAGGATCCGTCTTCTGTCTGCAGCACCCGAGATCTCCTAGGAGCATTTCGCGTGTCTTCCCCGAGTGTATGCATGTGCGGGCTGCCGGGGAAAGGCGGGGTTTGGGCTGGAAATGCAGGTAGCATGTATGCCTCCCGCTGGAAAGGGTAGGCAATTAGCGGATTTCCCCATGCCAGGGAACACCTTTGACACCACTTAGCTGCGTGGAGTGCGGCCCCGAACCTCCCCCACACAGTCAGCCGTGTTCCGGAATTGTGAGTGTGGGGAGGTTCCGTCTTCTGTCTGCAGCACCCGGGATCTCCTAGGAGCACTTCGCGTGTCTTCCCCGAGTGTCTGCCTGTGCGGGCTGACGGGGAAAGGCGGGGGTTGGGCTGGAAATGCAGGTAGTATCTAGTGCCTCCCCCTGGACTTGGGAGGTAATTTGCCGACTTCCCCCTGCCAGGGAACACCTGTGACACCAGTCAGCTGCGTGGACGGCGGCCCCAAACCTCCCCCACACAGTCAGCCGTGTTCCGGAATTCTGAGAGTTTGGATGTTCCGTCTTCTGTCTGCAGCACCCGGGATCTCCTAGGAGCACTTCGCGTGTCTTCAACGAGTGTCTGCCTGTGCGGGCTGACGGGGAAAGGCGGGGGTTGGGCTGGAAATGCAGGTAGTATCTAGTGCCTCCCCCTGGACTTGGGAGGTAATTAGCGGACTTCCCCCTGACAGAGAACACCTGTGACACCAGTCAGCTGCGTGGACGGCGGCCCCAAACCTCCCACACACAGTCAGCCGTGTTCCGGAATTCTGAGAGTGGGGAGGTTCCGTCTTCTGTCTGCAGCACCCGAGATCTCCTAGGAGCATTTCGCGTGTCTTCCCCGAGTGTATGCATGTGCGGGCTGCCGGGGAAAGGCGGGGTTTGGGCTGGAAATGCAGGTAGCATGTATTGCCTCCCCCTGGTAAGGGTAGGCAATTAGCGGATTTCCCCATGCCAGGGAACACCTTTGACACCATTTAACTGCGTGGAGGGCGGCCCCGAACCTCCCCCACACAGTCAGCCGTGCTCCGATATTGTGAGTGTGGGGAAGTTCCGTCTTCTGTCTGCGGCAAACGGGATCTCCTAGGAGCCCTTCGCGTATCTTCCCCGAGTGTCTGCCTGTGCGGGCTGACGTGAAAGGCGGGGGTTGGGCTGGAAATGCAGGTAGTATCTTGTGCCTCCCCCTGGACTTGGGAGGTAATTAGCGGACTTCCCCATGCCAGGGAACACCTGTGACACCAGTCAGCTGCGTGGGCGGCGGCCCCAAACCTCCGACACACAGTCAGCCGTGTTCCGGAATTCTGAGAGTGAGGGGGTTCCGTCTTCTCTCTGCAGCACCCGGGATCTCCTAGGAGCCTTTCGCGTGTCTTCCCCGAGTGTCTGCATGTGCGGGCTGCCGGGGAAAGGCGGGGGTTGGGCTGGAAATGCAGGTCGCATTTAGTGCCTCCCCCTGTACTTGGGAGGTAATTAGCGGACTTCCCCATGCCAGGGAACACTTTGACACCACACAGCTGCGTGGATGGCGGCCCCAAACCTCCCCCACACAGTCAGCCGTGTTCCGGAATTGTGAGTGTGGGGAGGATCCGTCTTCTGTCTGCAGCACCCGAGATCTCCTAGGAGCATTTCGCGTGTCTTCCCCGAGTGTATGCATGTGTGGGCTGCCGGGGAAAGGCGGGGTTTGGGCTGGAAATGCAGGTAGCATGTATGCCTCCCGCTGGAAAGGGTAGGCAATTAGCGGATTTCCCTATGCCAGGGAACACCTTTGACACCACTTAGCTGCGTGGAGTGCGGCCCCGAACCTCCCCCACACAGTCAGCCGTGTTCCGGAATTGTGAGTGTGGGGAGGTTCCGTCTTCTGTCTGCAGCACCCGGGATCTCCTAGGAGCACTTCGCGTGTCTTCCCCGAGTGTCTGCATGTGCGGGCTTCCGGGGAAATGCGGGGGTTGGGCTGGAAATGCAGGTAGTATCTAGTTCCTCCCCCTAGACTTGGGAGGTAATTAGCGGACTTCCCCCTGCCAGGGAACACCTGTGACACCAGTCAGCTGCGTGGATGGCGGCCCCGAACCTCCCCCACACAGTCAGCCGTGTTCCAGAATTCTGAGAGTGGGGAGGTTCCGTCTTCTGTCTGCAACACCCGGGATCTCCTAGGAGCCCTTCGCGTGTCTTCCCCGAGTGTATGCATGTGCGGGATGCCGGGGAAAGGCTGGGTTTGGGCTGGAAATGCAGGTAGCATGTATGCCTCCCGCTGGAAAGGGTAGGCAATTAGCGGATTTCCCCATGCCAGGGACCAACTTTGACACCACTTAGCTACGTGGAGGGCGGCCACGAACCTCCCCCACACAGTCAGCCGTGTTCCGATATTCTGAGAGTGAGGAGGTTCCGTCTTCTGTCTGCAGCACCCGAGATCTCCTAGGAGCATTTCGCGTGTCTTCCCCGAGTGTCTGCCTATGCGGGCTGACGTGAAAGGCGGGGGTTGGGCTGGAAATGCAGGTACTATCTTGTGCCTCCCACTGGATTTGGGAGGTAATTAGCGGACTTCCCCATGCCAGGGAACACCTGTGACACCAGTCAGCTGCGTGGACGGCGGCCCCAAACCTCCCACACACAGTCAGCCGTGTTCCGGAATTCTGAGAGTGAGGAGGTTCCGTCTTCTCTCTGCAGCACCCGGGATCTCCTAGGAGCCTTTCGCGTGTCTTCCCCGAGTGTCTGCATGTGCGGGCTGCCGGGGAAATGCGGGGTTTGGGCTAGAAATGCAGGTAGTATCTAGTGCCTCCCCCTTGACTTGGTAGGTAATTAGCGGACTTCCCCCTGCCAGGGAATAATTTTGACACCAGTCATCTGCGTGGACGGCGGCCCCAAACCTACCCCACACAGTCAGCCATGTTCCGGAATTGTGAGTGTGGGGAGGTTCCGTCTTCTGTCTGCAGAACCCGGGATCTCCTAGGAGCCCTTTTCGTGTCTTCCCCGAGTGTCTACCTGTGCGGGCTTCCGGAGAAAGGCGGGGGTTGGGCTGGAAATGCAGGTAGTATCTAGTGCCTCCCCCTGGACTTGGGAGGTAATTAGCGGACTTCCCCATGCCAGGGAACACCTTTGACACCACTCACCTGCGTGGAGGGCGGCCCCGAACCTCCCCCACACAGTCAGCCGTGTTCCGGAATTCTGAGAGTGGAGAGGTTCCGTCTTCTGTCTGCAGCACCCGAGATCTCCTTGGAGCATTTCGCGTGTCTTCCCCGAGTGTATGCATGTGCGGGCTACCGGGGAAAGGCGGGATTTTGGCTGGAAATGCAGGTAGCATGTAGTGCCTCCCCCTGGAAAGGGTAGGCAATTAGCGGATTTCCCCATGCCAGGAAACACCTTTGACACCACTTAACTGCGTTGAGGGCGGCCCCGAACCTCCCCCACACAGTCAGCCGTGTTCCGGTATTGTGAGTGTGGGGAAGTTCCGTCTTCTGTCGGCAGCACCCGGGATCTCCTAGGAGTCCTTCGCGTGTCTTGCCCGAGTGTCAACCTGTGCAGGCTGCCGGGCAAAGGCGGGGTTTGGGCTGGAAATATAGGTAGTATCTAGTGCCTACACCTGGACATGGGACGAAATTAGCGGACTTCCCCCTGCCAGGGAATACCTTTGACTCCACTCAGCTGCGTGGAGGGCGGCCCCGAACCTCCCCCACACAGTCAGCCTTGTTCCGGAATTGTGAGTGTGGGGAGGATCCGTCTTCTGCCTGCATCACCCGGGATCTCCTAGGAGCCCTTCGCGTGTCTTCCCGAGTGTCTGCATGTGCGGGCTGCCGAGGAAAGGCGGGGTTTGGGCTGGAAATGCAGGTAGCATCTAGTGCCTCCCCCTGGACAGGGAAGGCAATTAGCGGATTTACCCATGCCAGGGAACACCTTTGACACCACTTAACTGCGTGGAGGGCGGCCCCGAACCTCCCCCACACAGTCAGCCGTGTTCCAGAATTCTGAGAGTGGGGAGGTTCCGTCTTCTGTCTGCAGCACCCGAGATCTCCTAGGAGCATTTCGCGTGTCTTCCCCGAGTGTATGCATGTGCGGGCTGCCGGGGAAAGGCGGGGTTTGGGCTGGAAATGCAGGTAGCATGTATGCCTCCCGCTGGAAAGGATAGGCAATTAGCGGATTTCCCCATGCCAGGGAACACCTTTGACACCACTTAACTGCGTGGAGGGCGGCCCCGAAACTCCCCCACACAGTCAGCCGTGTTCCGGTATTGTGAGTGTGGGGAAGTTCCGTCTTCTGTCTGCAGCAAACGGGATCTCCTAGGAGCCCTTCGCGTATCTTCCGCGAGTGTCTGCCTGTGCGGGCTGACGTGAAAGGCGGGGGTTGGGCTGGAAATGCAGGTAGTATCTTGTGCCTCCACCTCGACTTGGGAGGTAATTAGCGGACTTCCCCATGCCAGGGAACACCTGTGACACCAGTCAGCTGCGTGGACGGCGGACCCAAACATCCCACACACAGTCAGCCGTGTTCCGGAATTCTGAGAGTGAGGAGGTTCCGTCTTCTCTCTGCAGCACCCGGGATCTCCTAGGAGCCTTTCGCGTGTCTTCCCCGAGTTTCTCCCATTGCGGGCTGACGGAGAAAGCGGGGGTTGGGCTGGAAATGCAGGTAGCATGTATGCCCCCCGCTGGAAAGGGTAGGCAATTAGCGGATTTCCCCATGCCAGGGAACACCTTTGACACCACTTAGCTGCGTGGACGTCGGCCCCAAACCTCCCACACACAGTCAGCCGTGTTCCGGTATTCTGAGAGTGAGGAGGTTCCGTCTTCTGTCTGCAGCACCCGAGATCTACTAGGAGCATTTCGCGTGTCTTCCCCGAGTGTATGTATGTGCGGGCTGCCGGGGAAAGGCGGGGTTTGGGCTGCAAATGCAGGTAGCATGTATTGCCTTCCCCTGGAAAGGGTAGGCAATTAGCGGATTTCCCCATGCCAGGGAACACCTTTGACACCACTTAGCTGCGTGGAGGGCGGCCTCGATCCTTCCCCACACAGTCAGGCGTGATCCGGAATTGTGAGTGTTGGGAGGTTTCGTCTTCTGTCTGCAGCACACGGGATCTCCTAGGAGAACTTCGCGTGTCTTCCCGAGTGTCTGCATGTGCGGGCTGCCTGGGAAAGGCGGGGTTTGGGCTGGAAATGCAGGTAGTACCTAGTGCCTCCCCCTTTACTTGGTAGGTAATTAGCGGACTTCCCTCTGCCAGGGAATAATTTTGACACCACTCAGCTACGTGGAGGGCGGCCCCTAACCTCCACCACACAGTCAGCCGTGTTCCGAAATTGTGATTGTGGGGAGGTTCCGTTTTCTGTCTGCAGCACCCGGGATCTCCTAGGAACCCTTCGCGTGTCTTCCCCGAGTGTCTCCCATTGCGGGCTGCCGGGGAAATGCGGGGGTTGTGCTGGGAATGCAGGTAGCATCTAGTGCCTCCCCCTGGACAGGGTAGGCAATTAGCGGACTTCCCCATGCCAGGGAACACCTGTGACACCAGTCAGCTGCGTGGACGGCGGCCCCAAACCTCCCCCAAAAAGTCAGCCGTGTTCCGGAATTCTGAGAGTGAGGAGGTTCCGTCTTCTCTCTGCAGAACCCAAGATCTCCTAGGAGCATTTCGCGTGTCTTCCCCGATTGTATGCATGTGCGGGCTGCCGGGGAAAGGCGGGAATTGGGCTGGAAATGCAGGTAGCATGTAGTGCCTCCCCCTGGAAAGGGTAGGCAATTAGCGGATTTCCCCATGCCAGGGAACACCTTTGACACCACTTAGCTGCGTGGAGGGCGGCCCCGAACCTTCCCCACACAGTCAGCCGTGTTCCGGAATTGTGAGTGTGGGGAGGTTCCGTCATCTGTCTGCAGCACCCGGGATCACCTAGGAGCACTTCGCGTGTCTTCCCCGAGTGTCTGCATGTGCGGGCTGCCGGGAAAGGCGGGGTTTGGGCTGGAAATGCAGGTAGTATCTAGTGCCTCCCCCTTGACTTGGTAGGTAATTAGCGGACTTCCCCCTGCCAGGGAATAATTTTGACACCAGTCATCTTCGTGGACGGCGGCCCAAACCTCCCCCACACAGTCAGCCGTGTTCCGGAATTCTGAGAGTGGGGATGTTCCGTCTTCTGTCGGCAGCACCCGGGATCTCCTAGGAGTCCTTCGCGTGTCTTGCCCGAGTGTCTACCTGTGCGGGCTGCCGGGGAAAGGCGGGGTTTGGGCTGGAAATGTAGGTAGTATCTAGTGCCTCCACCTGCACATGGGACGAAATTAGCGGAATTCCCCCTGCCAGGGAATACCTTTGACACCACTCAGCTGCGTGGAGGGCGGCCCCTAACCTCCCCCACACAGTCAGCCGTGTTCCGGAATTGTGAGTGTGGGGAGGATCCGTCTTCTGTCTGCAGCACCCGAGATCTCCTAGGAGCATTTCGCGTGTCTTCCCCGAGTGTATGCATGTGCGGGCTGCCGGGGAAAGGCGGGGTTTGGGCTGGAAATGCAGGTAGCATGTATGCCTCCCGCTGGAAAGGGTAGGCAATTAGCGGATTTCCCCATGCCAGGGAACACCTGTGACACCAGTCAGCTGCGTGGACGGCGGCCCCAAACCTCCCCCACACAGTCAGCCGTGTTCCGGAATTCTGAGAGTTTGGTTGTTCCGTCTTCTGTCTGCAGCACCCGGGATCTCCTAGGAGCACTTCGCGTGTCTTCAACGAGTGTCTGCATCTGCGGCCTTCCGGGGAAATGCGGGGGTTGGGCTGGAAATGCAGGTAGTATCTAGTGCCTCCCCCTGGACTTGGGAGGTAATTAGCGGACTTCCCCCTGACAGAGAACACCTGTGACACCAGTCAGCTGCGTGGACGGCGGCCCCAAACCTCCCACACACAGTCAGCCGTTTTCCGGTATTTTGAGAGTGAGGAGGTTCCGTCTTCTGTCTGCAGCACCCGAGATCTCCTAGGAGCATTTCGCGTGTCTTCCCCGAGTGTCTGCCTGTGCAGGCTGACGTGAAAGGTGGGGGTTGGGCTGGAAATGCAGGTAGTATCTTGTGCCTCCCCCTGGACTTGGGAGGTAATTAGCGGACTTCCCCATGCCAGGGAACACCTGTGACACCAGTCAGCTGCGTGGGTGGCGGCCCCAAACCTCCCACACACAGTCAGCCGTGTTCCGGAATTCTGAGAGTGAGGAGGTTCCGTCTTCTCTCTGCAGCACCCGGGATCTCCTAGGAGCCTTTCGCGTGTCTTCCCCGAGTGTCTGCATGTGCGGGCTGCCGGGGAAAGGCGGGGTTTGGGCTGGAAATGCAGGTAGTATCTAGTGCCTCCCCCTTGACTTGGTAGGTAATTAGCGGACTTCCCCCTGCCAGGGAATAATTTTGACACCAGTCATCTGCGTGGACGGCGGCCGCAAACCTACCCCACACAGTCAGCCATGTTCCGGAATTGTGAGTGTGGGGAGGTTCCGTCTTCTGTCTGCAGAACCCGGGATCTCCTAGGAGCCCTTTTCGTGTCTTCCCCGAGTGTCTACCTGTGCGGGCTTCCGGAGAAAGGCGGGGGCTGGGCTGGAAATGCAGGTAGTATCTAGTGCCTCCCCCTGGACTTGGGAGGTAATTAGCGGACTTCCCCATGCCAGGGAACACCTTTGACACCACTCACCTGCGTGGAGGGCGGCCCCAAACCTCCCACACACAGTCAGCCGTGTTCCGGAATTCTGAGAGTGGGGAGGTTCCGTCTTCTGTCTGCAGCACCCGAGATCTCCTAGGAGCATTTCGCGTGTCTTCCCCGAGTGTATGCATGTGCGGGCTACCGGGGAAAGGCGGGGTTTGGGCTGGAAATGCAGGTAGCATGTAGTGCCTCCCCCTGGAAAGGGTAGGCAATTAGCGGATTTCCCCATGCCAGGGAACACCTTTGACACCACTTAACTGCGTTGAGGGCGGCCCCGAACCTCCCCCTCACAGTCAGCCGTGTTCCGGTATTGTGAGTGTGGGGAAGTTCCGTCTTCTCTCGGCAGCACCCGGGATCTCCTAGGAGTCCTTCGCGTGTCTTGCCCGAGTGTCAACCTGTGCGGGCTGCCGGGCAAAGGCGGGGTTTGGGCTGGAAGTGTAGGTAGTATCTAGTGCCTCCACCTGGACATGGGACGAAATTAGCGGACTTCCCCCTGCCAGGGAATACCTTTGACTCCACTCAGCTGCGTGGAGGGCGGCCCCGAACCTCCCCCACACAGTCAGCCTTGTTCCGGAATTGTGAGTGTGGGGAGGATCCGTCTTCTGCCTGCAGCATCCGGGATCTCCTAGGAGCCCTTCGCGTGTCTTCCCAAGTGTCTGCATGTGCGGGCTGCCGAGGAAAGTCGGGGTTTGGGCTGGAAATGCAGGTAGCATCTAGTGCCTCCCCCTGGACAGGGAAGGCAATTAGCGGATTTACCCATGCCAGGGAACACCTTTGACACCACTTAACTGCGTGGAGGGCGGCCCCGAAACTCCCCCACACAGTCAGCCGTGTTCCGGTATTGTTAGTGTGGGGAAGTTCCGTCTTCTGTCTGCAGCAAACGGGATCTCCTAGGAGAACTTCGCGTGTCTTCCCCGAGTGTCTGCATGTGCGGGCTGCCTGGGAAAGGCGGGGTTTGGGCTGGAAATGCAGGTAGTTCCTAGTGCCTCCCCCTTTACTTGGTAGGTAATTAGCGGAATTCCCCCTGCCAGGGAATAATTTTGACACCACTCAGCTACGTGGAGGGCGGCCCCTAACCTCCACCACACAGTCAGCCGTGTTCCGAAATTGTGATTGTGGGGAGGTTCCGTTTTCTGTCTGCAGCAACCGGGATCTCCTTGGAACCCTTCGCGTGTCTTCCCCGAGTGTCTCCCATTGCGGGCTGCCGGGGAAATGCGGGGGTTGTGCTGGGAATGCAGGTAGCATCTAGTGCCTCCCCCTGGACAGGGTAGGCAATTAGCGGACTTCCCCATGCCAGGGAACACCTGTGACACCAGTCAGCTGCGTGGACGGCGGCCCCAAACCTCCCCCACAAAGTCAGCCGTGTTCCGGAATTCTGAGAGTGAGGAGGTTCCGTCTTCTCTCTGCAGCACCCGAGATCTCCTAGGAGCATTTCGCGTGTCTTCCCCGATTGTATGCATGTGCGGGCTGCCGGGGAAAGGCGGGAATTGGGCTGGAAATGCAGGTAGCATGTAGTGCCTCCCCCTGGAAAGGGTAGGCAATTAGCGGATTTCCCCATGCCAGGGAACACCTTTGACACCACTTAGCTGCGTGGAGGGCGGCCCCGAACCTTCCCCACACAGTCAGCCGTGTTCCGGAATTGTGAGTGTGGGGAGGTTCCGTCATCTGTCTGCAGCACCCGGGATCACCTAGGAGCACTTCGCGTGTCTTCCCCGAGTGTCTGCATGTGCGGGCTGCCGGGAAAGGCGGGGTTTGGGCTGGAAATGCAGGTAGTATCTAGTGCCTACCCCTTGACTTGGTAGGTAATTAGCGGAATTCCCCCTGCCAGGGAATAATTTTGACACCAGTCATCTTCGTGGACGGCGGCCCCAAACCTCCCCCACACAGTCAGCCGTGTTCCGGAATTCTGAGGGTGGGGATGTTCCGTCTTCTGTCGGCAGCACCCGGGATCTCCTAGGAGTCCTTCGCGTGTCTTGCCCGAGTGTTTACCTGTGCGGCCTGCCGGGGAAAGGCGGGGTTTGGGCTGGAAATGTAGGTAGTATCTAGTGCCTCCACCTGCACATGGGACGAAATTAGCGGAATTCCCCCTGCCAGGGAATACCTTTGACACCACTCAGCTGCGTGGAGGGCGGCCCCTAACCTCCCCCACACAGTCAGCCGTGTTCCGGAATTGTGAGTGTGGGGAGGATCCGTCTTCTGTCTGCAGCACCCGAGATCTCCTAGGAGCATTTCGCGTGTCTTCCCCGAGTGTATGCATGTGCGGGCTGCCGGGGAAAGGCGGGGTTTGTGCTGGAAATGCAGGTAGCATGTATGCCTCCCGCTGGAAAGGGTAGGCAATTAGCGGATTTCCCCATGCCAGGGAACACCTTTGACACCACTTAGCTGCGTGGAGTGCGGCCCCGAACCTCCCCCACACAGTCAGCCGTGTTCCGGAATTGTGAGTGTGGGGAGGTTCCGTCTTCTGTCTGCAGCACCCGGGATCTCCTAGGAGCACTTCGCGTGTCTTCCCCGAGTGTCTGCCTGTGCGGGCTGACGGGGAAAGGCGGGGGTTGGGCTGGAAATGCAGGTAGTATCTAGTGCCTCCCCCTGGACTTGGGAGGTAATTTGCCGACTTCCCCCTGCCAGGGAACACCTGTGACACCAGTCAGCTGCGTGGACGGCGGCCCCAAACCTCCCCCACACAGTCAGCCGTGTTCCGGAATTCTGAGAGTTTGGATGTTCCGTCTTCTGTCTGCAGCACCCGGGATCTCCTAGGAGCACTTCGCGTGTCTTCAACGAGTGTCTGCATCTGCGGCCTTCCGGGGAAATGCGGGGGTTTGGCTGGAAATGCAGGTAGTATCTAGTGCCTCCCCATGGACTTGGGAGGTAATTAGCGGACTTCCCCCTGACAGAGAACACCTGTGAGACCAGTCAGCTGCGTGGACGGCGGCCCCAAACCTCCCACACACAGTCAGCCGTGTTCCGGTATTCTGAGAGTGAGGAGGTTCCGTCTTCTGTCTGCAGCACCCGAGATCTCCTAGGAGCCTTTCGCGTGTCTTCCCCGAGTGTCTGCCTGTGCGGGCTGACGTGAAAGGTGGGGGTTGGGCTGGAAATGCAGGTAGTATCTTGTGCCTCCCCCTGGACTTGGGAGGTAATTAGCGGACTTCCCCCTGACAGAGAACACCTGTGAGACCAGTCAGCTGCGTGGACGGCGGCCCCAAACCTCCCACACACAGTCAGCCGTGTTCCGGTATTCTGAGAGTGAGGAGGTTCCGTCTTCTGTCTGCAGCACCCGAGATCTCCTAGGAGCCTTTCGCGTGTCTTCCCCGAGTGTCTGCATGTGCGGGCTGCCGGGGAAAGGCGGGGTTTGGGCTGGAAATGCAGGTAGTATCTAGTGCCTCCCCCTTGACTTGGTAGGTAATTAGCGGACTTCCCCCTGCCAGGGAATAATTTTGACACCAGTCATCTGCGTGGACGGCGGCCGCAAACCTACCCCACACAGTCAGCCATGTTCCGTAATTGTGAGTGTGGGGAGGTTCCGTCTTCTGTCTGCAGAACCCGGGATCTCCTAGGAGCCCTTTTCGTGTCTTCCCCGAGTGTCTACCTGTGCGGGCTTCCGGAGAAAGGCGGGGGTTGGGCTGGAAATGCAGGTAGTATCTAGTGCCTCCCCCTGGACTTGGGAGGTAATTAGCGGACTTCCCCATGCCAGGGAACACCTTTGACACCACTCACCTGCGTGGAGGGCGGCCCCAAACCTCCCACACACAGTCAGCCGTGTTCCGGAATTCTGAGAGTGGGGAGGTTCCGTCTTCTGTCGGCAGCACCCGGGATCTCCTAGGAGTCCTTCGCGTGTCTTGCCCGAGTGTCAACCTGTGCGGGCTGCCGGGCAAAGGCGGGGTTTGGGCTGGAAATGTAGGTAGTATCTAGTGCCTCCACCTGGACATGGGACGAAATTAGCGGACTTCCCCCTGCCAGGGAATACCTTTGACTCCACTCAGCTGCGTGGAGGGCGGCCCCGAACCTCCCCCACACAGTCAGCCTTGTTCCGGAATTGTGAGTGTGGGGAGGATCCGTCTTCTGCCTGCAGCACCCGGGATCTCCTAGGAGCCCTTCGCGTGTCTTCCCGAGTGTCTGCATGTGCGGGCTGCCGAGGAAAGTCGGGGTTTGGGCTGGAAATGCAGGTAGCATCTAGTGCCTCCCCCTGGACAGGGAAGGCAATTAGCGGATTTACCCATGCCAGGGAACACCTTTGACACCACTTAACTGCGTGGAGGGCGACCCCGAAACTCCCCCACACAGTCAGCCGTGTTCCGGTATTGTGAGTGTGGGGAAGTTCCGTCTTCTGTCTGCAGCAAACGGGATCTCCTAGGAGCCCTTCGCGTATCTTCCGCGAGTGTCTGCCTGTGCGGGCTGACGTGAAAGGCGGGGGTTTGGCTGGAAATGCAGGTAGTATCTTGTGCCTCCCCCTCGACTTGGGAGGTAATTAGCGGACTTCCCCATGCCAGGGAACACCTGTGACACCAGTCAGCTGCGTGGACGGCGGACCCAAACCTCCCACACACAGTCAGCCGTGTTCCGGAATTCTGAGAGTGAGGAGGTTCCGTCTTCTCTCTGCAGCACCCGGGATCTCCTAGGAGCCTTTCGCGTGTCTTCCCCGAGTGTCTCCCATTGCGGGCTGACGGAGAAAGCGGGGGTTGGGCTGGAAATGCAAGTAGCATCTAGTGCCTCCCCCTGGACAGTGTAGGCAATTAGCGGAATTCCCCGTGCCAGGGAACACCTTTGACACCACTTAGCAGCGTGGAGGGCGGCCCCGAACCTCCCCCACACAGTCAGCCGTGTTCCAGAATTCTGAGAGTGGGGAGGTTCCGTCTTCTGTCTGCAGGAACCGAGATCTCCTAGGAGCATTTCGCGTGTCTTCCCCGAGTGTATGCATGTGCGGGCTGCCGGGGAAATGCGGGGTTTGGGCTGGAAATGCAGGTAGCATGTATGCCCCCCGCTGGAAAGGGTAGGCAATTAGCGGATTTCCCCATGCCAGGGAACACCTTTGACACCACTTAGCTGCGTGGAGTGCGGCCCCGAACCTCCCCCACACAGTCAGCCGTGTTCCGGAATTGTGAGTGTGGGGAGGTTCCGTCTTCTGTCTGCAGCACCCGGGATCTCCTAGGAGCACTTCGCGTGTCTTCCCCGAGTGTCTGCATGTGCGGGCTTCCGGGGAAATGCGGGGGTTGGGCTGGAAATGCAGGTATTATCTAGTGCCTCACCCTAGACTTGGGAGGAAATTAGCGGAATTCCCCCTGCCAGGGAACACCTGTGTCACCAGTCAGCTGCGTGGACGTCGGCCCCAAACCTCCCACACACAGTCAGCCGTGTTCCGGTATTCTGAGAGTGAGGAGGTTCCGTCTTCTGTCTGCAGCACCCGAGATCTACTAGGAGCATTTTGCGTGTCTTCCCCGAGTGTATGTATGTGCGGGCTGCCGGGGAAAGGCGGGAATTGGGCTGGAAATGCAGGTAGCATGTAGTGCCTCCCCCTGGAAAGGGTAGGCAATTAGCGGATTTCCCCATGCCAGGGAACACCTTTGACACCACTTAGCTGCGTGGAGGGCGGCCCCGAACCTTCCCCACACAGTCAGCCGTGTTCCGGAATTGTGAGTGTGGGGAGGTTCCGTCATCTGTCTGCAGCACCCGGGATCACCTAGGAGCACTTCGCGTGTCTTCCCCGAGTGTCTGCATGTGCGGGCTGCCGGGAAAGGCGGGGTTTGGGCTGGAAATGCAGGTAGTATCTAGTGCCTCCCCCTTGACTTGGTAGGTAATTAGCGGACTTCCCCCTGCCAGGGAATAATTTTGACACCAGTCAACTTCGTGGACGGCGGCCCCAAACCTCCCCCACACAGTCAGCCGTGTTCCGGAATTCTGAGAGTGGGGATGTTCCGTCTTCTGTCGGCAGCACCCGGGATCTCCTAGGAGTCCTTCGCGTGTCTTGCCCGAGTGTCTACCTGTGCGGGCTGCCGGGGAAAGGCGGGGTTTGGGCTGGAAATGTAGGTAGTATCTAGTGCCTCCACCTGCACATGGGACGAAATTAGCGGAATTCCCCCTGCCAGGGAATACCTTTGACACCACTCAGCTGCGTGGAGGGCGGCCCCAAACCTCCCCCACACAGTCAGCCGTGTTCCGGAATTGTGAGTGTGGGGAGGATCCGTCTTCTGTGTGCAGCACCCGAGATCTCCTAGGAGCATTTCGCGTGTCTTCCCCGAGTGTATGCATGTGTGGGCTGCCGGGGAAAGGCGGGGTTTGGGCTGGAAATGCAGGTAGCATGTATGCCTCCCGCTGGAAAGGGTAGGCAATTAGCGGATTTCCCCATGCCAGGGAACACCTTTGACACCACTTAGCTGCGTGGAGTGCGGCCCCGAACCTCCCCCACACAGTCAGCCGTGTTCCGGAATTGTGAGTGTGGGGAGGTTCCGTCTTCTGTCTGCAGCACCCGGGATCTCCTAGGAGCACTTCGCGTGTCTTCCCCGAGTGTCTGCCTGTGCGGGCTGACGTGAAAGGTGGGGGTTGGGCTGGAAATGCAGGTAGTATCTTGTGCCTCCCCCTGGACTTGGGAGGTAATTAGCGGACTTCCCCATGCCAGGGAACACCTGTGACACCAGTCAGCTGCGTGGGCGGCGGCCCCAAACCTCCCACACACAGTCAGCCGTGTTTCGGAATTCTGAGAGTGAGGAGGTTCCGTCTTCTCTCTGCAGCACCCGGGATCTCCTAGGAGCCTTTCGCGTGTCTTCCCCGAGTGTCTGCATGTGCGGGCTGCCGGGGAAAGGCGGGGTTTGGGCTGGAAATGCAGGTAGTATCTAGTGCCTCCCCCTTGACTTGGTAGGTAATTAGCGGACTTCCCCCTGCCAGGGAATAATTTTGACACCAGTCATCTGCGTGGACGGCGGCCGCAAACCTACCCCACACAGTCAGCCATGTTCCGGAATTGTGAGTGTGGGGAGGTTCCGTCTTCTGTCTGCAGAACCCGGGATCTCCTAGGAGCCCTTTTCGTGTCTTACCCGAGTGTCTACCTGTGCGGGCTTCCGGAGAAAGGCGGGGGTTGGGCTGGAAATGCAGGTAGTATCTAGTGCCTCCCCCTGGACTTGGGAGGTAATTAGCGGACTTCCCCATGCCAGGGAACACCTTTGACACCACTCACCTGCGTGGAGGGCGGCCCCAAACCTCCCACACACAGTCAGCCGTGTTCCGGAATTCTGAGAGTGGGGAGGTTCCGTCTTCTGTCGGCAGCACCCGGGATCTCCTAGGAGTCCTTCGCGTGTCTTGCCCGAGTGTCAACCTGTGCGGGCTGCCGGGCAAAGGCGGGGTTTGGGCTGGAAATGTAGGTAGTATCTAGTGCCTCCACCTGGACATGGGACGAAATTAGCGGACTTCCCCCTGCCAGGGAATACCTTTGACTCCACTCAGCTGCGTGGAGGGCGACCCCGTAACTCCCCCACACAGTCAGCCGTGTTCCGGTATTGTGAGTGTGGGGAAGTTCCGTCTTCTGTCTGCAGCAAACGGGATCTCCTAGGAGCCCTTCGCGTATCTTCCGCGAGTGTCTGCCTGTGCGGGCTGACGTGAAATGCGGGGGTTTGGCTGGAAATGCAGGTAGTATCTTGTGCCTCCACCTCGACTTGGGAGGTAATTAGCGGACTTCCCCATGCCAGGGAACACCTGTGACACCAGTCAGCTGCGTGGACGGCGGACCCAAACCTCCCACACACAGTCAGCCGTGTTCCGGAATTCTGAGAGTGAGGAGGTTCCGTCTTCTCTCTGCAGCACCAGGGATCTCCTAGGAGCCTTTCGCGTGTCTTCCCCGAGTGTCTCCCATTGCGGGCTGACGGAGAAAGCGGGGGTTGGGCTGGAAATGCAAGTAGCATCTAGTGCCTCCCCCTGGACAGTGTAGGCAATTAGCGGACTTCCCCGTGCCAGGGAACACCTTTGACACCACTTAGCAGCGTGGAGGGCGGCCCCGAACCTCCCCCACACAGTCAGCCGTGTTCCAGAATTCTGAGAGTGGGGAGGTTCCGTCTTCTGTCTGCAGCAACCGAGATCTCCTAGGAGCATTTCGCGTGTCTTCCCCGAGTGTATGCATGTGCGGGCTGCCGGGGAAAGGCGGGGTTTGGGCTGGAAATGCAGGTAGCATGTATGCCCCCCGCTGGAAAGGGTAGGCAATTAGCGGATTTCCCCATGCCAGGGAACACCTTTGACACCACTTAGCTGCGTGGAGTGCGGACCCGAACCTCCCCCACACAGTCAGCCGTGTTCCGGAATTGTGAGTGTGGGGAGGTTCCGTCTTCTGTCTGCAGCACCCGGGATCTCCTAGGAGCACTTCGCGTGTCTTCCCCGAGTGTCTGCATGTGCGGGCTTCCGGGGAAATGCGGGGGTTGGGCTGGAAATGCAGGTATTATCTAGTGCCTCACCCTAGACTTGGGAGGAAATTAGCGGAATTCCCCCTGCCAGGGAACACCTGTGTCACCAGTCAGCTGCGTGGACGTCGGCCCCAAACCTCCCACACACAGTCAGCCGTGTTCCGGTATTCTGAGAGTGAGGAGGTTCCGTCTTCTGTCTGCAGCACCCGAGATCTACTAGGAGCATTTTGCGTGTCTTCCCCGAGTGTATGTATGTGCGGGCTGCCGGGGAAAGGCGGGAATTGGGCTGGAAATTCAGGTAGCATGTAGTGCCTCCCCCTGGAAAGGGTAGGCAATTAGCGGATTTCCCCATGCCAGGGAACACCTTTGACACCACTTAGCTGCGTGGAGGGCGGCCCCGAACCTTCCCCACACAGTCAGCCGTGTTCCGGAATTGTGAGTGTGGGGAGGTTCCGTCATCTGTCTGCAGCACCCGGGATCACCTAGGAGCACTTCGCGTGTCTTCCCCGAGTGTCTGCATGTGCGGGCTGCCGGGAAAGGCGGGGTTTGGGCTGGAAATGCAGGTAGTATCTAGTGCCTCCCCCTTGACTTGGTAGGTAATTAGCGGACTTCCCCCTGCCAGGGAATAATTTTGACACCAGTCATCTTCGTGGACGGCGGCCTCAAACCTCCCCCACACAGTCAGCCGTGTTCCGGAATTCTGAGAGTGGGGATGTTCCGTCTTCTGTCGGCAGCACCCGGGATCTCCTAGGAGTCCTTCGCGTGTCTTGCCCGAGTGTCTACCTGTGCGGGCTGCCGGGGAAAGGCGGGGTTTGGGCTGGAAATGTAGGTAGTATCTAGTGCCTCCACCTGCACATGGGACGAAATTAGCGGAATTCCCCCTGCCAGGGAATACCTTTGACACCACTCAGCTGCGTGGATGGCGGCCCCAAACCTCCCCCACACAGTCAGCCGTGTTCCGGAATTGTGAGTGTGGGGAGGATCCGTCTTCTGTCTGCAGCACCCGAGATCTCCTAGGAGCATTTCGCGTGTCTTCCCCGAGTGTATGCATGTGTGGGCTGCCGGGGAAAGGCGGGGTTTGGGCTGGAAATGCAGGTAGCATGTATGCCTCCCGCTGGAAAGGGTAGGCAATTAGCGGATTTCCCCATGCCAGGGAACACCTTTGACACCACTTAGCTGCGTGGAGTGCGGCCCCGAACCTCCCCCACACAGTCAGCCGTGTTCCGGAATTGTGAGTGTGGGGAGGTTCCGTCTTCTGTCTGCAGCACCCGGGATCTCCTAGGAGCACTTCGCGTGTCTTCCCCGAGTATCTGCCTGTGCGGGCTGACGGGGAAAGGCGGGGGTTGGGCTGGAAATGCAGGTAGTATCTAGTGCCTCCCCCTGGACTTGGGAGGTAATTTGCCGACTTCCCCCTGCCAGGGAACACCTGTGTCACCAGTCAGCTGCGTGGACGTCGGCCCCAAACCTCCCACACACAGTCAGCCGTGTTCCGGTATTCTGAGAGTGAGGAGGTTCCGTCTTCTGTCTGCAGCACCCGAGATCTACTAGGAGCATTTTGCGTGTCTTCCCCGAGTGTATGTATGTGCGGGCTGCCGGGGAAAGGCGGGGTTTGGGCTGCAAATGCAGGTAGCATGTATTGCCTTCCCCTGGAAAGGGTAGGCAATTAGCGGATTTCCCCATGCCAGGGAACACCTTTGACACCACTTAGCTGCGTGGAGGGCGGCCCCGATCCTTCCCCACACAGTCAGGCGTGATCCGGAATTGTGAGTGTTGGGAGGTTTCGTCTTCTGTCTGCAGCACACGGGATCTCCTAGGAGAACTTCGCGTGTCTTCCCCGAGTGTCTGCATGTGCGGGCTGCCTGGGAAAGGCGGGGTTTGGGCTGGAAATGCAGGTAGTACCTAGTGCCTCCCCCTTTACTTGGTAGGTAATTAGCGGACTTCCCCCTGCCAGGGAATAATTTTGACACCACTCAGCTACGTGGAGGGCGGCCCCTAACCTCCACCACACAGTCAGCCGTGTTCCGAAATTGTGAGTGTGGGGAGGTTCCGTTTTCTGTCTGCAGCACCCGGGATCTCCTAGGAACCCTTCGTGTGTCTTCCCCGAGTGTCTCCCATTGCGGGCTGCCGGGGAAATGCGGGGGTTGTGCTGGTAATGCAGGTAGCATCTAGTGCCTCCCCCTGGACAGGGTAGGCAATTAGCGGACTTCCCCATGCCAGGGAACACCTGTGACACCAGTCAGCTGCGTGGACGGCGGCCCCAAACCTCCCCCTCAAAGTCAGCCGTGTTCTGGAATTCTGAGAGTGAGGAGGTTCCGTCTTCTCTCTGCAGCACCCGAGATCTCCTAGGAGCATTTCGCTTGTCTTCCCCGATTGTATGCATGTGCGGGCTGCCGGGGAAAGGCGGGAATTGGGCTGGAAATGCAGGTAGCATGTAGTGCCTCCCCCTGGAAAGGGTAGGCAATTAGCGGATTTCCCCATGCCAGGGAACACCTTTGACACCACTTAGCTGCGTGGAGGGCGGCCCCGAACCTTCCCCACACAGTCAGCCGTGTTCCGGAATTGTGAGTGTGGGGAGGTTCCGTCATCTGTCTGCAGCACCCGGGATCACCTACGAGCACTTCGCGTGTCTTCCCCGAGTGTCTGCATGTGCGGGCTGCCGGGAAAGGCGGGGTTTGGGCTGGAAATGCAGGTAGTATCTAGTGCCTCCCCCTTGACTTGGTAGGTAATTAGCGGACTTCCCCCTGCCAGGGAATAATTTTGACACCAGTCATCTTCGTGGACGGCGGCCCCAAACCTCCCCCACACAGTCAGCCGTGTTCCGGAATTCTGAGAGTGAGGAAGTTCCGTCTTCTCTCTGCAGCACCCGGGATCTCTTAGGAGCCTTTCGCGTGTCTTCCCCGAGTGTCTCCCATTGCGGGCTGACGGAGAAAGCGGGGGTTGGGCTGGAAATGCAAGTAGCATCTAGTGCCTCCCCCTGGACAGTGTAGGCAATTAGCGGAATTCCCCGTGCCAGGGAACACCTTTGACACCACTTAGCAGCGTGGAGGGTGGCCCCGAACCTCCCCCACACAGTCAGCCGTGTTCCAGAATTCTGAGAGTGGGGAGGTTCCGTCTTCTGTCTGCAGCAACCGAGATCTCCTAGGAGCATTTCGCGTGTCTTCCCCGAGTGTATGCATGTGCGGGCTGCCGGGGAAAGGCGGGGTTTGGGCTGGAAATGCAGGTAGCATGTATGCCCCCCGCTGGAAAGGGTAGGCAATTAGCGGATTTCCCCATGCCAGGGAACACCTTTGACACCACTTAGCTGCGTGGAGTGCGGCCCCGAACCTCCCCCACACAGTCAGCCGTGTTCCGGAATTGTGAGTGTGGGGAGGTTCCGTCTTCTGTCTACAGCACCCGGGATCTCCTAGGAGCACTTCGCGTGTCTTCCCCGAGTGTCTGCATGTGCGGGCTTCCGGGGAAATGCGGGGGTTGGGCTGGAAATGCAGGTATTATCTAGTGCCTCACCCTAGACTTGGGAGGAAATTAGCGGACTTCCCCCTGCCAGGGATCACCTGTGTCACCAGTCAGCTGCGTGGACGTTGGCCCCAAACCTCCCACACACAGTCAGCCGTGTTCCGGTATTCTGAGAGTGAGGAGGTTCCGTCTTCTGTCTGCAGCACCCGAGATCTACTAGGAGCATTTTGCGTGTCTTCCCCGAGTGTATGTATGTGCGGGCTGCCGGGGAAAGGCGGGAATTGGGCTGGAAATGCAGGTAGCATGTAGTTCCTCCCCCTGGAAAGGGTAGGCAATTAGCGGATTTCCCCATGCCAGGGAACACCTTTGACACCACTTAGCTGCGTGGAGGGCGGCCCCGAACCTTCCCCACACAGTCAGCCGTGTTCCGGAATTGTGAGTGTGGGGAGTTTCCGTCATCTGTCTGCAGCACCCGGGATCACCTAGGAGTACTTCGCGTGTCTTCCCCGAGTGTCTGCATGTGCGGGCTGCCGGGAAAGGCGGGGTTTGGGCTGGAAATGCAGGTAGTATCTAGTGCCTCCCCCTTGACTTGGTAGGTAATTAGCGGACTTCCCCCTGCCAGGGAATAATTTTGACACCAGTCATCTTCGTGGACGGCGGCCCCAAACCTCCCCCACACAGTCAGACGTGTTCCGGAATTCTGAGAGTGGGGATGTTCCGTCTTCTGTCGGCAGCACCCGGGATCTCCTAGGAGTCCTTCGCGTGTCTTGCCCGAGTGTCTACCTGTGCGGGCTGCCGGGGAAAGGCGGGGTTTGGGCTGGAAATGTAGGTAGTATCTAGTGCCTCCACCTGCACATGGGACGAAATTAGCGGAATTCCCCCTGCCAGGGAATACCTTTGACACCACTCAGCTGCGTGGAGGGTGGCCCCTAACCTCCCCCACACAGTCAGCCGTGTTCCGGAATTGTGAGTGTGGGGAGGATCCGTCTTCTGTCTGCAGCACCCGAGATCTCCTAGGAGCATTTCGCGTGTCTTCCCCGAGTGTATGCATGTGCGGGCTGCCGGGGAAAGGCGGGGTTTGGGCTGGAAATGCAGGTAGCATGTATGCCTCCCGCTGGAAAGGGTAGGCAATTAGCGGATTTCCCCATGCCAGGGAACACCTTTGACACCACTTAGCTGCGTGGAGTGCGGCCCCGAACCTCCCCCACACAGTCAGCCGTGTTCCAGAATTGTGACTGTGGGGAGGTTCCGTCTTCTGTCTGCAGCAACCGGGATCTCCTAGGAGCACTTCGCGTGTCTTCCCCGAGTGTCTGCCTGTGCGGGCTGACGGGGAAAGGCGGGGGTTGGGCTGGAAATGCAGGTAGTATCTAGTGCCTCCCCCTGGACTTGGGAGGTAATTTGCCGACTTCCCCCTGCCAGGGAACACCTGTGACACCAGTCAGCTGCGTGGACGGCGGCCCCAAACCTCCCCCACACAGTCAGCCGTGTTCCGGAATTCTGAGAGTTTGGATGTTCCGTCTTCTGTCTGCAGCACCCGGGATATCCTAGGAGCACTTCGCGTGTCTTCAACGAGTGTCTGCATCTGCGGCCTTCCGGGGAAATGCGGGGGTTGGGCTGGAAATGCAGGTAGTATCTAGTGCCTCCCCCTGGACTTGGGAGGTAATTAGCGGACTTCCCCCTGACAGAGAACACCTGTGACACCAGTCAGCTGCGTGGACGGCGGCCCCAAACCTCCCACACACAGTCAGCCGTGTTCCGGTATTCTGAGAGTGAGGAGGTTCCGTCTTCTGTCTGCAGCACCCGAGATCTCCTAGGAGCATTTCGCGTGTCTTCCCCGAGTGTCTGCCTGTGCGGGCTGACGTGAAAGGTGGGGGTTGGGCTGGAAATGCAGGTAGTATCTTGTGCCTCCCCCTGGACTTGGGAGGTAATTAGCGGACTTCCCCATGCCAGGGAACACCTGTGACACCAGTCAGCTGCGTGGGCGGCGGCCCCAAACCTCCCACACACAGTCAGCCGTGTTCCGGAATTCTGAGAGTGAGGAGGTTCCGTCTTCTCTCTGCAGCACCCGGGATCTCCTAGGAGCCTTTCGCGTGTCTTCCCCGAGTGTCTGCCTGTGCGGGCTGACGTGAAAGGTGGGGGTTGGGCTGGAAATGCAGGTAGTATCTAGTGCCTCCCCCTTGACTTGGTAGGTAATTAGCGGACTTCCACCTGCCAGGGAATAATTTTGACACCAGTCATCTGCGTGGACGGCGGCCGCAAACCTACCCCACACAGTCAGCCATGTTCCGGAATTGTGAGTGTGGGGAGGTTCCGTCTTCTGTCTGCAGAACCCGGGATCTCCTAGGAGCCCTTTTCGTGTCTTCCCCGAGTGTCTACCTGTGCGGGCTTCCGGAGAAAGGCGGGGGTTGGGCTGGAAATGCAGGTAGTATCTAGTGCCTCCCCCTGGACTTCGGAGGTAATTAGCGGACTTCCCCATGCCAGGGAACACCTTTGACACCACTCACCTGCGTGGAGGGCGGCCCCAAACTTCCCACACACAGTCAGCCATGTTCCGGAATTCTGAGAGTGGGGAGGTTCCGTCTTCTGTCTGCAGCACCCGAGATCTAGTAGGAGCATTTCGCGTGTCTTCCCCGAGTGTATGCATGTGCGGGCTACCGGGGAAATGCGGGGTTTGGGCTGGAAATGCAGGTAGCATGTAGTGCCTCCCCCTGGAAAGGGTAGGCAATTAGCGGATTTCCCCATGCCAGGGAACACCTTTGACACCACTTAACTGCGTTGAGGGCGGCCCCGAACCTCCCCCACACAGTCAGCCGTGTTCCGGTATTGTGAGTGTGGGGAAGTTCCGTCTTCTGTCGGCAGCACCCGGGATCTCCTAGGAGTCCTTCGCGTGTCTTGCCCGAGTGTCAACCTGTGCGGGCTGCCGGGCAAAGGCGGGGTTTGGGCTGGAAATGTAGGTAGTATCTAGTGCCTCCACCTGGACATGGGACGAAATTAGCGGACTTCCCCCTGCCAGGGAATACCTTTGACTCCACTCAGCTGCGTGGAGGGCGGCCCCGAACCTCCCCCACACAGTCAGCCTTGTTCCGGAATTGTGAGTGTGGAGAGGATCCGTCTTCTGCCTGCAGCACCCGGGATCTCCTAGGAGCCCTTCGCGTGTCTTCCCGAGTGTCTGCATGTGCGGGCTGACGAGGAAAGTCGGGGTTTGGGCTGGAAATGCAGGTAGTATCTAGTGCCTCCCCCTTGACTTGGTAGGTAATTAGCGGACTTCCCCCTGCCAGGGAATAATTTTGACACCAGTCATCTTCGTGGACGGCGGCCCCAAACCTCCCACACACAGTCAGCCGTGTTCCGGAATTCTGAGAGTGAGGAGGTTCCGTCTTCTCTCTGCAGCACCCGGGATCTCCTAGGAGCCTTTCGCGTGTCTTCCCCGAGTGTCTCCCATTGCGGGCTGACGGAGAAAGCGGGGGTTGGGCTGGAAATGCAAGTAGCATCTAGTGCCTCCCCCTGGACAGTGTAGGCAATTAGCGGACTTCCCCGTGCCAGGGAACACCTTTGACACCACTTAGCAGCGTGGAGGGTGGCCCCGAACCTCCCCCACACAGTCAGCCGTGTTCCGGAATTGTGAGTGTGGGGAGGATCCGTCTTCTGTCTGCAGCACCCGAGATCTCCTAGGAGCATTTCGCGTGTCTTCCCCCAGTGTATGCATGTGCGGGCTGCCGGGGAAAGGCGGGGTTTGGGCTGGAAATGCAGGTAGCATGTATGCCTCCCGCTGGAAATGGTAGGCAATTAGCGGATTTCCCATGCCAGGGAACACCTTTGACACCACTTAGCTGCGTGGAGTGCGGCCCCGAACCTCCCCCACACAGTCAGCCGTGTTCCAGAATTGTGAGTGTGGGGAGGTTCCGTCTTCTGTCTGCAGCACCCGGGATCTCCTAGGAGCACTTCGCGTGTCTTCCCCGAGTGTCTGCCTGTGCGGGCTGACGGGGAAAGGCGGGGGTTGGGCTGGAAATGCAGGTAGTATCTAGTGCCTCCCCCTGGACTTGGGAGGTAATTTGCCGACTTCCCCCTGCCAGGGAACACCTGTGACACCAGTCAGCTGCGTGGACGGCGGCCCCAAACCTCCCCCACACAGTCAGCCGTGTTCCGGAATTCTGAGAGTTTGGATGTTCCGTCTTCTGTCTGCAGCACCCGGGATATCCTAGGAGCACTTCGCGTGTCTTCAACGAGTGTCTGCATCTGCGGCATTCCGGGGAAATGCGGGGGTTGGGCTGGAAATGCAGGTAGTATCTAGTGCCTCCCCCTGGACTTGGGAGGTAATTAGCGGACTTCCCCCTGAAAGAGAACACCTGTGACACCAGTCAGCTGCGTGGACGGCGGCCCCAAACCTCCCACACACAGTCAGCCGTGTTCCGGTATTCTGAGAGTGAGGAGGTTCCGTCTTCTGTCTGCAGCACCCGAGATCTCCTAGGAGCATTTCGCGTGTCTTCCCCGAGTGTCTGCCTGTGCGGGCTGACGTGAAAGGTGGGGGTTGGGCTGGAAATGCAGGTAGTATCTTGTGCCTCCCCCTGGACTTGGGAGGTAATTAGCGGACTTCCCCATGCCAGGGAACACCTGTGACACCAGTCAGCTGCGTGGGCGGCGGCCCCAAACCTCCCACACACAGTCAGCCGTGTTCCGGAATTCTGAGAGTGAGGAGGTTCCGTCTTCTCTCTGCAGCACCCGGGATCTCCTAGGAGCCTTTCGCGTGTCTTCCCCGAGTGTCTGCATGTGCGGGCTGCCGGGGAAAGGCGGGGTTTGGGCTGGAAATGCAGGTAGTATCTAGTGCCTCCCCCTTGACTTGGTAGGTAATTAGCGGACTTCCCCCTGCCAGGGAATAATTTTGACACCAGTCATCTGCATGGACGGCGGCCGCAAACCTACCCCACACAGTCAGCCATGTTCCGGAATTGTGAGTGTGGGGAGGTTCCGTCTTCTGTCTGCAGAACTCGGGGTCTCCTAGGAGCCCTTTTCGTGTCTTCCCCGAGTGTCTACCTGTGCGGGCTTCCGGAGAAAGGCGGGGGTTGGGCTGGAAATGCAGGTAGTATCTAGTGCCTCCCCCTGGACTTGGGAGGTAATTAGCGGAATTCCCCATGCCAGGGAACACCTTTGACACCACTCACCTGCGTGGAGGGCGGCCCCAAACCTCCCACACACAGTCAGCCGTGTTCCGGAATTCTGAGAGTGGGGAGGTTCCGTCTTCTGTCTGCAGCACCCAAGATCTCTTAGGAGCATTTCGCGTGTCTTCCCCGAGTGTATGCATGTGCGGGCTACCGGGGAAATGCGGGGTTTGGGCTGGAAATGCAGGTAGCATGTAGTGCCTCCCCCTGGAAAGGGTAGGCAATTAGCGGATTTCCCCATGCCAGGGAACACCTTTGACACCACTTAACTGCGTTGAGGGCGGCCCCGAACCTCCCCCACACAGTCAGCCGTGTTCCGGTATTGTGAGTGTGGGGAAGTTCCGTCTTCTGTCGGCAGCACCCGGGATCTCCTAGGAGTCCTTCGCGTGTCTTGCCCGAGTGTCAACCTGTGCGGGCTGCCGGGCAAAGGCGGGGTTTGGGCTGGAAATGTAGGTAGTATCTAGTGCCTCCACCTGGACATGGGACGAAATTAGCGGACTTCCCCCTGCCAGGGAATACCTTTGACTCCACTCAGCTGCGTGGAGGGCGGCCCCGAACCTCCCCCACACAGTCAGCCTTGTTCCGGAATTGTGAGTGTGGAGAGGATCCGTCTTCTGCCTGCAGCACCCGGGATCTCCTAGGAGCCCTTCGCGTGTCTTCCCGAGTGTCTGCATGTGCGGGCTGCCGAGGAAAGTCGGGGTTTGGGCTGGAAATGCAGGTAGCATCTAGTGCCTCCCCCTGGACAGGGAAGGCAATTAGCGGATTTACCCATGCCAGGGAACACCTTTGACACCACTTAACTGCGTGGAGGGCGGCCCCGAAACTCCCCCACACAGTCAGCCGTGTTCCGGTATTGTGAGTGTGGGGAAGTTCCGTCTTCTGTCTGCAGCAAACGGGATCTCCTAGGAGCCCTTCGCGTATCTTCCGCGAGTGTCTGCCTGTGCGGGCTGACGTGAAAGGCGGGGGTTGGGCTGGAAATGCAGGTAGTATCTTGTGCCTCCCCCTCGACTTGGGAGGTAATTAGCGGACTTCCCCATGCCAGGGAACACCTGTGACACCAGTCAGCTGCGTGGACGGCGGACCTAAACCTCCCAAACAGTCAGCCGTGTTCCGGAATTCTGAGAGTGAGGAGGTTCCGTCTTCTCTCTGCAGCACCCGGGATCTCCTAGGAGCCTTTCGCGTGTCTTCCCCGAGTGTCTCCCATTGCGGGCTGATGGAGAAAGCGGGGGTTGGGCTGGAAATGCAAGTAGCATTTAGTGCCTCCCCCAGGACAGTGTAGGCAATTAGCGGACTTCCCCGTGCCAGGGAACACCTTTGACACCACTTAGCAGCGTGGAGGGCGGCCCCGAACCTCCCCCACACAGTCAGCCGTGTTCCAGAATTCTGAGAGTGGGGAGGTTCCTTCTTCTGTCTGCAGCACCCGAGATCTCCTAGGAGCATTTCGCGTGTCTTCCCCGAGTGTATGCATGTGCGGGCTGCCGGGGAAAGGCGGGGTTTGGGCTGGAAAAGCAGGTAGCATGTATGCCCCCCGCTGGAAAGGGTAGGCAATTAGCGGATTTCCCCATGCCAGGGAACACCTTTGACACCACTTAGCTGCGTGGAGTGCGGCCCCGAACCTCCCCCACACAGTCAGCCATGTTCCCGAATTGTGAGTGTGGGGAGGTTCCGTCTTATGTCTGCAGCACCCGGGATCTCCTAGGAGCACTTCGCGTGTCTACCCCGAGTGTCTGCATGTGCGGGCTTCCGGGGAAATGCGGGGGTTGGGCTGCAAATGCAGGTAGTATCTAGTGCCTCCCCCTAGACTTGGGAGGAAATTAGCGGACTTCCCCCTGCCAGGGAACACCTGTGTCACCAGTCAGCTGCGTGGACGTCGGCCCCAAACCTCCCACACACAGTCAGCCGTGTTCCGGTATTCTGAGAGTGAGGAGGTTCCGTCTTCTGTCTGCAGCACCCGAGATCTAATAGGAGCATTTTGCGTGTCTTCCCCGAGTGTATGTATGTGCGGGCTGCCGGGGAAAGGCGGGGTTTGGGCTGCAAATGCAGATAGCATATATTGCCTTCCCCTGGAAAGGGTAGGCAATTAGCGGATTTCCCCATGCCAGGGAACACCTTTGACACCACTTAGCTGCGTGGAGGGCGGCCCCGATCCTTCCCCACACAGTCAGGCGTGATCCGGAATTGTGAGTGTTGGGAGGTTTCGTCTTCTGTCTGCAGCACACGGGATCTCCTAGGAGAACTTCGCGTGTCTTCCCCGAGTGTCTGCATGTGCGGGCTGCCTGGGAAAGGCGGGGTTTGGGCTGGAAATGCAGGTAGTACCTAGTGCCTCCCCCTTTACTTGGTAGGTAATTAGCGGACTTCCCCCTGCCAGGGAATAATTTTGACACCACTCAGCTACGTCGAGGGCGGCCCCTAACCTCCACCACACAGTCAGCCGTGTTCCGAAATTGTGAGTGTGGGGAGGTTCCGTTTTCTGTCTGCAGCACCCGGGATCTCCTAGGAACCCTTCGCGTGTCTTCCCCGAGTGTCTCCCATTGCGGGCTGCCGGGGAAATGCGGGGGTTGTGCTGGGAATGCAGGTAGCATCTAGTGCCTCCCCCTGGACAGGGTAGGCAATTAGCGGACTTCCCCATGCCAGGGAACACCTGTGACACCAGTCAGATGCGTGGACGGCGGCCCCAAACCTCCCCCACAAAGTCAGCCGTGTTCTGGAATTCTGAGAGTGAGGAGGTTCCGTCTTCTCTCTGCAGCACCCGAGATCTCCTAGGAGCATTTCGCTTGTCTTCCCCGATTGTATGCATGTGCGGGCTGCCGGGGAAAGTCGGGAATTGGGCTGGAAATGCAGGTAGCATGTAGTGCCTCCCCCTGGAAAGGGTAGGCAATTAGCGGATTTCCCCATGCCAGGGAACACCTTTGACACCACTTAGCTGCGTGGAGGGCGGCCCCGAACCTTCCCCACACAGTCAGCCGTGTTCCGGAATTGTGAGTGTGGGGAGGTTCCGTCATCTGTCTGCAGCACCCGGGATCACCTAGGAGCACTTCGCGTGTCTTCCCCGAGTGTCTGCATGTGCGGGCTGCCGGGAAAGGCGGGGTTTGGGCTGGAAATGCAGGTAGTATCTAGTGCCTCCCCCTTGACTTGGTAGGTAATTAGCGGACTTCCCCCTGCCAGGGAATAATTTTGACACCAGTCATCTTCGTGGACGGCGGCCCCAAACCTCCCCCACACAGTCAGCCGTGTTCCGGAATTCTGAGAGTGAGGAGGTTCCGTCTTCTCTCTGCAGCACCCGGGATCTCCTAGGAGCCTTTCGCGTGTCTTCCCCGAGTGTCTCCCATTGCGGGCTGACGGAGAAAGCGGGGGTTGGGCTGGAAATGCAAGTAGCATCTAGTGCCTCCCCCTGGACATTGTAGGCAATTAGCGGACTTCCCCGTGCCAGGGAACACCTTTGACACCACTTAGCAGCGTGGAGGGTGGCCCCGAACCTCCCCCACACAGTCAGCCGTGTTCCAGAATTCTGAGAGTGGGGAGGTTCCGTCTTCTGTCTGCAGCAACCGAGATCTCCTAGGAGCATTTCGCGTGTCTTCCCCGAGTGTATGCATGTGCGGGCTGCCGGGGAAAGGCGGGGTTTGGGCTGGAAATGCAGGTAGCATGTATGCCCCCCGCTGGAAAGGGTAGGCAATTAGCGGATTTCCCCATGCCAGGGAACACCTTTGACACCACTTAGCTGCGTGGAGTGCGGCCCCGAACCTCCCCCACACAGTCAGCCGTGTTCCGGAATTGTGAGTGTGGGGAGGTTCCGTCTTCTGTCTGCAGCACCCGGGATCTCCTAGGAGCACTTCGCGTGTCTTCCCCGAGTGTCTGCATGTGCGGGCTTCCGGGGAAATTCGGGGGTTGGGCTGGAAATGCAGGTATTATCTAGTGCCTCACCCTAGACTTGGGAGGAAATTAGCGGACTTCCCCCTGCCAGGGATCACCTGTGTCACCAGTCAGCTGCGTGGACGTTGGCCCCAAACCTCCCACACACAGTCAGCCGTGTTCCGGTATTCTGAGAGTGAGGAGGTTCCGTCTTCTGTCTGCAGCACCCGAGATCTACTAGGAGCATTTTGCGTGTCTTCCCCGAGTGTATGTATGTGCGGGCTGCCGGGGAAAGGCGGGAATTGGGCTGGAAATGCAGGTAGCATTTACTGCCTCCCCAGGAAAGGGTAGGCAATTAGCGGATTTCCCCATGCCAGGGAACACCTTTGACACCACTTAGCTGCGTGGAGGGCGGCCCCGAACCTTCCCCACACAGTCAGCCGTGTTCCGGAATTGTGAGTGTGGGGAGGTTCCGTCATCTGTCTGCAGCACCCGGGATCACCTAGGAGCACTTCGCGTGTCTTCCCCGAGTGTCTGCATGTGCGGGCTGCCGGGAAAGGCGGGGTTTGGGCTGGAAATGCAGGTAGTATCTAGTGCCTCCCCCTTGACTTGATAGGTAATTAGCGGACTTCCCCCTGCCAGGGAATAATTTTGACACCAGTCATCTTCGTGGACGGCGGCCCCAAACCTCCCCCACACAGTCAGCCGTGTTCCGGAATTCTGAGAGTGGGGATGTTCCGTCTTCTGTCGGCAGCACCCGGGATCTCCTAGGAGTCCTTCGCGTGTCTTGCCCGAGTGTCTACCTGTGCGGGCTGCCGGGGAAAGGCGGGGTTTGGGCTGGAAATGTAGGTAGTATCTAGTGCCTCCACCTGCACATGGGACGAAATTAGCGGAATTCCCCCTGCCAGTGAATACCTTTGACACCACTCAGCTGCGTGGAGGGTGGCCCCTAACCTCCCCCACACAGTCAGCCGTGTTCCGGAATTGTGAGTGTGGGGAGGATCCGTCTTCTGTCTGCAGCACCCGAGATCTCCTAGGAGCATTTCGCGTGTCTTCCCCGAGTGTATGCATGTGCGGGCTGCCGGGGAAAGGCGGGGTTTGGGCTGGAAATGCAGGTAGCATGTATGCCTCCCGCTGGAAAGGGTAGGCAATTAGCGGATTTCCCCATGCCAGGGAACACCTTTGACACCACTTAGCTGCGTGGAGTGCGGCCCCGAACCTCCCCCACACAGTCAGCCGTGTTCCAGAATTGTGACTGTGGGGAGGTTCCGTCTTCTGTCTGCAGCACCCGGGATCTCCTAGGAGCACTTCGCGTGTCTTCCCCGAGTGTCTGCCTGTGCGGGCTGACGGGGAAAGGCGGGGGTTGGGCTGGAAATGCAGGTAGTATCTAGTGCCTCCCCCTGGACTTGGGAGGTAATTTGCCGACTTCCCCCTGCCAGGGAACACCTGTGACACCAGTCAGCTGCGTGGGCGGCGGCCCCAAACCTCCCACACACATTCAGACGTGTTCCGGAATTCTGAGAGTGAGGAGGTTCCGTCTTCTCTCTGCAGCACCCGGGATCTCCTAGGAGCCTTTCGCGTGTCTTCCCCGAGTGTCTGCATGTGCGGGCTGCCGGGGAAAGGCGGGGTTTGGGCTGGAAATGCAGGTAGTATCTAGTGCCTCCCCCTTGACTTGGTAGGTAATTAGCGGACTTCCCCCTGCCAGGGAATAATTTTGACACCAGTCATCTGCATGGACGGCGGCCGCAAACCTACCCCACACAGTCAGCCATGTTCCGGAATTGTGAGTGTGGGGAGGTTCCGTCTTCTGTCTGCAGAACCCGGGATCTCCTAGGAGCCCTTTTCGTGTCTTCCCCGAGTGTCTACCTGTGCGGGCTTCCGGAGAAAGGCGGGGGTTTTGCTGGAAATGCAGGTAGTATCTAGTGCCTCCCCCTGGACTTCGGAGGTAATTAGCGGACTTCCCCATGCCAGGGAACACCTTTGACACCACTCACCTGCGTGGAGGGCGGCCCCAAACTTCCCACACACAGTCAGCCGTGTTCCGGAATTCTGAGAGTGGGGAGGTTCCGTCTTCTGTCTGCAGCACCCGAGATCTCCTAGGAGCATTTCGCGTGTCTTCCCCGAGTGTATGCATGTGCGGGCTACCGGGGAAATGCGGGGTTTGGGCTGGAAATGCAGGTAGCATGTAGTGCCTCCCCCTGGAAATGGTAGGCAATTAGCGGATTTCCCCATGCCAGGGAACACCTTTGACACCACTTAACTGCGTTGAGGGCGGCCCCGAAACTCCCCCACCCAGTCAGCCGTGTTCCGGTATTGTGAGAGTGGGGAAGTTCCGTCTTCTGTCGGCAGCACCCGGGATCTCCTAGGAGTCCTTCGCGTGTCTTGCCCGAGTGTCAACCTGTGCGGGCTGCCGGGCAAAGGCGGGGTTTGGGCTGGAAATGTAGGTAGTATCTAGTGCCTCCACCTGGACATGGGACGAAATTAGCGGACTTCCCCCTGCCAGGGAATACCTTTGACTCCACTCAGCTGCGTGGAGGGCGGCCCCGAACCTCCCCCACACAGTCAGCCTTGTTCCGGAATTGTGAGTGTGGAGAGGATCCGTCTTCTGCCTGCAGCACCCGGGATCTCCTAGGAGCCCTTCGCGTGTCTTCCCGAGTGTCTGCATGTGCGGGCTGCCGAGGAAAGTCGGGGTTTGGGCTGGAAATGCAGGTAGTATCTAGTGCCTCCCCCTTGACTTGGTAGGTAATTAGCGGACTTCCCCCTGCCAGGGAATAATTTTGACACCAGTCATCTTCGTGGACGGCGGCCCCAAACCTCCCCCACACAGTCAGCCGTGTTCCGGAATTCTGAGAGTGAGGAGGTTCCGTCTTCTCTCTGCAGCACCCGGGATCTCCTAGGAGCCTTTCGCGTGTCTTCCCCGAGTGTCTCCCATTGCGGGCTGACGGAGAAAGCGGGGGTTGGGCTGAAAATGCAAGTAGCATCTAGTGCCTCCCCGTGGACAGTGTAGGCAATTAGCGGACTTCCCCGTGCCAGGGAACACCTTTGACACCACTTAGCAGCGTGGAGGGTGGCCCCGAACCTCCCCCACACAGTCAGCCGTGTTCCAGAATTCTGAGAGTGGGGAGGTTCCGTCTTCTGTCTGCAGCAACCGAGATCTCCTAGGAGCATTTCGCGTGTCTTCCCCGAGTGTATGCATGTGCGGGCTGCCGGGGAAAGGCGGGGTTTGGGCTGGAAATGCAGGTAGCATGTATGCCCCCGCTGGAAAGGGTAGGCAATTAGCGGATTTCCCCATGCCAGGGAACACCTTTGACACCACTTAGCTGCGTGGAGTGCGGCCCCGAACCTCCCCCACACAGTCAGCCGTGTTCCGGAATTGTGAGTGTGGGGAGGTTCCGTCTTCTGTCTGCAGCACCCGGGATCTCATAGGAGCACTTCGCGTGTCTTCCCCGAGTGTCTGCATGTGCGGGCTTCCGGGGAAATTCGGGGGTTGGGCTGGAAATGCAGGTATTATCTAGTGCCTCACCCTAGACTTGGGAGGAAATTAGCGGACTTCCCCCTGCCAGGGAACACCTGTGTCACCAGTCAGCTGCGTGGACGTCGGCCCCAAACCTCCCACACACAGTCAGCCGTGTTCCGGTATTCTGAGAGTGAGGAGGTTCCGTCTTCTGTCTGCAGCACCCGAGATCTACTAGGAGCATTTTGCGTGTCTTCCCCGAGTGTATGTATGTGCGGGCTGCCGGGGAAAGGCGGGAATTGGGCTGGAAATGCAGGTAGCATGTACTGCCTCCCCCTGGAAAGGGTAGGCAATTAGCGGATTTCCCCATGCCAGGGAACACCTTTGACACCACTTAGCTGCGTGGAGGGCGGCCCCGAACCTTCCCCACACAGTCAGCCGTGTTCCGGAATTGTGAGTGTGGGGAGGTTCCGTCATCTGTCTGCAGCACCCGGGATCACCTAGGAGCACTTCGCGTGTCTTCCCCGAGTGTCTGCATGTGCGGGCTGCCGGGAAAGGCAGGGTTTGGGCTGGAAATGCAGGTAGTATCTAGTGCCTCCCCCTTGACTTGGTAGGTAATTAGCGGACTTCCCCCTGCCAGGGAATAATTTTGACACCAGTCATCTTCGTGGACGGCGGCCCCAAACCTCCCCCACACAGTCAGCCGTGTTCCGGAATTCTGAGAGGTGGGATGTTCCGTCTTCTGTCGGCAGCACCCGGGATCTCCTAGGAGTCCTTCGCGTGTCTTGCCCGAGTGTCTACCTGTGCGGGCTGCCGGGGAAAGGCGGGGTTTGGGCTGGAAATGTAGGTAGTATCTAGTGCCTCCACCTGCACATGGGACGAAATTAGCGGAATTCCCCCTGCCAGGGAATACCTTTGACACCACTCAGCTGCGTGGAGTGTGGCCCCTAACCTCCCCCACACAGTCAGCCGTGTTCCGGAATTGTGAGTGTGGGGAGGATCCGTCTTCTGTCTGCAGCACCCGAGATCTCCTAGGAGCATTTCGCGTGTCTTCCCCGAGTGTATGCATGTGCGGGCTGCCGGGGAAAGGCGGGGTTTGGGCTGGAAATGCAGGTAGCATGTATGCCTTCCGCTGGAAAGGGTAGGCAATTAGCGGATTTCCCATGCCAGGGAACACCTTTGACACCATTTAGCTGCGTGGAGTGCGGCCCCGAACCTCCCCCACACAGTCAGCCGTGTTCCAGAATTGTGAGTGTGTGGAGGTTCCGTCTTCTGTCTGCAGCACCCGGGATCTCCTAGGAGCACTTCGCGTGTCTTCCCCGAGTGTCTGCCTGTGCGGGCTGACGGGGAAAGGCGGGGGTTGGGCTGGAAATGCAGGTAGTATCTAGTGCCTCCCCCTGGACTTGGGAGGTAATTTGCCGACTTCCCCCTGCCAGGGAACACCTGTGACACCAGTCAGCTGCGTGGACGGCGGCCCCAAACCTCCCCCACACAGTCAGCCATGTTCCGGAATTCTGAGAGTTTGGATGTTCCGTCTTCTGTCTGCAGCACCCGGGATATCCTAGGAGCACTTCGCGTGTCTTCAACGAGTGTCTGCATCTGCGGCCTTCCGGGGAAATGCGGGGGTTGGGCTGGAAATGCAGGTAGTATCTAGTGCCTCCCCCTGGACTTGGGAGGTAATTAGCGGACTTCCCCATGCCAGGGAACACCTGTGACACCAGTCAGCTTCGTGGGCGGCGGCCCCAAACCTCCCACACACAGTCAGCCGTGTTCCGGAATTCTGAGAGTGAGGAGGTTCCGTCTTCTCTCTGCAGCACCCGGGATCTCCTAGGAGCCTTTCGCGTGTCTTCCCCGAGTGTATGCATATGCGGGCTGCCGGGGAAAGGCGGGGTTTGGGCTGGAAATGCAGGTAGTATCTAGTGCCTCCCCCTTGACTTGGTAGGTAATTAGCGGACTTCCCCCTGCCAGGGAATAATTTTGACACCAGTCATCTGCATGGACGGCGGCCGCAAACCTACCCCACACAGTCAGCCATGTTCCGGAATTGTGAGTGAGGGGAGGTTCCGTCTTCTGTCTGCAGAACCCGGGATCTCCTAGGAGCCCTTTTCGTGTCTTCCCCGAGTGTCTACCTGTGCGGGCTTCCGGAGAAAGGCGGGGGTTGGGCTGGAAATGCAGGTAGTATCTAGTGCCTCCCCCTGGACTTGGGAGGTAATTAGCGGAATTCCCCATGCCAGGGAACACCTTTGACACCACTCACCTGCGTGGAGGGCGGTCCCAAACCTCCCACACACAGTCAGCCGTGTTCCGGAATTCTGAGAGTGGGGAGGTTCCGTCTTCTGTCTGCAGCACCCGAGATCTCCTAGGAGCCTTTCGCGTGTCTTCCCCGAGTGTATGCATGTGTGGGCTGCCGGGGAAAGGCGGGGTTTGGGCTGGAAATGCAGGTAGCATGTATGCCTCCCGCTGGAAAGGGTAGGCAATTAGCGGATTTCCCCATGCCAGGGAACACCTTTGACACCACTTAGCTGCGTGGAGTGCGGCCCCGAACCTCCCCCACACAGTCAGCCGTGTTCCGGAATTGTGAGTGTGGGGAGGTTCCGTCTTCTGTCTGCAGCACCCGGGATCTCCTAGGAGCACTTCGCGTGTCTACCCCGAGTGTCTGCATGTGCGGGCTTCCGGGGAAATGCGGGGGTTGGGCTGCAAATGCAGGTAGTATCTAGTGCCTCCCCCTAGACTTGGGAGGAAATTAGCGGACTTCCCCCTGCCAGGGAACACCTGTGTCACCAGTCAGCTGCGTGGACGTCGGCCCCAAACCTCCCACACACAGTCAGCCGTGTTCCGGTATTCTGAGAGTGAGGAGGTTCCGTCTTCTGTCTGCAGCACCCGAGATCTACTAGGAGCATTTTGCGTGTCTTCCCCGAGTGTATGTATGTGCGGGCTGCCGGGGAAAGGCGGGGTTTGGGCTGCAAATGCAGGTAGCATGTATTGCCTTCCCCTGGAAAGGGTAGGCTATTAGCGGATTTCCCCATGCCAGGGAACACCTTTGACACCACTTAGCTGCGTGGAGGGCGGCCCCGATCCTTCCCCACACAGTCAGGCGTGATCCGGAATTGTGAGTGTTGGGAGGTTTCGTCTTCTGTCTGCAGCACACGGGATCTCCTAGGAGAACTTCGCGTGTCTTCCCCGAGTGTCTGCATGTGCGGGCTGCCTGGGAAAGGCGGGGTTTGGGCTGGAAATGCAGGTAGTACCTAGTGCCTCCCCCTTTACTTGGTAGGTAATTAGCGGACTTCCCCCTGCCAGGGAATAATTTTGACACCACTCAGCTACGTCGAGGGCGGCCCCTAACCTCCACCACACAGTCAGCCGTGTTCCGAAATTGTGAGTGTGGGGAGGTTCCGTTTTCTGTCTGCAGCACCCGGGATCTCCTAGGAACCCTTCGCGTGTCTTCCCCGAGTGTCTCCCATTGCGGGCTGCCGGGGAAATGCGGGGGTTGTGCTGGGAATGCAGGTAGCATCTAGTGCCTCCCCCTGGACAGGGTAGGCAATTAGCGGACTTCCCCATGCCAGGGAACACCTGTGACACCAGTCAGCTGCGTGGACGGCGGCCCCAAACCTCCCCCACAAAGTCAGCCGTGTTCTGGAATTCTGAGAGTGAGGAGGTTCCGTCTTCTCTCTGCAGCACCCGAGATCTCCTAGGAGCATTTCGCTTGTCTTCCCCGATTGTATGCATGTGCGGGCTGCCGGGGAAAGGCGGGAATTGGGCTGGAAATGCAGGTAGCATGTAGTGCCTCCCCCTGGAAAGGGTAGGCAATTAGCGGATTTCCCCATGCCAGGGAACACCTTTGACACCACTTAGCTGCGTGGAGGGCGGCCCCGAACCTTCCCCACACAGTCAGCCGTGTTCCGGAATTGTGAGTGTGGGGAGGTTCCGTCATCTGTCTGCAGCACCCGGGATCACCTAGGAGCACTTCGCGTGTCTTCCCCGAGTGTCTGCATGTGCGGGCTGCCGGGAAAGGCGGGGTTTGGGCTGGAAATGCAGGTAGTATCTAGTGCCTCCCCCTTGACTTGGTAGGTAATTAGCGGACTTCCCCCTGCCAGGGAATAATTTTGACACCAGTCTTCTTCGTGGACGGCGGCCACAAACCTCCCCCACACAGTCAGCCGTGTTCCGGAATTCTGAGAGTGGGGATGTTCCGTCTTCTGTCGGCAGCACCCGGGATCTCCTAGGAGTCCTTCGCGTGTCTTGCCCGAGTGTCTACCTGTGCGGGCTGCCGGGGAAAGGCGGGGTTTGGGCTGGAAATGTAGGTAGTATCTAGTGCCTCCACCTGCACATGGGACGAAATTAGCGGAATTCCCCCTGCCAGGGAATACCTTTGACACCACTCAGCTGCGTGGAGGGCGGCCCCTAACCTCCCCCACACAGTCAGCCGTGTTCCGGAATTGTGAGTGTGGGGAGGATCCGTCTTCTGTCTGCAGCACCCGAGATCTCCTAGGAGCATTTCGCGTGTCTTCCCCGAGTGTATGCATGTGCGTTCTGCCGGGGAAAGGCGGGGTTTGGGCTGGAAATGCAGGTAGCATGTATGCCTCCCGCTGGAAAGGGTAGGCAATTAGCGGATTTCCCCATGCCAGGGAACACCTTTGACACCACTTAGCTGCGTGGAGTGCGGCCCCGAATATCCCCCACACAGTCAGCCGTGTTCCGGAATTGTGAGTGTGGGGAGGTTCCGTCTTCTGTCTGCAGCACCCGGGATCTCCTAGGAGCAATTCGCATGTCTTCCCCGAGTGTCTGCCTGTGCGGGCTGACGGGGAAAGGCGGGGGTTGGGCTGGAAATGCAGGTAGTATCTAGTGCCTCCCCCTGGACTTGGGAGGAAATTAGCGGACTTCCCCCTGCCAGGGAACACCTGTGTCACCAGTCAGCTGCGTGGACGTCGGCCCCAAACCTCCCACACACAGTCAGCCGTGTTCCGGTATTCTGAGAGTGAGGAGGTTCCGTCTTCTGTCTGCAGCACCCGAGATCTACTAGGAGCATTTTGCGTGTCTTCCCCGAGTGTATGTATGTGCGGGCTGCCGGGGAAAGGCGGGGTTTGGGCTGCAAATGCAGGTAGCATGTATTGCCTTCCCCTGGAAAGGGTAGGCTATTAGCGGATTTCCCCATGCCAGGGAACACCTTTGACACCACTTAGCTGCGTGGAGGGCGGCCCCGATCCTTCCCCACACAGTCAGGCGTGATCCGGAATTGTGAGTGTTGGGAGGTTTCGTCTTCTGTCTGCAGCACACGGGATCTCCTAGGAGAACTTCGCGTGTCTTCCCCGAGTGTCTGCATGTGCGGGCTGCCTGGGAAAGGCGGGGTTTGGGCTGGAAATGCAGGTAGTACCTAGTGCCTCCCCCTTTACTTGGTAGGTAATTAGCGGACTTCCCCCTGCCAGGGAATAATTTTGACACCACTCAGCTACGTCGAGGGCGGCCCCTAACCTCCACCACACAGTCAGCCGTGTTCCGAAATTGTGAGTGTGGGGAGGTTCCGTTTTCTGTCTGCAGCACCCGGGATCTCCTAGGAACCCTTCGCGTGTCTTCCCCGAGTGTCTCCCATTGCGGGCTGCCGGGGAAATGCGGGGGTTGTGCTGGGAATGCAGGTAGCATCTAGTGCCTCCCCCTGGACAGGGTAGGCAATTAGCGGACTTCCCCATGCCAGGGAACACCTGTGACACCAGTCAGCTGCGTGGACGGCGGCCCCAAACCTCCCCCACAAAGTCAGCCGTGTTCTGGAATTCTGAGAGTGAGGAGGTTCCGTCTTCTCTCTGCAGCACCCGAGATCTCCTAGGAGCATTTCGCTTGTCTTCCCCGATTGTATGCATGTGCGGGCTGCCGGGGAAAGGCGGGAATTGGGCTGGAAATGCAGGTAGCATGTAGTGCCTCCCCCTGGAAAGGGTAGGCAATTAGCGGATTTCCCCATGCCAGGGAACACCTTTGACACCACTTAGCTGCGTGGAGGGCGGCCCCGAACCTTCCCCACACAGTCAGCCGTGTTCCGGAATTGTGAGTGTGGGGAGGTTCCGTCATCTGTCTGCAGCACCCGGGATCACCTAGGAGCACTTCGCGTGTCTTCCCCGAGTGTCTGCATGTGCGGGCTGCCGGGAAAGGCGGGGTTTGGGCTGGAAATGCAGGTAGTATCTAGTGCCTCCCCCTTGACTTGGTAGGTAATTAGCGGACTTCCCCCTGCCAGGGAATAATTTTGACACCAGTCTTCTTCGTGGACGGCGGCCCCAAACCTCCCCCACACAGTCAGCCGTGTTCCGGAATTCTGAGAGTGGGGATGTTCCGTCTTCTGTCGGCAGCACCCGGGATCTCCTAGGAGTCCTTCGCGTGTCTTGCCCGAGTGTCTACCTGTGCGGGCTGCCGGGGAAAGGCGGGGTTTGGGCTGGAAATGTAGGTAGTATCTAGTGCCTCCACCTGCACATGGGACGAAATTAGCGGAATTCCCCCTGCCAGGGAATACCTTTGACACCACTCAGCTGCGTGGAGGGCGGCCCCTAACCTCCCCCACACAGTCAGCCGTGTTCCGGAATTGTGAGTGTGGGGAGGATCCGTCTTCTGTCTGCAGCACCCGAGATCTCCTAGGAGCATTTCGCGTGTCTTCCCCGAGTGTATGCATGTGCGGGCTGCCGGGGAAAGGCGGGGTTTGGGCTGGAAATGCAGGTAGCATGTATGCCTCCCGCTGGAAAGGGTAGGCAATTAGCGGATTTCCCCATGCCAGGGAACACCTTTGACACCACTTAGCTGCGTGGAGTGCGGCCCCGAATATCCCCCACACAGTCAGCCGTGTTCCGGAATTGTGAGTGTGGGGAGGTTCCGTCTTCTGTCTGCAGCACCCGGGATCTCCTAGGAGCAATTCGCATGTCTTCCCCGAGTGTCTGCCTGTGCGGGCTGACGGGGAAAGGCGGGGGTTGGGCTGGAAATGCAGGTAGTATCTAGTGCCTCCCCCTGGACTTGGGAGGTAATTTGCCGACTTCCCCCTGCCAGGGAACACCTGTGACACCAGTCAGCTGCGTGGACGGCGGCCCCAAACCTCCCCCACACAGTCAGCCGTGTTCCGGAATTCTGAGAGTTTGGATGTTCCGTCTTCTGTCTGCAGCACCCGGGATCTCCTAGGAGCACTTCGCGTGTCTTCAACGAGTGTCTGCATCTGCGGCCTTCCGGGGAAATGCGGGGGTTGGGCTGGAAATGCAGGTAGTATCTAGTGCCTCCCCCTGGACTTTGGAGGTAATTAGCGGACTTCCCCCTGACAGAGAACACCTGTGACACCAGTCAGCTGCGTGGACGGCGGCCCCAAACCTCCCACACACAGTCAGCCGTGTTCTGGGATTCTGAGAGTGGGGAGGTTCCGTCTTCTGTCTGCAGCACCCGAGATCTCCTAGGAGCATTTCGCGTGTCTTCCCCGAGTGTATGCATGTGCGGGCTGCTGGGGAAAGGCGGGGTTTGGGCTGGAAATGCAGGTAGCATGTATTGCCTCCCCCTGGTAAGGGTAGGCAATTAGCGGATTTCCCCATGCTAGGTAACACCTTTGACACCACTTAACTGCGTGGAGGGCGGCCCCGAACATCCCCCACACAGTCAGCCGTGTTCCGGTATTGTGAGTGTGGGGAAGTTCCGTCTTATGTCTGCAGCAAACGGGATCTCCTAGGAGCCCTTCGCGTATCTTCCCCGAGTGTCTGCCTGTGCGGGCTGACGTGAAAGGCGGGGGTTGGGCTGGAAATGCAGGTAGTATCTTGTGCCTCCCCCTGGACTTGGGAGGTAATTAGCGGACTTCCCCATGCCAGGGAACACCTGTTACACCAGTCAGCTGCGTGGGCGGCGGCCCCAAACCTCCCACACACAGTCAGCCGTGTTCCGGAATTCTGAGAGTGAGGAGGTTCCGTCTTCTCTCTGCAGCACCCGGGATCTCCTAGGAGCCTTTCGCGTGTCTTCCCCGAGTGTCTGCATGTGCGGGCTGCCGGGGAAAGGCGGGGGTTGGGCTGGAAATGCAGGTCGCATTTAGTGCCTCCCCCTGTACTTGGGAGGTAATTAGCGGACTTCCCCATGCCAGGGAACACTTTGACACCACTCACCTGCGTGGGGGGCGGCCCCAAACCTCCCAAGCACAGTCAGCCCTGTTCCGATATTGTGAGTGTGGGGAGGTTCCGTTTTCTGTCTGCAGCACCCGGGATCTCCTAGGAGCCCTTCCCGTGTCTTCCCCGAGTGTCTCCCATTGCGGGCTGACGGAGAAAGCGGGGGTTGGGCTGGAAATGCAAGTAGCATCTAGTGCCTCCCCCTGGACAGTGTAGGCAATTAGCGGACTTCCCCGTGCCAGGGAACACTTTTGACACCACTTTGCAGCGTGGAGGGCGGCCCCGAACCTCCCCCACACAGTCAGCCGTGTTCCGGAATTCTGAGAGTGGGGAGGTTCCGTCTTCTGTCTGCAACACCCGGGATCTCCTAGGAGCCCTTCGCGTGTCTTCCCCGAGTGTATGCATGTGCGGGCTGCCGGGGAAAGGCTGGGTTTGGGCTGGAAATGCAGGTAGCATGTATGCCTCCCGCTGGAAATGGTAGGCAATTAGCGGATTTCCCCATGCCAGGGAACAACTTTGACACCACTTAGCTACGTGGAGGGCGGCCCCGAACCTCCCCCACACAGTCAGCCGTGTTCCGGAATTGTGAGTGTGGGGAGGTTCCGTCTTCTGTCTGCAGCACCCGGAATCTCCTAGGAGCACTTCGCGTGTCTTCCCCGAGTGTCTGCATGTGCGGGCTTCCGGGGAAATGCGGGGGTTGGGCTGGAAATGCAGGTAGTATCTAGTGCCTCCCCCTAGACTTGGGAGGAAATTAGCGGACTTCCCCCTGCCAGGGAACACCTGTGTCACCAGTCAGCTGCGTGGACGTCGGCCCCAAACCTCCCACACACAGTCAGCCGTGTTCCGGTATTCTGAGAGTGAGGAGGTTCCGTCTTCTGTCTGCAGAACCCGGGATCTCCTAGGAGCCGTTTTCGTGTCTTCCCCGAGTGTCTACCTGTGCGGGCTTCCGGAGAAAGGTGGGGGTTGGGCTGGAAATGCAGGTAGTATCTAGTGCCTCCCCCTGGACTTGGGAGGTAATTAGCGGACTTCCCCATGCCAGGGAACACATTTGACACCACTCACCTGCGTGGAGGGCGGCCCCAAACCTCCCACACACAGTCAGCCGTGTTCCGGAATTCTGAGAGTGGGGAGGTTCCGTCTTCTGTCTGCAGCACCCGAGATCTCCTAGGAGCATTTCGCGTGTCTTCCCCGAGTGTAAGCATGTGCGGGCTACCGGGGAAAGGCGGGGTTTGGGCTGGAAATGCAGGTAGCATGTAGTGCCTCCCCCTGGAAAGGGTAGGCAATTAGCGGAATTCCCCATGCCAGGGAACACCTTTGACACCACTTAACTGCGTTGAGGGCGGCCCCGAACCTCCCCCACACAGTCAGCCGTGTTCCGGTATTGTGAGTGTGGGGAAGTTCCGTCTTCTGTCGGCAGCACCCGGGATCTCCTAGGAGTCCTTCGCGTGTCTTGCCCGAGTGTCAACCTGTGCGGGCTGCCGGGCAAAGGCGGGGTTTGGGCTGGAAATGTAGGTAGTATCTAGTGCCTCCACCTGGACATGGGACGAAATTAGCGGAATTCCCCCTGCCAGGGAATACCTTTGACTCCACTCAGCTGCGTGGATGGCGGCCCCGAACCTCCCCCACACAGTCAGCCTTGTTCCGGAATTGTGAGTGTGGGGAGGATCCGTCTTCTGCCTGCAGCAACCGGGATCTCCTAGGAGCACTTCGCGTGTCTTCCCCGAGTGTCTGCATGTGCGGGCTTCCGGGGAAATGCGGGGGTTGGGCTGGAAATGCAGGTAGTATCTAGTGCCTCCCCCTAGACTTGGGAGGAAATTAGCGGACTTCCCCCTGCCAGGGAACACCTGTGTCACCAGTCAGCTGCGTGGACGTCGGCCCCAAACCTCCCACACACAGTCAGCCGTGTTCCGGTATTCTGAGAGTGAGGAGGTTCCGTCTTCTGTCTGCAGAACCCGGGATCTCCTAGGAGCCCTTTTCGTGTCTTCCCCGAGTGTCTACCTGTGCGGGCTTCCGGAGAAAGGTGGGGGTTGGGCTGGAAATGCAGGTAGTATCTAGTGCCTCCCCCTGGACTTGGGAGGTAATTAGCGGACTTCCCCATGCCAGGGAACACCTTTGACACCACTCACCTGCGTGGAGGGCGGCCCCAAACCTCCCACACACAGTCAGCCGTGTTCCGGAATTCTGAGAGTGGGGAGGTTCCGTCTTCTGTCTGCAGCACCCGAGATCTCCTAGGAGCATTTCGCGTGTCTTCCCCGAGTGTATGCATGTGCGGGCTACCGGGGAAATGCGGGGTTTGGGCTGGAAATGCAGGTAGCATGTATGCCCCCCGCTGGAAAGGGTAGGCAATTAGCGGATTTCCCCATGCCAGGGAACACCTTTGACACCACTTAGCTGCGTGGAGTGCGGATCCGAACCTCCCCCACACAGTCAGCCGTGTTCCGGAATTGTGAGTGTGGGGAGGTTCCGTCTTCTGTCTGCAGCACCCGGGATCTCCTAGGAGCACTTCGCGTGTCTTCCCCGAGTGTCTGCCTGTGCGGGCTGACGTGAAAGGCGGGGGTTGGGCTGGAAATGCAGGTAGTATCTTGTGCCTCCCCCTCGACTTGGTAGGTAATTAGCGGACTTCCCCATGCCAGGGAACACCTGTGACACCATTCAGCTGCGTGGACGGCGGACCCAAACCTCCCACACACAGTCAGCCGTGTTCCGGAATTCTGAGAGTGAGGAGGTTCCGTCTTCTCTCTGCAGCACCCGGGATCTCCTAGGAGCCTTTCGCGTGTCTTCCCCGAGTGTCTCCCATTGCGGGCTGACGGAGAAATCGGGGGTTGGGCTGGAAATGCAAGTAGCATCTAGTGCCTCCCCCTGGACAGTGTAGGCAATTAGCGGACTTCCCCGTGCCAGGGAACACCTTTGACACCACTTTGCAGCGTGGAGGGCGGCCCCGAACCTCCCCCACACAGTCAGCCGTGTTCCAGAATTCTGAGAGTGGGGAGGTTCCGTCTTCTGTCTGCAGCACCCGAGATCTCCTAGGAGCATTTCGAGTGTCTTCCCCGAGTGTATGCATGTGCGGGCTGCCGGGGAAATGCGGGGTTTGGGCTGGAAATGCAGGTAGCATGTATGCCCCACGCTGGAAAGGGTAGGCAATTAGCGGATTTCCCCATGCCAGGGAACACCTTTGACACCACTTATCTGCGTGGAGTGCGGCCCCGAACCTCCCCCACACAGTCAGCCGTGTTCCGGAATTGTGAGTGTGGGGAGGTTCCGTCTTCTGTCTGCAGCACCCGGGATCTCCTAGGAGCACTTCGCGTGTCTTCCCCGAGTGTCTGCATGTGCGGGCTTCCGGGGAAATGCGGGGGTTGGGCTGGAAATGCAGGTAATATCTAGTGCCTCCCCCTAGACTTGGGAGGAAATTAGCGGACTTCCCCCTGCCAGGGAACACCTGTGACACCAGTCAGCTGCGTGGACGTCGGCCCCAAAACTCCCACACACAGTCAGCCGTGTTCCGGTATTCTGAGAGTGAGGAGGTTCCGTCTTCTGTCTGCAGCACCCGAGATCTCCTAGGAGCATTTCGCGTGTCTTCCCCGAGTGTATGTATGTGCGGGCTGCCGGGGAAAGGCAGGGTTTGGGCTGCAAATGCAGGTAGCATGTATTGCCTTCCCCTGGAAAGGGTCGGCAATTAGCGGATTTCCCCATGCCAGGGAACACCTTTGACACCACTTAGCTGCGTGGAGGGCGGCCCCGATCCTTCCCCACACAGTCAGGCGTGATCCGGAATTGTGAGTGTTGGGAGGTTTCGTCTTCTGTCTGCAGCACACGGGATCTCCTAGGAGAATTTCGCGTGCCTTCCCCGAGTGTCTGCATGTGCGTGCTGCCTGGGAAAGGCGGGGTTTGGGCTGGAAATGCAGGTAGTACCTAGTGCCTCCCCCTTTACTTGGTAGGTAATTAGCGGACTTCCCCCTGCCAGGGAATAATTTTGACACCACTCAACTACGTGGAGGGCGGCCCCTAACCTCCACCACACAGTCAGCCGTGTTCCGAAATTGTGATTGTGGGGAGGTTCCGTTTTCTGTCTGCAGCACCCGGGATCTCCTAGGAACCATTCGCGTGTCTTCCCCGAGTGTCTCCCATTGCTTGCTGCCGGGGAAATGCGGGGGTTGTGCTGGGAATGCAGGTAGCATCTAGTGCCTCCCCCTGGACAGGGTAGGCAATTAGCGGACTTCCCCATGCCAGGGAACACCTGTGACACCAGTCAGCTGCGTGGACGGCGGCCCCAAACCTCCCCCACAAAGTCAGCCGTGTTCCGGAATTCTGAGAGTGAGGAGGTTCCGTCTTCTCTCTGCATCACCCGAGATCTCCTAGGAGCATTTCGCGTGTCTTCCCCGATTGTATGCATGTGCGGGCTGCCGGGGAAGGGCGGGAATTGGGCTGGAAATGCAGGTAGCATGTAGTGCCTCCCCCTGGAAAGGGTAGGCAATTAGCGGATTTCCCCATGCCAGGGAAAACCTTTGACACCACTTAGCTGCGTGGAGGGCGGCCCCGAACCTTCCCCACACAGTCAGCCGTGTTCCGGAATTGTGAGTGTGGGGAGGTTCCGTCATCTGTCTGCAGCACCCGGGATCACCTAGGAGCACTTCGCGTGTCTTCCCCGAGTTTCTGCATGTGCGGGCTGCCGGGAAAGGCGGGGTTTGGGCTGGAAATGCAGGTAGTATCTAGTGCCTCCCCCTTGACTTGGTAGGTAATTAGCGGACTTCCCCCTGCCAGGGAATAATTTTGACACCAGTCATCTTCGTGGACGGCGGCCCCAAACCTCCCCCACACAGTCAGACGTGTTCCGGAATTCTGAGAGTGGGGATGTTCCGTCTTCTGTCGGCAGCAGCCGGGATCTCCTAGGAGTCCTTCGCGTGTCTTGCCCGAGTGTCTACCTGTGCGGGCTGCCGGGGAAATGCGGGGTTTGGGCTGGAAATGTAGGTAGTATCTAGTGCCTCCACCTGCACATGGGATGAAATTAGCGGAATTCCCCCTGCCAGGGAATACCTTTGACACCACTCAGCTGCGTGGAGGGCGGCCCCTAACCTCCCCCACACAGTCAGCCGTGTTCCGGAATTGTGAGTGTGGGGAGGATCCGTCTTCTGTCTGCAGCACCCGAGATCTCCTAGGAGCATTTCGCGTGTCTTCCCCGAGTGTATGCATGTGCGGGCTGCCGGGGAAAGGCGGGGTTTGGGCTGGAAATGCAGGTAGCATGTATGCCCCCCGCTGGAAAGGGTAGGCAATTAGCGGATTTCCCCATGCCAGGGAACACCTTTGACACCACTTAGCTGCGTGGAGTGCGGCCCCGAACCTCCCCCACACAGTCAGCCGTGTTCCGGAATTGTGAGTGTGGGGAGGTTCCGTCTTCTGTCTGCAGCACCCGGGATCTCCTAGGAGCACTTCGCGTGTCTTCCCCGAGTGTCTGCCTGTGCGGGCTGACGTGAAAAGCGGGGGTTGGGCTGGAAATGCAGGTAGTATCTTGTGCCTCCCCCTCGACTTGGGAGGTAATTAGCGGACTTCCCCATGCCAGGGAACACCTGTGACACCATTCAGCTGCGTGGACGGCGGACCCAAACCTAACACACACAGTCAGCCGTGTTCCGGAATTCTGAGAGTGAGGAGGTTCCGTCTTCTCTCTGCAGCACCCGGGATCTCCTAGGAGCCTTTCGCGTGTCTTCCCCGAGTGTCTCCCATTGCGGGCTGACGGAGAAAGCGGGGGTTGGGCTGGAAATGCAAGTAGCATCTAGTGCCTCCCCCTGGACAGTGTAGGCATTTAGCGGACTTCCCCGTGCCAGGGAACACCTTTGACACCACTTAGCAGCGTGGAGGGCGGCCCCGAACCTCCCCCACACAGTCAGCCGTGTTCCAGAATTCTGAGAGTGGGGAGGTTCCGTCTTCTGTCTGCAGCACCCGAGATCTCCTAGGAGTATTTCGCGTGTCTTCCCCGAGTGTATGCATGTGCGGGCTGCCGGGGAAAGGCGGGGTTTGGGCTGGAAATGCAGGTAGCTTGTATGCCCCACGCTGGAAAGGGTAGGCAATTAGCGGATTTCCCCATGCCAGGGAACACCTTTGACACCACTTATCTGCGTGGAGTGCGGCCCCGAACCTCCCCCACACAGTCAGCCGTGTTCCGGAATTGTGAGTGTGGGGAGGTTCCGTCTTCTGTCTGCAGCACCCGGGATCTCCTAGGAGCACTTCGCGTGTCTTCCCCGAGTGTCTGCATGTGCGGGCTTCCGGGGAAATGCGGGGGTTGGGCTGGAAATGCAGGTAATATCTAGTGCCTCCCCCTAGACTTGGGAGGAATTTAGCGGACTTCCCCCTGCCAGGGAACACCTGTGACACCAGTCAGCTGCGTGGACGTCGGCCCCAAAACTCCCACACACAGTCAGCCGTGTTCCGGTATTCTGAGAGTGAGGAGGTTCCATCTTCTGTCTGCAGCACCCGAGATCTCCTAGGAGCATTTCGCGTGTCTTCCCCGAGTGTATGTATGTGCGGGCTGCCGGGGAAAGGCAGGGTTTGGGCTGCAAATGCAGGTAGCATGTATTGCCTTCCCCTGGAAAGGGTCGGCAATTAGCGGATTTCCCCATGCCAGGGAACACCTTTGACACCACTTAGCTGCGTGGAGGGCGGCCCCGATCCTTCCGCACACAGTCAGGCGTGATCCGGAATTGTGAGTGTTGGGAGGTTTCGTCTTCTGTCTGCAGCACACGGGATCTCCTAGGAGAATTTCGCGTGTCTTCCCCGAGTGTCTGCATGTGCGGGCTGCCTGGGAAAGGCGGGGTTTGGGCTGGAAATGCAGGTAGTACCTAGTGCCTCCCCCTTTACTTGGTAGGTAATTAGCGGACTTCCCCCTGCCAGGGAATAATTTTGACACCACTCAGCTACGTGGAGGGCGGCCCCTAACCTCCACCACACAGTCAGCCGTGTTCCGAAATTGTGATTGTGGGGAGGTTCCGTTTTCTGTCTGCAGCACCCGGGATCTCCTAGGAACCATTCGCGTGTCTTCCCCGAGTGTCTCCCATTGCTTGCTGCCGGGGAAATGCGGGGGTTGTGCTGGGAATGCAGGTAGCATCTAGTGCCTCCCCCTGGACAGGGTAGGCAATTAGCGGACTTCCCCATGCCAGGGAACACCTGTGACACCAGTCAGCTGCATGGACGGCGGCCCCAAACCTCCCCCACAAAGTCAGCCGTGTTCCGGAATTCTGAGAGTGAGGAGGTTCCGTCTTCTCTCTGCAGCACCCGAGATCTCCTAGAAGCATTTCGCGTGTCTTCCCCGATTGTATGCATGTGCGGGCTGCCGGGGAAAGGCGGGAATTGGGCTGGAAATGCAGGTAGCATGTAGTGCCTCCCCCTGGAAAGGGTAGGCAATTAGCGGATTTCCCCATGCCAGGGAAAACCTTTGACACCACTTAGCTGCGTGGAGGGCGGCCCCGAACCTTCCCCACACAGTCAGCCGTGTTCCGGAATTGTGAGTGTGGGGAGGTTCCGTCATCTGTCTGCAGCACCCGGGATCACCTAGGAGCACTTCGCGTGTCTTCCCCGAGTGTCTGCATGTGCGGGCTGCCGGGAAAGGCGGGGTTTGGGCTGGAAATGCAGGTAGTATCTAGTGCCTCCCCCTTGACTTGGTAGGTAATTAGCGGACTTCCCCCTGCCAGGGAATAATTTTGACACCAGTCATCTTCGTGGACGGCGGCATCCAAACCTCCCCCACACAGTCAGCCGTGTTCCGGAATTCTGAGAGTGGGGATGTTCCGTCTTCTGTCGGCAGCACCCGGGATCTCCTAGGAGTCCTTCGCGTGTCTTGCCCGAGTGTCTACCTGTGCGGGCTGCCGGGGAAAGGCGGGGTTTGGGCTGGAAATGTAGGTAGTATCTAGTGCCTCCACCTGCACATGGGATGAAATTAGCGGAATCCCCCCTGCCAGGGAATACCTTTGACACCACTCAGCTGCGTGGAGGGCGGCCCCTAACCTCCCCCACACAGTCAGCCGTGTTCCGGAATTGTGAGTGTGGGGAGGATCCGTCTTCTGTCTGCAGCACCCGAGATCTCCTAGGAGCATTTCGCGTGTCTTCCCCGAGTGTATGCATGTGCGGGCTGCCGGGGAAAGGCGGGGTTTGGGCTGGAAATGCAGGTAGCATGTATGCCTCCCGCTGGAAAGGGTAGGCAATTAGCGGATTTCCCCATGCCAGGGAACACCTTTGACACCACTTAGCTGCGTGGAGTGCGGCCCCGAACCTCCCCCACACAGTCAGCCGTGTTCCGGAATTGTGAGTGTGGGGAGGTTCCGTCTTCTGTCTGCAGCACCCGGGATCTCCTAGGAGCACTTCGCGTGTCTTCCCCGAGTGTCTGCCTGTGCGGGCTGACGGGGAAAGGCGGGGGTTGGGCTGGAAATGCAGGTAGTATCTAGTGCCTCCCCCTGGACTTGGGAGGTATTTTGCCGACTTCCCCCTGCCAGGGAACACCTGTGACACCAGTCAGCTGCGTGGACGGCGGCCCCAAACCTCCCCCACACAGTCAGCCGTGTTCCGGAATTCTGAGAGTTTGGATGTTCCGTCTTCTGTCTGCAGCACCCGGGATCTCCTAGGAGCACTTCGCGTGTCTTCAACGAGTGTCTGCATCTGCGGCCTTCCGGGGAAATGCGGGGGTTGGGCTGGAAATGCAGGTAGTATCTAGTGCCTCCCCCTGGACTTGGGAGGTAATTAGCGGACTTCCCCCTGACAGAGAACACCTGTGACACCAGTCAGCTGCGTGGACGGCGGCCCCAAACCTCCCACACACAGTCAGCCGTGTTCCGGGATTCTGAGAGTGAGGAGGTTCCGTCTTCTGTCTGCAGCACCCGAGATCTCCTAGGAGCATTTCGCGTGTCTTCCCCGAGTGTCTGCCTGTGCGGGCTGACGTGAAAGGTGGGGGTTGGGCTGGAAATGCAGGTAGTATCTTGTGCCTCCCCCTGGACTTGGGAGGTAATTAGCGGACTTCCCCATGCCAGGGAACACCTGTGACACCAGTCAGCTGCGTGGGCGGCGGCCCCAAACCTCCCACACACAGTCAGCCGTGTTCCGGAATTCTGAGAGTGAGGAGGTTCCGTCTTCTCTCTGCAGCACCCGGGATCTCCTAGGAGCCTTTCGCGTGTCTTCCCCGAGTGTCTGCATGTGCGGGCTGCCGGGGAAAGGCGGGGTTTGGGCTGGAAATGCAGGTAGTATCTAGTGCCTCCCCCTTGACTTGGTAGGTAATTAGCGGACTTCCACCTGCCAGGGAATAATTTTGACACCAGTCATCTGCGTGGACGGCGGCCGCAAACCTACCCCACACAGTCAGCCATGTTCCGGAATTGTGAGTGTGGGGAGGTTCCGTCTTCTGTCTGCAGAACCCGGGATCTCCTAGGAGCCCTTTTCGTGTCTTCCCCGAGTGTCTACCTGTGCGGGCTTCCGGAGAAAGGCGGGGGTTGGGCTGGAAATGCAGGTAGTATCTAGTGCCTCCCCCTGGACTTGGGAGGTAATTAGCGGACTTCCCCATGCCAGGGAACACCTTTGACACCACTCACCTGCGTGGAGGGCGGCCCCAAACCTCCCACACACAGTCAGCCGTGTTCCGGAATTCTGAGAGTGGGGAGGTTCCATCTTCTGTCTGCAGCACCCGAGATCTCCTAGGAGCATTTCGCGTGTCTTCCCCGAGTGTATGTATGTGCGGGCTGCCGGGGAAAGGCAGGGTTTGGGCTGCAAATGCAGGTAGCATGTATTGCCTTCCCCTGGAAAGGGTCGGCAATTAGCGGATTTCCCCATGCCAGGGAACACCTTTGACACCACTTAGCTGCGTGGAGGGCGGCCCCGATCCTTCCGCACACAGTCAGGCGTGATCCGGAATTGTGAGTGTTGGGAGGTTTCGTCTTCTGTCTGCAGCACACGGGATCTCCTAGGAGAATTTCGCGTGTCTTCCCCGAGTGTCTGCATGTGCGGGCTGCCTGGGAAAGGCGGGGTTTGGGCTGGAAATGCAGGTAGTACCTAGTGCCTCCCACTTTACTTGGTAGGTAATTAGCGGACTTCCCCCTGCCAGGGAATAATTTTGACACCACTCAGCTACGTGGAGGGCGGCCCCTAACCTCCACCACACAGTCAGCCGTGTTCCGAAATTGTGATTGTGGGGAGGTTCCGTTTTCTGTCTGCAGCACCCGGGATCTCCTAGGAACCATTCGCGTGTCTTCCCCGAGTGTCTCCCATTGCTTGCTGCCGGGGAAATGCGGGGGTTGTGCTGGGAATGCAGGTAGCATCTAGTGCCTCCCCCTGGACAGGGTAGGCAATTAGCGGACTTCCCCATGCCAGGGAACACCTGTGACACCAGTCAGCTGCATGGACGGCGGCCCCAAACCTCCCCCACAAAGTCAGCCGTGTTCCGGAATTCTGAGAGTGAGGAGGTTCCGTCTTCTCTCTGCAGCACCCGAGATCTCCTAGAAGCATTTCGCGTGTCTTCCCCGATTGTATGCATGTGCGGGCTGCCGGGGAAAGGCGGGAATTGGGCTGGAAATGCAGGTAGCATGTAGTGCCTCCCCCTGGAAAGGGTAGGCAATTAGCGGATTTCCCCATGCCAGGGAAAACCTTTGACACCACTTAGCTGCGTGGAGGGCGGCCCCGAACCTTCCCCACACAGTCAGCCGTGTTCCGGAATTGTGAGTGTGGGGAGGTTCCGTCATCTGTCTGCAGCACCCGGGATCACCTAGGAGCACTTCGCGTGTCTTCCCCGAGTGTCTGCATGTGCGGGCTGCCGGGAAAGGCGGGGTTTGGGCTGGAAATGCAGGTAGTATCTAGTGCCTCCCCCTTGACTTGGTAGGTAATTAGCGGACTTCCCCCTGCCAGGGAATAATTTTGACACCAGTCATCTTCGTGGACGGCGGCATCCAAACCTCCCCCACACAGTCAGCCGTGTTCCGGAATTCTGAGAGTGGGGATGTTCCGTCTTCTGTCGGCAGCACCCGGGATCTCCTAGGAGTCCTTCGCGTGTCTTGCCCGAGTGTCTACCTGTGCGGGCTGCCGGGGAAAGGCGGGGTTTGGGCTGGAAATGTAGGTAGTATCTAGTGCCTCCACCTGCACATGGGATGAAATTAGCGGAATCCCCCCTGCCAGGGAATACCTTTGACACCACTCAGCTGCGTGGAGGGCGGCCCCTAACCTCCCCCACACAGTCAGCCGTGTTCCGGAATTGTGAGTGTGGGGAGGATCCGTCTTCTGTCTGCAGCACCCGAGATCTCCTAGGAGCATTTCGCGTGTCTTCCCCGAGTGTATGCATGTGCGGGCTGCCGGGGAAAGGCGGGGTTTGGGCTGGAAATGCAGGTAGCATGTATGCCTCCCGCTGGAAAGGGTAGGCAATTAGCGGATTTCCCCATGCCAGGGAACACCTTTGACACCACTTAGCTGCGTGGAGTGCGGCCCCGAACCTCCCCCACACAGTCAGCCGTGTTCCGGAATTGTGAGTGTGGGGAGGTTCCGTCTTCTGTCTGCAGCACCCGGGATCTCCTAGGAGCACTTCGCGTGTCTTCCCCGAGTGTCTGCCTGTGCGGGCTGACGGGGAAAGGCGGGGGTTGGGCTGGAAATGCAGGTAGTATCTAGTGCCTCCCCCTGGACTTGGGAGGTATTTTGCCGACTTCCCCCTGCCAGGGAACACCTGTGACACCAGTCAGCTGCGTGGACGGCGGCCCCAAACCTCCCCCACACAGTCAGCCGTGTTCCGGAATTCTGAGAGTTTGGATGTTCCGTCTTCTGTCTGCAGCACCCGGGATCTCCTAGGAGCACTTCGCGTGTCTTCAACGAGTGTCTGCATCTGCGGCCTTCCGGGGAAATGCGGGGGTTGGGCTGGAAATGCAGGTAGTATCTAGTGCCTCCCCCTGGACTTGGGAGGTAATTAGCGGACTTCCCCCTGACAGAGAACACCTGTGACACCAGTCAGCTGCGTGGACGGCGGCCCCAAACCTCCCACACACAGTCAGCCGTGTTCCGGTATTCTGAGAGTGAGGAGGTTCCGTCTTCTGTCTGCAGCACCCGAGATCTCCTAGGAGCATTTCGCGTGTCTTCCCCGAGTGTCTGCCTGTGCGGGCTGACGTGAAAGGTGGGGGTTGGGCTGGAAATGCAGGTAGTATCTTGTGCCTCCCCCTGGACTTGGGAGGTAATTAGCGGACTTCCCCATGCCAGGGAACACCTGTGACACCAGTCAGCTGCGTGGGCGGCGGCCCCAAACCTCCCACACACAGTCAGCCGTGTTCCGGAATTCTGAGAGTGAGGAGGTTCCGTCTTCTCTCTGCAGCACCCGGGATCTCCTAGGAGCCTTTCGCGTGTCTTCCCCGAGTGTCTGCATGTGCGGGCTGCCGGGGAAAGGCGGGGTTTGGGCTGGAAATGCAGGTAGTATCTAGTGCCTCCCCCTTGACTTGGTAGGTAATTAGCGGACTTCCACCTGCCAGGGAATAATTTTGACACCAGTCATCTGCGTGGACGGCGGCCGCAAACCTACCCCACACAGTCAGCCATGTTCCGGAATTGTGAGTGTGGGGAGGTTCCGTCTTCTGTCTGCAGAACCCGGGATCTCCTAGGAGCCCTTTTCGTGTCTTCCCCGAGTGTCTACCTGTGCGGGCTTCCGGAGAAAGGCGGGGGTTGGGCTGGAAATGCAGGTAGTATCTAGTGCCTCCCCCTGGACTTGGGAGGTAATTAGCGGACTTCCCCATGCCAGGGAACACCTTTGACACCACTCACCTGCGTGGAGGGCGGCCCCAAACCTCCCACACACAGTCAGCCGTGTTCCGGAATTCTGAGAGTGGGGAGGTTCCGTCTTCTGTCTGCAGCACCCGAGATCTCCTAGGAGCATTTCGCGTGTCTTCCCCGAGTGTATGCATGTGCGGGCTACCGGGGAAAGGCGGGGTTTGGGCTGGAAATGCAGGTAGCATGTAGTGCCTCCCCCTGGAAAGGGTAGGCAATTAGCGGATTTCCCCATGCCAGGGAACACCTTTGACACCACTTAACTGCGTTGAGGGCGGCCCCGAACCTCCCCCACACAGTCAGCCGTGTTCCGGTATTGTGAGTGTGGGGAAGTTCCGTCTTCTGTCGGCAGCACCCGGGATCTCCTAGGAGTCCTTCGCGTGTCTTGCCCGAGTGTCAACCTGTGCGGGCTGCCGGGCAAAGGCGGGGTTTGGGCTGGAAATGTAGGTAGTATCTAGTGCCTCCACCTGGACATGGGACGAAATTAGCGGACTTCCCCCTGCCAGGGAATACCTTTGACTCCACTCAGCTGCGTGGAGGGCGGCCCCGAACCTCCCCCACACAGTCAGCCTTGTTCCGGAATTGTGAGTGTGGGGAGGATCCGTCTTCTGCCTGCAGCACCAGGGATCTCCTAGGAGCCCTTCGCGTGTCTTCCCGAGTGTCTGCTTGTGCGGGCTGCCGAGGAAAGTCGGGGTTTGGGCTGGAAATGCAGGTAGCATCTAGTGCCTCCCCCTGGACAGGGAAGGCAATTAGCGGATTTACCCATGCCAGGGAACACCTTTGACACCACTTAACTGCGTGGAGGGCGGCCCCGAAACTCCCCCACACAGTCAGCCGTGTTCCGGTATTGTGAGTGTGGGGAAGTTCCGTCTTCTGTCTGCAGCAAACGGGATCTCCTAGGAGCCCTTCGCGTATCTTCCGCGAGTGTCTGCCTGTGCGGGCTGACGTGAAAGGCGGGGGTTGGGCTGGAAATGCAGGTAGTATCTTGTGCCTCCCCCTCGACTTGGGAGGTAATTAGTGGACTTCCCCATGCCAGGGAACACCTGTGACACCAGTCAGCTGCGTGGACGGCGGACCCAAACCTCCCACACACAGTCAGCCGTGTTCCGGAATTCTGAGAGTGAGGAGGTTCCGTCTTCTCTCTGCAGCACCCGGGATCTCCTAGGAGCCTTTCGCGTGTCTTCCCCGAGTGTCTCCCATTGCGGGCTGACGGAGAAAGCGGGGGTTGGGCTGGAAATGCAAGTAGCATCTAGTGCCTCCCCCTGGAGAGTGTAGGCAATTAGCGGACTTCCCCGTGCAAGGGAACACCTTTGACACCACTTAGCAGCGTGGAGGGCGGCCCCGAACCTCCCCCACACAGTCAGCCGTGTTCCAGAATTCTGAGAGTGGGGAGGTTCCGTCTTCTGTCTGCAGCACCCGAGATCTCCTAGGAGCATTTCGCGTGTCTTCCCCGAGTGTATGCATGTGCGGGCTGCCGGGGAAAGGCGGGGTTTGGGCTGGAAATGCAGGTAGCATGTATGCCCCCCGCTGGAAAGGGTAGGCAATTAGCGGATTTCCCCATGCCAGGGAACACCTTTGACACCACTTAGCTGCGTGGAGTGCGGCCCCGAACCTCCCCCACACAGTCAGCCGTGTTCCGGAATTGTGAGTGTGGGGAGGTTCCGTCTTCTGTCTGCAGCACCCGGGATCTCCTAGGAGCACTTCGCGTGTCTTCCCCGAGTGTCTGCATGTGCGGGCTTCCGGGGAAATGCGGGGGTTGGGCTGGAAATGCAGGTAGTATCTAGTGCCTCCCCCTGGACTTGGGAGGTAATTAGCGGACTTCCCCATGCCAGGGAACACCTTTGACACCACTCACCTGCGTGGAGGGCGGCCCCAAACCTCCAACACACAGTCAGCCGTGTTCCGGAATTCTGAGAGTGGGGAGGTTCCGTCTTCTGTCTGCAGCACCCGAGATCTCCTAGGAGCATTTCGCGTGTCTTCCCCGAGTGTATGCATGTGCGGGCTACCGGGGAAAGGCGGGGTTTGGGCTGGAAATGCAGGTAGCATGTAGTGCCTCCCCCTGGAAAGGGTAGGCAATTAGCGGAATTCCCCATGCCAGGGAACACCTTTGACACCACTTAACTGCGTTGAGGGCGGCCCCGAACCTCCCCCACACAGTCAGCCGTGTTCCGGTATTGTGAGTGTGGGGAAGTTCCGTCTTCTGTCGGCAGCACCCGGGATCTCCTAGGAGTCCTTCGCGTGTCTTGCCCGAGTGTCAACCTGTGCGGGCTGCCGGGCAAAGGCGGGGTTTGGGCTGGAAATGTAGGTAGTATCTAGTGCCTCCACCTGGACATGGGACGAAATTAGCGGACTTCCCCCTTCCAGGGAATACCTTTGACTCCACTCAGCTGCGTGGAGGGCGGCCCCGAACCTCCCCCACACAGTCAGCCTTGTTCCGGAATTGTGAGTGTGGGGAGGATCCGTCTTCTGCCTGCAGCACCCGGGATCTCCTAGGAGCCCTTCGCGTGTCTTCCCGAGTGTCTGCATGTGCGGGCTGCCGAGGAAAGTCGGGGTTTGGGCTGGAAATGCAGGTAGCATCTAGTGCCTCCCCCTGGACAGGGAAGGCAATTAGCGGATTTACCCATGCCAGGGAACACCTTTGACACCACTTAACTGCGTGGAGGGCGGCCCCGAAACTCCCCCACACAGTCAGTCGTGTTCCGGTATTGTGAGTGTGGGGAAGTTCCGTCTTCTGTCTGCAGCAAACGGGATCTCCTAGGATCCCTTCGCGTATCTTCCGCGAGTGTCTGCCTGTGCGGGCTGACGTGAAAGGCGGGGGTTGGGCTGGAAATGCAGGTAGTATCTTGTGCCTCCCCCTCGACTTGGGAGGTAATTAGCGGACTTCCCCATGCCAGGGAACACCTGTGACACCAGTCAGCTGCGTGGTCGGCGGACCCAAACCTCCCACACACAGTCAGCCGTGTTCCGGAATTCTGAGAGTGAGGAGGTTCCGTCTTCTCTCTGCAGCACCCGGGATCTCCTAGGAGCCTTTCGCGTGTCTTCCCCGAGTGTCTCCCATTGCGGGCTGACGGAGAAAGCGGGGGTTGGGCTGGAAATGCAAGTAGCATCTAGTACCTTCCCCTGGACAGTGTAGGCAATTAGCGGACTTCCCCGTGCCAGGGAACACCTTTGACACCACTTAGCAGCGTGGAGGGCGGCCCCGAACCTCCCCCACACAGTCAGCCGTGTTCCAGAATTCTGAGAGTGGGGAGGTTCCGTCTTCTGTCTGCAGCACCCGAGATCTCCTAGGAGCATTTCGCGTGTCTTCCCCGAGTGTAAGCATGTGCGGGCTGCCGGGGAAAGGCGGGGTTTGGGCTGGAAATGCAGGTAGCATGTATGCCCCCCGCTGGAAAGGGTAGGCAATTAGCGGATTTCCCCATGCCAGGGAACACCTTTGACACCACTTAGCTGCGTGGAGTGCGGCCCCGAACCTCCCCCACACAGTCAGCCGTGTTCCGGAATTGTGAGTGTGGGGAGGTTCCGTCTTCTGTCTGCAGCACCGGGGATCTCCTAGGAGCACTTCGCGTGTCTTCCCCGAGTGTCTGCATGGGCGGTCTTCCGGGGAAATGCGGGGGTTGGGCTGGAAATGCAGGTAGTATCTAGTGCCTCCCCCTAGACTTGGGAGGAAATTAGCGGACTTCCCCCTGCCAGGGAACACCTGTGTCACCAGTCAGCTGCGTGGGCGTCGGCCCCAAACCTCCCACACACAGTCAGCCGTGTTCCGGTATTCTGAGAGTGAGGAGGTTCCGTCTTCTGTCTGCAGCACCCGAGATCTACTAGGAGCATTTTGTGTGTCTTCCCCGAGTGTATGTATGTGCGGGCTGCCGGGGAAAGGCGGGGTTTGGGCTGCAAATGCAGGTAGCATGTATTGCCTTCCCCTGGAAAGGGTAGGCAATTAGCGGATTTCCCCATGCCAGGGAACACCTTTGACACCACTTAGCTGCGTGGAGGGCGGCCCCGATCCTTCCCCACACAGTCAGGCGTGATCCGGAATTGTGAGTGTTGGGAGGTTTCGTCTTCTGTCTGCAGCACACGGGATCTCCTAGGAGAACTTCGCGTGTCTTCCCCGAGTGTCTGCATGTGCGGGCTGCCTGGGAAATGCGGGGTTTGGGCTGGAAATGCAGGTAGAACCTAGTGCCTCCCCCTTTACTTGGTAGGTAATTAGCGGACTTTCCCCTGCCAGGGAATAATTTTGACACCACTCAGCTACGTGGAGGGCGGCCCCTAACCTCCACCACACAGTCAGCCGTGTTCCGAAATTGTGATTGTGGGGAGGTTCCGTTTTCTGTCTGCAGCACCCTGGATCTCCTAGGAACCCTTCGCGTGTCTTCCCCGAGTGTCTCCCATTGCGGGCTGCCGGGGAAATGCGGGGGTTGTGCTGGGAATGCAGGTAGCATCTAGTGCCTCCCCCTGGACAGGGTAGGCAATTAGTGGACTTCCCCATGCCAGGGAACACGTGTGACACCAGTCAGCTGCGTGGACGGCGGCCCCAAACCTCCCCCACAAAGTCAGCCGTGTTCCGGAATTCTGAGAGTGAGGAGGTTCCGTCTTCTCTCTGCAGCACCCGAGAACTCCTAGGAGCATTTCGCGTGTCTTACCCGATTGTATGCATGTGCGGGCTGCCGGGGAAAGGCGGGAATTGGGCTGGAAATGCAGGTAGCATGTAGTGCCTCCCCCTGGAAAGGGTAGGCAATTAGCGGATTTCCCCATGCCAGGGAACACCTTTGACACCACTTAGCTGCGTGGAGGGCGGCCCCGAACCTTCCCAACACAGTCAGCCGTGTTCCGGAATTGTGAGTGTGGGGAGGTTCCGTCATCTGTCTGCAGCACCCGGGATCACCTAGGAGCACTTCGCGTGTCTTCCCCGAGTGTCTGCATGTGCGGGCTGCCGGGAAAGGCGGGGTTTGGGCTGGAAATGCAGGTAGTATCTAGTGCCTCCCCCTTGACTTGGTAGGTAATTAGCGGACTTCCCCCTGCCAGGGAATAATTTTGACACCAGTCATCTTCGTGGACGGCGGCCCCAAACCTCCCCCACACAGTCAGCCGTGTTCCGGAATTCTGAGAGTGGGGATGTTCCGTCTTCTGTCGGCAGCACCCGGGATCTCCTAGGAGTCCTTCGCGTGTCTTGCCCGAGTGTCTACCTGTGCGGGCTGCCGGGGAAAGGCGGGGTTTGGGCTGGAAATGTAGGTAGTATCTAGTGCCTCCACATGCACATGGGACGAAATTAGCGGAATTCCCCCTGCCAGGGAATACCTTTGACACCACTCAGCTGCGGGGAGGGCGCCCCCTAACCTCCCCCACACAGTCAGCCGTGTTCCGGAATTGTGAGTGTGGGGAGGTTCCGTCTTCTGTCTGCAGCACCCAGGATCTCCTAGGAGCACTTCGCGTGTCTTCCCCGAGTGTCTGCCTGTGCGGGCTGACGGGGAAAGGCGGGGGTTGGGCTGGTAATGCAGGTAGTATCTAGTGCCTCCCCCTGGACTTGGGAGGTAATTTGCCGACTTCCCCCTGCCAGGGAACACCTGTGACACCAGTCAGCTGCGTGGACGGTGGCCCCAAACCTCCCCCACACAGTCAGCCGTGTTCCGGAATTCTGAGAGTTTGGATGTTCCGTCTTCTGTCTGCAGCACCCGGGATCTCCTAGGAGCACTTCACGTGTCTTCAACGAGTGTCTGCATCTGCGGCCTTCCGGGGAAATGCGGGGGTTGGGCTGGGAATGCAGGTAGTATCTAGTGCCTCCCCCTGGACTTGGGAGGTAATTAGCGGACTTCCCCCTGACAGAGAACACCTGTGACACCAGTCAGCTGCGTGGACGGCGGCCCCAAACCTCCCACACACAGTCAGCCGTGTTCCGGAATTCTGAGAGTGGGGAGGTTCCGTCTTCTGTCTGCAGCACCCGAGATCTCCTAGGAGCATTTCGCGTGTCTTCCCCGAGTGTATGCATGTGCGGGCTGCTGGGGAAATGCGGGGTTTGGGCTGGAAATGCAGGTAGCATGTATTGCCTCCCCCTGGTAAGGGTAGGCAATTAGCGGATTTCCCCATGCCAGGGAACACCTTTGACACCACTTAACTTCGTGGAGGGCGGCCCCGAACCTCCCCCACACAGTCAGCCGTGTTCCGGTATTCTGAGAGTGAGGAGGTTCCGTCTTCTGTCTGCAGCACCCGAGATCTCCTAGGAGCATTTCGCGTGTCTTCCCCGAGTGTCTGCCTGTGCGGGCTGACGTGAAAGGTGGGGGTTGGGCTGGAAATGCAGGTAGTATCTTGTGCCTCCCCGTGGACTTGGGAGGTAATTAGCGGACTTCCCCATGCCAGGGAACACCTGTGACACCAGTCAGCTGCGTGGGCGGCGGCCCCAAACCTCCCACACACAGTCAGCCGTGTTCCGGATTTCTGAGAGTGAGGAGGTTCCGTCTTCTCTCTGCAGCACCCGGGATCTCCTAGGAGCCTTTCGCGTGTCTTCCCCGAGTGTCTGCATGTGCGGGCTGCCGGGGAAAGGCTGGGTTTGGGCTGGAAATGCAGGTAGTATCTAGTGCCTCCCCCTTGACTTGGTAGGTAATTAGCGGACATCCCCCTGCCAGGGAATAATTTTGACACCAGTCATCTGCGTGGACGGCGGCCCCAAACCTACCCCACACAGTCAGCCATGTTCCGAAATTGTGAGTGTGGGGAGGTTCCGTCTTCTGTCTGCAGAACCCGGGATCTCCTAGGAGCCCTTTTCGTGTCTTCCCCGAGTGTCTACCTGTGCGGGCTTCCGGAGAAATGCGGGGGTTGGGCTGGAAATGCAGGTAGTATCTAGTTCCTCCCCCTGGACTTGGGAGGTAATTAGCGGACTTCCCCATGCCAGGGAACACCTGTGACACCACTCACCTGCGTGGAGGGCGGCCCCAAACCTCCCACACACAGTCAGACGTGTTCCGGAATTCTGAGAGTGGGGAGGTTCCGTCTTCGGTCTGCAGCACCCGAGATCTCCTAGGAGCATTTCGCGTGTCTTCCCCGAGTGTATGCATGTGCGGGCTACCGGGGAAAGGCGGGGTTTGGGCTGGAAATGCAGGTAGCATGTAGTGCCTCCCCCTGGAAAGGGTAGGGAATTAGCGGATTTCCCCATGCCAGGGAACACCTTTGACACCACTTAACTGGGTTGAGGGCGGCCCCGAACCTCCCCCACACAGTCAGCCGTGTTCCGGTATTGTGAGTGTGGGGAAGTTCCGTCTTCTGTCGGCAGCACCCGGGATCTCCTAGGAGCACTTCGCGTGTCTTCCCCGAGTGTCTGCATGTGCGGGCTTCCGGGGAAATGCGGGGGTTGGGCTGGAAATGCAGGTAGTATCTAGTGCCTCCCCCTAGACTTGGGAGGAAATTAGCGGACTTCCCCCTGCCAGGGAACACCTGTGACACCAGTCAGCTGCGTGGACGTCGGCCCCAAACCTCCCACACACAGTCAGCCGTGTTCCGGTATTCTGAGAGTGAGGAGGTTCCGTCTTCTGTCTGCAGCACCCGAGATCTCCTAGGAGCATTTCGCGTGTCTTCCCCGAGTGTATGTATGTGCGGGCTGCCGGGGAAAGGCGGGGTTTGGGCTGCAAATGCAGGTAGCATGTATTGCCTTCCCCTGGAAAGGGTAGGCAATTAGCGGATTTCCCCATGCCAGGGAACACTTTGACACCACTTAGCTGCGTGTAGGGCGGCCCCGATCCTTCACCACACAGTCAGGCGTGATCCGGAATTGTGAGTGTTGGGAGGTTTCGTCTTCTGTCTGCAGCACACGGGATCTCCTAGGAGATCTTCGCGTGTCTTCCCCGAGTGTCTGCATGTGCGGGCTGCCTGGGGAAGGGGGGGTTTGGGCTGGAAATGCAGGTAGTACCTAGTGCCTCCCCCTTTACTTGGTAGGTAATTAGCGGACTTCCCCCTGCCAGGGAATAATTTTGACACCACTCAGCTACGTGGAGGGCGGCCCCTAACCTCCACCACAAAGTCAGCCGTGTTCCGGAATTGTGAGTGTGGGGAGGTTCCTTCATCTGTCTGCAGCACCCGGGATCTCCTAGGAGCACTTCGCGTGTCTTCCCCGAGTGTCTGCATGTGAGGGCTGCCGGGAAAGGCGGGGTTTGGGCTGGAAATGCAGGTAGTATATAGTGCCTCCCCCTGGACTTGGGAGGTAATTTGCCGAATTCCCCCTGCCAGGGAACACCTGTGACACCAGTCAGCTGCGTGGACGGCGGCATCAAACCTCCCCCACACAGTCAGCCGTGTTCCGGAAATCTGAGAGTTTGGATGTTCCGTCTTCTGTCTGCAGCACCCGGGATCTCCTAGGAGCACGTCGCGTGTCTTCCCCGAGTGTCTGCATCTGCGGCATTCCGGGGAAAATCGGGGGTTGGGCTGGAAATGCAGGTAGTATCTAGTGCCTCCCCCTGGACTTGGGAGGTAATTAACGGATTTCCCCTGCCAGAGAACATCTTTGACACCAGTCAGCTGCGTGGACGGCGGCCCCAAACCCCCCAACACACAGTCAGCCGTGTTCCGGTATTGTGAGTGTGGGGAGGTTCCGTCTTCTGTCTGCAGCAAACGGGATATCCTAAGAGCCCTTCGCGTATCTTCCCCGAGTTTCTGCATGTGCGGGCTGCCGGGGAAAGGCGGGGTTTGGGCTGGAAATGCAGGTAGTATCTAGTGCCTCCCCCTTGACTTGGTAGGTAATTAGCGGACTTCCCCAAGCCAGGGAATAATTTTGACACCAGTCATCTGCGTGGACGGCGGCCCCAAACCTACCCCACACAGTCAGCCATGTTCCGGAATTGTGAGTGTGGGGAGGTTCCGTCTTCTGTCTGCAGAACCCGGGATCTCCTAGGAGCATTTCGCGTGTCTTCCCCGAGTGTATGCATGTCCGGGCTGCCGAGGAAAGGCGGGGTTTGGGCTGCAAATGCAGGTAGCATGTATTGCCTTCCCCTGGAAAGGGTAGACAATTAGCGGATTTCCCCATGCCAGGGAACACCTTTGACACCACTTAGCTGCGTGGAGGGCGGCCCCGATCCTTCCCCACACAGTCAGGCTTGATCCGGTATTGTGAGTGTGGGGAAGTTCCGTCTTCTGTCTGCAGCAAACGGGATATCCTAGGAGCCCTTCGCGTATCTTCCGCGAGTGACTGCCTGTGCGGGCTGACGTGAAAGGCGGGGGTTGGGCTGGAAATGCAGGTAGTATCTTGTGCCTCCCCCTCGACTTGGGAGGTAATTAGCGGACTTCCCCATGCCAGGGAACACCTGTGACACCAGTCAGCTGCGTGGACGGCGGACCCAAACCTCCCACACACAGTCAGCCGTGTTCCGGAATTCTGAGTGTGAGGAGGTTCCGTCTTCTCTCTGCAGCAACCGGGATCTCCTAGGAGCCTTTCGCGTGTCTTCCCCGAGTGTCTCCCATTGCGGGCTGACGGAGAAAGCGGGGGTTGGGCTGGAAATGCAAGTAGCATCTAGTGCCTCCCCCTGGACAGTGTAGGCAATTAGCGGACTTCCCCGTGCCAGGGAACACCTTTGACACCACTTAGCAGCGTGGAGGGCGGCCCCGAACCTCCCCCACACAGTCAGCCGTGTTCCAGAATTCTGAGAGTGGGGAGGTTCCGTCTTCTGTCTGCAGCACCCGAGATCTCCTAGGAGCATTTCGCGTGTCTTCCCCGAGTGTATGCATGTGCGGGCTGCCGGGAAAGGCGGGGTTTGAGCTGGAAATGCAGGTAGCATATATGCCTCCCGCTGGAAAGGGTAGGCAATTAGCGGATTTCCCCATGCCAGGGAACACCTTTGACACCAGTAAGCTGCGTGGAGTGCGGCCCCGGACCTCCCCCACACAGTCAGCCGTGTTTCGGAATTGTGAGTGTGGGGAGGTTCCGTCTTCTGTCTGCAGCACCCGGGATCTCCTAGGAGCATTTCGCGTGTCTTCCCCGAGTGTCTGCATGTGCAGGCTTCCGGGGAAATGCGGGGGTTGGGCTGGAAATGCAGGTAGTATCTAGTGCCTCCCCCTAGACTTGGGAGGTAATTAGCGGACTTCCCCCTGCCAGGGAACACCTGTGACACCAGTTAGCTGCGTGGACGTCGGCCCCAAACCTCCCACACACAGTCAGCCGTGTTCCGGTATTCTGAGAGTGAGGAGGTTCCGTCTTCTGTCTGCAGCACCCGAGATCTCCTAGGAGCATTTCGCGTGTCTTCCCCGAGTGTCTGCCTGTGCGGGCTGACGTGAAAGGTGGGGGTTGGGCTGGAAATGCAGGTAGTATCTTGTGCCTCCCCCTGGACTTGGGAGGTAATTAGCGGACTTCCCCATGCCAGGGAACACCTGTGACACCAGTCAGCTGCGTGGGCGGCGGCCCCAAACCTCCCACACACAGTCAGCCGTGTTCCGGAATTCTGAGAGTGAGGAGGTTCCGTCTTCTCTCTGCAGCACCCGGGATCTCCTAGGAGCCTTTCGCGTGTCTTCCCCGAGTGTCTGCATGTGCGGGCTGCCGGGGAAAGGCGGGGTTTGGGCTGGAAATGCAGGTAGTATCTAGTGCCTCCCCCTTGACTTGGTAGGTAATTAGCGGACTTCCCCCTGCCAGGGAATAATTTTGACACCAGTCATCTGCGTGGACGGCGGCCCCAAACCTACCCCACACAGTCAGCCATGTTCCGGAATTGTGAGTGTGGGGAGGTTCCGTCTTCTGTCTGCAGAACCCGGGATCTCCTAGGAGCCCTTTTCGTGTCTTCCCCGAGTGTCTACCTGTGCGGGCTTCCGGAGAAAGGCGGGGGTTGGGCTGGAAATGCAGGTAGTATCTAGTGCCTCCCCCTGGACTTGGGAGGTAATTAGCGGACTTCCCCATGCCAGGGAACACCTTTGACACCACTCAACTGCGTGGAGGGCGGCCCCAAACCTCCCACACACAGTCAGCCGTGTTCCGGAATTCTGAGAGTGGGGAGGTTCCGTCTTCTGTCTGCAGCACCCGAGATCTCCTAGGAGCATTTCGCGTGTCTTCCCCGAGTGTATGCATGTGCGGGCTGCCGAGGAAAGTCGGGGTTTGGGCTGGAAATGCAGGTAGCATGTAGTGCCTCCCCCTGGACAGGGAAGGCAATTAGCGGATTTACCCATGCCAGGGAACACCTTTGACACCACTTAGCAGCGTGGAGGGCGGCCCCGAACCTCCCCCACACAGTCAGCCGTGTTCCAGAATTCTGAGAGTGGGGAGGTTCCGTCTTCTGTCTGCAGCACCCGGGATCTCCTAGGAGCACTTCGCGTGTCTTCCCCGAGTGTCTGCATGTGCGGGCTGCCGGGAAAGGCGGGGTTTGGGCTGGAAATGCAGGTAGTATCTAGTGCCTCCCCCTGGACTTGGGAGGTAATTTGCCGAATTCCCCCTGCCAGGGAACACCTGTGACACCAGTCAGCTGCGTGGACGGCGGCCCCAAACCTCCCCGACACAGTCAGCCGTGTTCCGGAAATCTGAGAGTTTGGATGTTCCGTCTTCTGTCTGCAGCACCCGGGATCTCCTAGGAGCACGTCGCGTGTCTTCCCCGAGTGTCTGCATCTGCGGCCTTCCGGGGAAATGCGGGGGTTGGGCTGGAAATGCAGGTAGTATCTAGTGCCTCCCCCTGGACTTGGGAGGTAATTAGCGGACTTCCCCCTGCCAGAGAACACCTGTGACACCAGTCAGCTGCGTGGACGGCGGCCCCAAACCCCGCACACACAGTCAGCCGTGTTCCGGTATTGTGAGTGTGGGGAGGTTCCGTCTTCTGTCTGCAGCAAATGGGATATCCTAAGAGCCCTTCGCGTATCTTCCCCGAGTGTCTGCATTTGCGGGCTGCCGGGGAAAGGCGGGGTTTGGGCTGGAAATGCAGGTAGTATCTAGTGCCTCCCCCTTGACTTGGTAGGTAATTAGCGGACTTCCCCCTGCCAGGGAATAATTTTGACACCAGTCATCTGCGTGGACGGCGGCCCCAAACCTACCCCACACAGTCAGCCATGTTCCGGAATTGTGAGTGTGGGGAGGTTCCGTCTTCTGTCTGCAGAACCCGGGATCTCCTAGGAGCCCTTTTCGTGTCTTCCCCGAGTGTCTACCTGTGCGGGCATCCGGAGAAAGGCGGGGGTTGGGCTGGAAATGCAGGTAGTATCTAGTGCCTCCCCCTGGACTTGGGAGGTAATTAGCGGACTTCCCCATGCCAGGGAACACCTTTGACACCACTCACCTGCGTGGAGGGCGGCCCCAAACCTCCCACACACAGTCAGCCGTGTTCCGGAATTCTGAGAGTGGGGAGGTTCCGTCTTCTGTCTGCAGCACCCGAGATCTCCTAGGAGCATTTCGCGTGTCTTCCCCGAGTGTATGCATGTGCGGGCTGCCGAGGAAAGTCGGGGTTTGGGCTGGAAATGCAGGTAGCATGTAGTGCCTCCCCCTGGACAGGGAAGGCAATTAGCGGATTTACCCATGCCAGGGAACACCTTTGACACCACTTAACTGCGTGGAGGGCGGCCCCGAAACTCCCCCACACAATCAGCCGTGTTCCGGTATTGTGAGTGTGGGGAAGTTCCGTCTTCTGTCTGCAGCAAACGGGATCTCCTAGGAGCCCTTCGCGTATCTTCCGCGAGTGTCTGCCTGTGCGGGCTGACGTGAAAGGCGGGGGTTGGGCTGGAAATGCAGGTAGTATCTTGTGCCTCCCCCTCGACTTGGGAGGTAATTAGCGGACTTCCCCATGCCAGGGAACACCTGTGACACCAGTCAGCTGCGTGGACGGCGAACCCAAACCTCCCACACACAGTCAGCCGTGTTCCGGATTTCTGAGAGTGAGGAGGTTCCGTCTTCTCTCTGCAGCACCCGGGATCTCCTAGGAGCCTTTCGCGTGTCTTCCCCGAGTGTCTCCCATTGCGGGCTGACGGAGAAAGCGGGGGTTGGGCTGGAAATGCAAGTAGCATCTAGTGCCTCCCCCTGGACATTGTAGGCAATTAGCGGAATTCCCCGTGCCAGGGAGCACCTTTGACACCACTTAGCAGCGTGGAGGGCGGCCCCGAACCTCCCCCACACAGTCAGCCGTGTTCCAGAATTCTGAGAGTGGGGAGGTTCCGTCTTCTGTCTGCAGCACCCGAGATCTCCTAGGAGCATTTCGCGTGTCTTCCCCGAGTGTATGCATGTGCGGGCAGCCGGGGAAAGGCGGGGTTTGGGCTGGAAATGCAGGTAGCATGTATGCCTCCCGCTGGAAAGGATAGGCAATTAGCGGATATCCCCATGCCAGGGAACACCTTTGACACCACTTAGCTGCGTGGAGTGCGGCCCCGAACCTCCCCCAAACAGTCAGCCGTGTTCCGGAATTGTGAGTGTGGGGAGGTTCCGTCTTCTGTCTGCAGCACCCGGGATCTCCTAGGAGCACTTCGCGTGTCTTCCCCGAGTGTCTGCATGTGCGGGCTTCCGGGGAAATGTGGGGGTTGGGCTGGAAATGCAGGTAGTATCTAGTGCCTCCCCCTAGACTTGGGAGGAAATTAGCGGACTTCCCCCTGCCAGGGAACACCTGTGACACCAGTCAGCTGCGTGGACGTCGGCCCCAAACCTCCCAGACACAGTCAGCCGTGTTCCGGTATTCTGAGAGTGAGGAGGTTCCGTCTTCTGTCTGCAGCACCCGAGATCTCCTAGGAGCATTTCGCGTGTCTTCCCCGAGTGTATGTATGTGCGGGCTGCCGGGGAAAGGCAGGGTTTGGGCTGCAAATGCAGGTAGCATGTATTGCCTTCCCCTGGAAAGGGTAGGCAATTAGCGGATTTCCCCATGCCAGGGAACACTTTGACACCACTTAGCTGCGTGGAGGGCGGCCCCGATCCTTCCCCACACAGTCAGGCGTGATCCGGAATTGTGAGTGTTGGGAGGTTTCGTCTTCTGTCTGCAGCACACGGGATCTCCTAGGAGAACTTCGCGTGTCTTCCCCGAGTGTCTGCATGTGCGGGCTGCCTGGGAAAGGCGGGGTTTGGGCTGGAAATGCAGGTAGTACCTAGTGCCTCCCCCTTTACTTGGTAGGTAATTAGCGGACTTCCCCCTGCCAGGGAATAATTTTGACACCACTCAGCTACGTGGAGTGCGGCCCCTAACCTCCACCACACAGTCAGCCGTGTTCCGGAATTGTGATTGTGGGGAGGTTCCGTTTTCTGTCTGCAGCACCCGGGATCTCCTAGGAACCCTTCGCGTGTCTTCCCCGAGTGTCTCCCATTGCGGGCTGCCGGGGAAATGCGGGGGTTGTGCTGGGAATGCAGGTAGCATCTAGTGCCTCCCCCTGGACAGGGTAGGCAATTAGCGGACTTCCCCATGCCAGGGAACACCTGTGACACAAGTGAGCTGCGTGGACGGCGGCCCCAAACCTCCCCCACAAAGTCAGCCGTGTTCCGGAATTCTGAGAGTGAGGAGGTTCCGTCTTCTCTCTGCAGCACCCGAGATCTCCTAGGAGAATTTCGCGTGTCTTCCCCGATTGTATGCATGTGCGGGCTGCCGGGGAAAGGCGGGAATTTGGCTGGAAATGCAGGTAGCATGTAGTGCCTCCCCCTGGAAAGGGTAGGCAATTAGCGGATTTCCCCATGCCAGGGAACACCTTTGACACCACTTAGCTGCGTGGAGTGCTGCCCCGAACCTCCCCCACGCAGTCAGACGTGTTCCGGAATTGTGAGTGTGGGGAGGTTCCGTCTTCTGTCTGCAGCACCCGGGATCTCCTAGGAGCACTTCGCGTTTCTTCCCCGAGTGTCTGCATGTGCGGGCTTCCGGGGAAATGCGGGGGTTGGGCTGGAAATGCAGGTTGTATCTAGTGCCTCCCCCTAGACTTGGGAGGAAATTAGCGGACTTCCCCCTGCCAGGGAACACCTGTGACACCAGTCAGCTGCGTGGACGTCGGTCCCAAACCTCCCACACACAGTCAGCCGTGTTCCGGTATTCTGAGTGTGAGGAGGTTCCGTCTTCTGTCTGCAGCACCCGAGATCTCCTAGGAGCATTTCGCGTGTCTTCCCCGAGTGTCTGCCTGTGCGGGCTGACGTGAAAGGCGGGGGTTGGGCTGGAAATGCAGGTAGTATCTTGTGCCTCCCCCTGGACTTGGGAGGTAATTAGCGGACTTCCCCATGCCAGGGAACACCTGTGACACCAGTCAGCTGCGTGGACGGCGGCCCCAAACCCCGCACACACAGTCAGCCGTGTTCCGGTATTGTGAGTGTGGGGAGGTTCCGTCTTCTGTCTGCAGCAAATGGGATATCCTAAGAGCCCTTCGCGTATCTTCCCCGAGTGTCTGCATTTGCGGGCTGCCGGGGAAAGGCGGGGTTTGGGCTGGAAATGCAGGTAGTATCTAGTGCCTCCCCCTTGACTTGGTAGGTAATTAGCGGACTTCCCCCTGCCAGGGAATAATTTTGACACCAGTCATCTGCGTGGACGGCGGCCCCAAACCTACCCCACACAGTCAGCCATGTTCCGGAATTGTGAGTGTGGGGAGGTTCCGTCTTCTGTCTGCAGAACCCGGGATCTCCTAGGAGCCCTTTTCGTGTCTTCCCCGAGTGTCTACCTGTGCGGGCATCCGGAGAAAGGCGGGGGTTGGGCTGGAAATGCAGGTAGTATCTAGTGCCTCCCCCTGGACTTGGGAGGTAATTAGCGGACTTCCCCATGCCAGGGAACACCTTTGACACCACTCACCTGCGTGGAGGGCGGCACCAAACCTCCCACACACAGTCAGCCGTGTTCCGGAATTCTGAGAGTGGGGAGGTTCCGTCTTCTGTCTGCAGCACCCGAGATCTCCTAGGAGCATTTCGCGTGTCTTCCCCGAGTGTATGCATGTGCGGGCTGCCGAGGAAAGTCGGGGTTTGGGCTGGAAATGCAGGTAGCATGTAGTGCCTCCCCCTGGACAGGGAAGGCAATTAGCGGATTTACCCATGCCAGGGAACACCTTTGACACCACTTAACTGCGTGGAGGGCGGCCCCGAAACTCCCCCACACAATCAGCCGTGTTCCGGTATTGTGAGTGTGGGGAAGTTCCGTCTTCTGTCTGCAGCAAACGGGATCTCCTAGGAGCCCTTCGCGTATCTTCCGCGAGTGTCTGCCTGTGCGGGCTGACGTGAAAGGCGGGGGTTGGGCTGGAAATGCAGGTAGTATCTTGTGCCTCCCCCTCGACTTGGGAGGTAATTAGCGGACTTCCCCATGCCAGGGAACACCTGTGACACCAGTCAGCTGCGTGGACGGCGGACCCAAACCTCCCACACACAGTCAGCCGTGTTCCGGATTTCTGAGAGTGAGGAGGTTCCGTCTTCTCTCTGCAGCACCCGGGATCTCCTAGGAGCCTTTCGCGTGTCTTCCCCGAGTGTCTCCCATTGCGGGCTGACGGAGAAAGCGGGGGTTGGGCTGGAAATGCAAGTAGCATCTAGTGCCTCCCCCTGGACATTGTAGGCAATTAGCGGAATTCCCCGTGCCAGGGAGCACCTTTGACACCACTTAGCAGCGTGGAGGGCGGCCCCGAACCTCCCCCACACAGTCAGCCGTGTTCCAGAATTCTGAGAGTGGGGAGGTTCCGTCTTCTGTCTGCAGCACCCGAGATCTCCTAGGAGCATTTCGCGTGTCTTCCCCGAGTGTATGCATGTGCGGGCAGCCGGGGAAAGGCGGGGTTTGGGCTGGAAATGCAGGTAGCATGTATGCCTCCCGCTGGAAAGGATAGGCAATTAGCGGATATCCCCATGCCAGGGAACACCTTTGACACCACTTAGCTGCGTGGAGTGCGGCCCCGAACCTCCCCCACACAGTCAGCCGTGTTCCGGAATTGTGAGTGTGGGGAGGTTCCGTCTTCTGTCTGCAGCACCCGGGATCTCCTAGGAGCACTTCGCGTGTCTTCCCCGAGTGTCTGCATGTGCGGGCTTCCGGGGAAATGTGGGGGTTGGGCTGGAAATGCAGGTAGTATCTAGTGCCTCCCCCTAGACTTGGGAGGAAATTAGCGGACTTCCCCCTGCCAGGGAACACCTGTGACACCAGTCAGCTGCGTGGACGTCGGCCCCAAACCTCCCAGACACAGTCAGCCGTGTTCCGGTATTCTGAGAGTGAGGAGGTTCCGTCTTCTGTCTGCAGCACCCGAGATCTCCTAGGAGCATTTCGCGTGTCTTCCCCGAGTGTATGTATGTGCGGGCTGCCGGGGAAAGGCAGGGTTTGGGCTGCAAATGCAGGTAGCATGTATTGCCTTCCCCTGGAAAGGGTAGGCAATTAGCGGATTTCCCCATGCCAGGGAACACTTTGACACCACTTAGCTGCGTGGAGGGCGGCCCCGATCCTTCCCCACACAGTCAGGCGTGATCCGGAATTGTGAGTGTTGGGAGGTTTCGTCTTCTGTCTGCAGCACACGGGATCTCCTAGGAGAACTTCGCGTGTCTTCCCCGAGTGTCTGCATGTGCGGGCTGCCTGGGAAAGGCGGGGTTTGGGCTGGAAATGCAGGTAGTACCTAGTGCCTCCCCCTTTACTTGGTAGGTAATTAGCGGACTTCCCCCTGCCAGGGAATAATTTTGACACCACTCAGCTACGTTGAGTGCGGCCCCTAACCTCCACCACACAGTCAGCCGTGTTCCGGAATTGTGATTGTGGGGAGGTTCCGTTTTCTGTCTGCAGCACCCGGGATCTCCTAGGAACCCTTCGCGTGTCTTCCCCGAGTGTCTCCCATTGCGGGCTGCCGGGGAAATGCGGGGGTTGTGCTGGGAATGCAGGTAGCATCTAGTGCCTCCCCCTGGACAGGGTAGGCAATTAGCGGACTTCCCCATGCCAGGGAACACCTGTGACACAAGTGAGCTGCGTGGACGGCGGCCCCAAACCTCCCCCACAAAGTCAGCCGTGTTCCGGAATTCTGAGAGTGAGGAGGTTCCGTCTTCTCTCTGCAGCACCCGAGATCTCCTAGGAGAATTTCGCGTGTCTTCCCCGATTGTATGCATGTGCGGGCTGCCGGGGAAAGGCGGGAATTTGGCTGGAAATGCAGGTAGCATGTAGTGCCTCCCCCTGGAAAGGGTAGGCAATTAGCGGATTTCCCCATGCCAGGGAACACCTTTGACACCACTTAGCTGCGTGGAGGGCGGCCCCGAACCTTCCCCACACAGTCAGCCGTGTTCCGGAATTGTGAGTGTGGGGAGGTTCCGTCATATGTCTGCAGCACCCAGGATCTCCTAGGAGCACTTCGCGTGTCTTCCCCGAGTGTCTGCATGTGCGGGCTGCCGGGAAAGGCGGGGTTTGGGCTGGAAATGCAGGTAGTATCTAGTGCCTCCCCCTGGACTTGGGAGGTAATTTGCCGAATTCCCCCTGCCAGGGAACACCTGTGACACCAGTCAGCTGCGTGGACGGCGGCCCCAAACCTCCCCCACTCAGTCAGCCGTGTTCCGGAATTGTGAGTGTGGGGAGGTTCCGTCATCTGTCTGCAGCACCCGAGATCTCCTAGGTGCATTTCGCGTGTCTTCCCCGAGTGTATGCATGTGCGGGCTGCCGGGGAAAGGCGGGGTTTGGGCTGGAAATGCAGGTAGCATGTATGCCTCCCGCTGGAAAGGGTAGGCAATTAGCGGATTTCCCCATGCCAGGGAACACCTTTGACACCACTTAGCTGCGTGGAGTGCGGCCCCGAACCTCCCCCACGCAGTCAGACGTGTTCCGGAATTGTGAGTGTGGGGAGGTTCCGTCTTCTGTCTGCAGCACCCGAGATCTCCTAGGAGCATTTCGCGTGTCTTCCCCGAGTGTCTGCCTGTGCGGGCTGACGTGAAAGGCGGGGGTTGGGCTGGAAATGCAGGTAGTATCTTGTGCCTCCCCCTGGACTTGGGAGGTAATTAGCGGACTTCCCCATGCCAGGGAACACCTGTGACACCAGTCAGCTGCCTGGGCGGCGGCCCCAAACCTCCCACACACAGTCAGCCGTGTTTCGGAATTCTGAGAGTGAGGAGGTTCCGTCTTCTCTCTGCAGCACCCGGGATCTCCTAGGAGCCTTTCGCGTGTCTTCCCCGAGTGTCTGCATGTGCGATCTGCCGGTGAAAGGCGGGGTTTGGGCTGGAAATGCAGGTAGTATCTAGTGCCTCCCCCTTGACTTGGTAGGTAATTAGCGGACTTCCCCCTGCCAGGGAATAATTTTGACACCAGTCATCTGCGTGGACGGCGGCCCCAAACCTACCCCACACAGTCAGCCATGTTCCGGAATTGTGAGTGTGGGGAGGTTCCGTCTTCTGTCTGCAGAACCCGGGATCTCCTAGGATCCCTTTGCGTGTCTTCCCCGAGTGTCTACCTGTGCGGGCTTCCGGAGAAAGGCGGGGGTTGGGCTGGAAATGCAGGTAGTATCTAGTGCCTCCCCCTGGACTTGGGAGGTAATTAGCGGACTTCCCCATGCCAGGGAACACCTTTGACACCACTCACCTGCGTGGAGGGCGGCCCCGAAACTCCCCCACACAGTCAGCCGTGTTCCGGTATTGTGAGTGTGGGGAATTTCCGTCTTCTGTCTGCAGCAAACGGGATCTCCTAGGAGCCCTTCGCGTATCTTCCGCGAGTGTCTGCCTGTGCGGGCTGACGTGAAAGGCGGGGGTTGGCTGGAAATGCAGGTAGTATCTTGTGCCTCCCCCTCGACTTGGTAGGTAATTAGCGGACTTCCCCATGCCAGGGAACACCTGTGACACCAGTCAGCTGCGTGGACGGCGGACCCAAAACTCCCACACACAGTCAGCCGTGTTCCGGAATTCTGAGAGTGAGGAGGTTCCGTCTTCTCTCTGCAGCACCCGGGATCTCCTAGGAGCCTTTCGCGTGTCTTCCCCGAGTGTCTCCCATTGCGGGCTGACGGAGAAAGCGGGGGTTGGGCTGGAAATGCAAGTAGCATCTAGTGCCTCCCCCTGGACAGTGTAGGCAATTAGCGGACTTCCCCGTGCCAGGGAACACCTTTGACACCACTTAGCAGCGTGGAGGGCGGCCCCGAACCTCCCCCACACAGTCAGCCGTGTTCCAGAATTCTGAGAGTGGGGAGGTTCCGTCTTCTGTCTGCAGCACCCGAGATCTCCTAGGAGCATTTCGCGTGTCTTCCCCGAGTGTATGCATGTGCGGGCTGCCGGGGAAGGCGGGGTTTGAGCTGGAAATGCAGGTAGCATGTATGCCTCCCGCTGGAAATGGTAGGCAATTAGCGGATTTCCCCATGCCAGGGAAAACCTTTGACACCACTAAGCTGCGTGGAGTGCGGCCCCGAACCTCCCCCACACAGTCAGCCGTGTTCCGGAATTGTGAGTGTGGGGAGGTTCCGTCTTCTGTCTGCAGCACCCGGGATCTCCTAGGAGCACTTCGCGTGTCTTCCCCGAGTGTCTGCATGTGCGGGCTTCCGGGGAAATGCGGGGGTTGGGCTGGAAATGCAGGTAGTATCTAGTGCCTCCCCCTTTACTTGGTAGGTAATTAGCGGACTTCCCCCTGCCAGGGAATAATTTTGACACCACTTACCTGCGTGGAGTGCGGCCCCGAACCTCCCCCACACAGTCAGCCGTGTTCCGGAATTGTGAGTGTGGGGAGGTTTCGTCTTCTGTCTGCAGCACACGGGATCTCCTAGGAGCACTTCGCGTGTCTTCCCCGAGTTTCTGCATGTGCGGGCTGCCGGGGAAAGGCGGGGTTTGGGCTGGAAATGCAGGTAGTATCTAGTGCGTCCCCCTTGACTTGGTAGGTAATTAGCGGACTTCCCCAAGCCAGGGAATAATTTTGACATCAGTTAACTGCGTGGACGGCGGCCCCAAACCTACCCCACACAGTCAGCCGTGTTCCGGAATTCTGAGAGTGAGGAGGTTCCGTCTTCTGTCTGCAGAACCCGGGATCTCCTAGGAGCATTTCACGTGTCTTCCCCGAGTGTATGCATGTGCGGCCTGCCGGGGAAAGGCGGGGTTTGGGCTGGAAATGCAGGTAGCATGTATGCCTCCCGCTGGAAAGGGTAGGCAATTAGCGGATTTCCCCATGCAAGGGAACACCTTTGACACCACTTAGCTGCGTGGAGTGCGGCCCCGAACCTCCCCCACACAGTCAGCCGTGTTCCGGAATTGTGAGTGTGGGGAGGTTCCGTCTTCTGTCTGCAGCACCCGGGATCTCCTAGGAGCACTTCGCGTGTCTTCCCCGAGTGTCTGCATGTGCGGGCTTACGGGGAAATGTGGGGGTTGGGCTGGAAATGCAGGTAGTATCTAGTGCCTCCCCCTAGACTTGGGAGGTAATTAGCGGACTTCCCCCTGCCAGGGAACACCTGTGACACCAGTCAGCTGCGTGGACGTCGGCCCCAAACCTCCCACACACAGTCAGCCGTGTTCCGGTATTCTGAGAGTGAGGAGGTTCCGTCTTCTGTCTGCAGCACCCGAGATCTCCTAGGAGCATTTCGCGTGTCTTCCCCGAGTGTCTGCCTGTGCGGGCTGACGTGAAAGGCGGGGGTTGGGCTGGAAATGCAGGTAGTATCTTGTGCCTCCCCCTGGACTTGGGAGGTAATTAGCGGACTTCCCCATGCCAGGGAACACCTGTGACACCAGTCAGCTGCCTGGGCGGCGGCCCCAAACTTCCCACACACAGTCAGCCGTGTTCCGGAATTCTGAGAGTGAGGAGGTTCCGTCTTCTCTCTGCAGCACCCGGGATATCCTAGGAGCCATTCGCGTGTCTTCCCCGAGTGTCTGCATGTGCGGGCTGACGTGAAAGGCGGGGGTTGGGCTGGAAATGCAGGTAGTATCTTGTGCCTCCCCCTCGACTTGGGAGGTAATTAGCGGACTTCCCCCTGCCAGGGAATAATTTTGACACCAGTCATCTGCGTGGACGGCGGCCACAAACCTACCCCACACAGTCAGCCATGTTCCGGAATTGTGAGTGTGGGGAGGTTCCGTCTTCTGTCTGCAGAACCCGGGATCTCCCAGGAGCCTTTCGCGTGTCTTCCCCGAGTGTATCCCATTGCGGGGTGCCGGGGAAAGCGGGGGTTGGCCTGGAAATGCAAGTAGCATCTAGTGCCTCCCCCTGGACAGGGTAGGCAATTAGCGGACTTCCCCGTGCCAGGGAACACCTTTGACACCACTTAGCTCCGTGGAGGGCGGCCCCGAACCTCCCCCACACAGTCAGCCGTGTTCCGGAATTCTGAGAGTGGGGAGGTTCCGTCTTCTGTCTGCAGCACCCGAGATCTCCTAGGAGCATTTCGCGTGTCTTCCCCGAGTGTATGCATGTGCGGGATGCCGGGGAAAGGCGGGGTTTGGGCTCGAAATGCAGGTAGCATGTATGCCCCCCGCTGGAAAGGGTAGGCAATTAGCGGATTTCCCCATGCCAGGGAACACCTTTGACACCACTTAGCTGCGTGGAGTGCGGCCCCGAACCTCCCCCACACAGTCAGCCGTGTTCCGGAATTGTGAGTGTGGGGAGGTTCCGTCTTATGTCTGCAGAACCCGGGATCTCCTAGGAGCACTTCGCGTGTCTTCCCCGAGTGTCTGCATGTGCGGGCTTCCGGGGAAATGCGGGGGTTGGGCTGGAAATGCAGGTAGTATCTAGTGCCTCCCCCTAGACTTGGGAGGAAATTAGCGGACTTCCCCCTGCCAGGGAACACCTATGACACCAGTCAGCTGCGTGGACGTCGGCCCCAAACCTCCCACACACAGTCAGCCGTGTTCCGGTATTCTGAGAGTGAGGAGGTTCCGTCTTCTGTCTGCAGCACCCGAGATCTCCTAGGAGCATTTGGCGTGTCTTCCCCGAGTGTATGTATGTGCGGGCTGCCGGGGAAAGGCGGGGTTTGGGCTGCAAATGCAGGTAGCATGTATTGCCTTCCCCTGGAAAGGGTAGGCAATTAGCGGATTTCCCCATGCCAGGGAACACCTTTGACACCACTTAGCTGCGTGGAGGGCGGCCCCGATCCTTCCCCACCCAGTCAGGCGTGATCCGGAATTGTGAGTGTTGGGAGGTTTCGTCTTCTGTCTGCAGCACACGGGATCTCCTAGGAGAACTTCGCGTGTCTTCCCCGAGTGTCTGCATGTGCGGGCTGCCTGGGAAAGGCGGGGTTTGGACTGGAAATGCAGGTAGTATCTAGTGCCTCCCCCTTGACTTGGTAGGTAATTAGCGGACTTCCCCCTGCCAGGGAATAATTTTGACACCAGTCATCTGCGTGGACGGCGGCCCCAAACCTCCCACACACAGTCAGCCGTGTTCCGGTATTCTGAGAGTGAGGAGGTTCCGTCTTCGGTCTGCAGCACCCGAGATCTCCTAGGAGCATTTCGCGTGTCTTCCCCGAGTGTATGTATGTGCGGGCTGCCGGGGAAAGGCGGGGTTTGGGCTGAAAATGCAGGTAGCATGTACTGCCTTCCCCTGGAAAGGGTAGGCAATTAGCGGATTTCCCCATGCCAGGGAACACCTTTGACACCACTTAGCTGCGTGGAGGGCGGCCCCGATCCTTCCCCACACAGTCAGGCGTGATCCGGAATTGTGAGTGTTGGGAGGTTTCCTCTTCTGTCTGCAGCACACGGGATCTCCTAGGAGAACTTCGCGTGTCTTCCCCGAGTGTCTGCATGTGCGGGCTGCCTGGGAAAGGCGGGGTTTGGGCTGGAAATGCAGGTAGTATCTAGTGCCTCCCCCTGGACAGGGTAGGCAATTAGCGGACTTCCCCGTGCCAGGGAACACCTTTGACACCACTTAGCTCCGTGGAGGGCGGCCCCGAACCTCCCCCACACAGTCAGCCGTGTTCCGGAATTCTGAGAGTGGGGAGGTTCCGTCTTCTGTCTGCAGCACCCGAGATCTCCTAGGAGCATTTCGCGTGTCTTCCCCGAGTGTATGCATGTGCGGGCTGCCGGGGAAAGGCGGGGTTTGGGCTCGAAATGCAGGTAGCATGTATGCCCCCCGCTGGAAAGGGTAGGCAATTAGCGGATTTCCCCATGCCAGGGAACACCTTTGACACCACTTAGCTGCGTGGAGTGCGGCCCCGAACCTCCCCCACACAGTCAGCCGTGTTCCGGAATTGTGAGTGTGGGGAGGTTCCGTCTTATGTCTGCAGAACCCGGAATCTCCTAGGAGCACTTCGCGTGGCTTCCCCGAGTGTCTGCATGTGCGGGCTTCCGGGGAAATGCGGGGGTTGGGCTGGAAATGCAGGTAGTATCTAGTGCCTCCCCCTAGACTTGGGAGGAAATTAGCGGACTTCCCCCTGCCAGGGAAAAACTATGACACCAGTCAGCTGCGTGGACGTCGGCCCCAAACCTCCCACACACAGTCAGCCGTGTTCCGGTATTCTGAGAGTGAGGAGGTTCCGTCTTCTGTCTGCAGCACCCGAGATCTCCTAGGAGCATTTGGCGTGTCTTCCCCGAGTGTATGTATGTGCGGGCTGCCGGGGAAAGGCGGGGTTTGGGCTGCAAATGCAGGTAGCATGTATTGCCTTCCCCTGGAAAGGGTAGGCAATTAGCGGATTTCCCCATGCCAGGGAACACCTTTGACACCACTTAGCTGCGTGGAGGGCGGCCCCGATCCTTCCCCACCCAGTCAGGCGTGATCCGGAATTGTGAGTGTTGGGAGGTTTCGTCTTCTGTCTGCAGCACACGGGATCTCCTAGGAGAACTTCGCGTGTCTTCCCCGAGTGTCTGCATGTGCGGGCTGCCTGGGAAAGGCGGGGTTTGGGCTGGAAATGCAGGTAGTATCTAGTGCCTCCCCCTTGACTTGGTAGGTAATTAGCGGACTTCCCCCTGCCAGGGAATAATTTTGATACCAGTCATCTGCGTGGACGTCGGCCCCAAACCTCCCACACACAGTCAGCCGTGTTCCGGTATTCTGAGAGTGAGGAGGTTTCGTCTTCTGTCTGCAGCACCCGAGATCTCCTAGGAGCATTTCGCGTGTCTTCCCCGAGTGTATGTATGTGCGGGCTGCCGGGGAAAGGCGGGGTTTTGGCTGCAAATGCAGGTAGCATGTATTGCCTTCCCCTGGAAAGGGTAGGCAATTAGCGGATTTCCCCATGCCAGGGAACACCTTTGACACCACTTAGCTGCGTGGAGGGCGGCCCCGATCCTTCCCCACACAGTCAGGCGTGATCCGGAATTGTGAGTGTTGGGAGGTTTCGTTTTCTGTCTGCAGCACACGGGATCTCCTAGGAGAACTTCGCGTGTCTTCCCCGAGTGTCTGCATGTGCGGGCTGCCTGGGAAAGGCGGGGTTTGGGCTGGAAATGCAGGTAGTATCTAGTGCCTCCCCCTTGACTTGGTAGGTAATTAGCGGACTTCCCCCTGCCAGGGAATAATTTTGACACCAGTCATCTGCGTGGAAGTCGGCCCCGAACCTCCCCCACACAGTCAGCCGTGTTCCAGAATTCTGAGAGTCGGGAGGTTCCGTCTTCTGTCTGCAGCACGCGAGATCTCCTAGGAGCATTTTGCGTGTCTTCCCCGAGTGTATGCATGTGCGGTCTGCCGGGGAAAGGCGGGGTTTGGGCTGGAAATGCAGGTAGCATGTATGCCTCCCGCTGGAAACGGTAGGCATTTAGCGGATTTCCCCATGCCAGGGAACACCTTTGACACCACTTAGCTGCGTGGAGTGCGGCCCCGAACCTCCCCCACACAGTCAGCCGTGTTCCGGAATTGTGAGTGTGGGGAGGTTCCGTCTTCTGTCTGCAGCACCCGGGATCTCCTAGGAGCACTTCGCGTGTCTTCCCCGAGTGTCTGCATGTGCGGGCTTCCGGGGAAATGCGGGGGTTGGGCTGGAAATGCAGGTAGTATCTAGTGCCTCCCCCTAGACTTGGGAGGAAATTAGCGGACTTCCCCCTGCCAGGGAACACCTGTGACACCAGTCAGCTGCGTGGACGTCGGCCCCAAACCTCCCACACACAGTCAGCCGTGTTCCGGTATTCTGAGAGTGAGGAGGTTCCATTTTCTGTCTGCAGCACCCGAGATCTCCTAGGAGCATTTCGCGTGTCTTCCCCGAGTGTATGCATGTGCGGGCTGCCGGGGAAAGGCGGGGTTTGGGCTGCAAATGCAGGTAGCATGTATTGCCTTCCCCTGGAAAGGGTAGGCAATTAGCGGATTTCCCCATGCCAGGGAACACCTTTGACACCACTTAGCTGCGTGGAGGGCGGCCCCGATCCTTCCCCACACAGTCAGGCGTGATCCGGAATTGTGAGTGTTGGGAGGTTTCGTCTTCTGTCTGCAGCACACGGGATCTCCTAGGAGAACTTCGCGTGTCTTCCCCGAGTGTCTGCATGTGCGGGCTGCCTGGGAAAGGCGGGGTTTGGGCTGGAAATGCAGGTAGTACCTAGTGCCTCCCCCTTTACTTGGTAGGTAATTAGCGGACTTCCCCCTGCCAGGGAATAATTTTGACACCACTCAGCTACGTGGAGGGCGGCCCGTAACCTCCACCACACAGTCAGCCGTGTTCCGAAATTGTGATTGTGGGGAGGTTCCGTTTTCTGTCTGCAGCACCCGGGATCTCCTAGGAACCCTTCGCGTGTCTTCCCCGAGTGTCTCCCATTGCGGGCTGCCGGGGAAATGCGGGGGTTGTGCTGGGAATGCAGGTAGCATCTAGTGCCTCCCCCTGGACAGGGTAGGCAATTAGCGGACTTCCCCATGCCAGGGAACACCTGTGACACCAGTCAGCTGCGTGGACGGCGGCCCCAAACCTCCCCCACAAAGTCAGCCGTGTTCCGGAATTCTGAGAGTGAGGAGGTTCCGTCTTCTGTCTGCAGCACCCGAGATCTCCTAGGTGCATTTCGCGTGTATTCCCCGATTGTATGCATGTGCGGGCTGCCGGGGAAACGCGGGAATTGGGCTGGAAATGCAGGTAGCATGTAGTGCCTCCCCCTGGAAAGGGTAGGCAATTAGCGGATTTCCCCATGCCAGGGAACACCTTTGACACCACTTAGCTGCGTGGAGGGCGGCCCCGAACCTTCCCCACACAGTCAGCCGTGTTCCGGAATTGTGAGTGTGGGGAGGTTCCGTCATCTGTCTGGAGCACCCGGGATCTCCTAGGAGCACTTCGCGTGTCTTCATCGAGTGTCTGCTTGTGCGGGCTGCCGGGAAAGGCGGGGTTTGGGCTGGAAATGCAGGTAGTATCTAGTGCCTCCCCCTGGACTTGGGAGGTAATTTGCCGAATTCCCCCTGCCAGGGAACACCTGTGACACCAGTCAGCTGCGTGGACGTCGGCCCCAAACCTCCCCCACACAGTCAGCCGTGTTCCGGAATTCTGAGAGTTTGGATGTTCCGTCTTCTGTCTGCAGCACCCGGGATCTCCTAGGAGCACTTCGCGTGTCTTCCCCGAGTGTCTGCATCTGCGGCCTTCCGGGGAAATGCGGGGGTTGGGCTGGAAATGCAGGTAGTATCTAGTGCCTCCCCCTGGACTTGGGAGGTAATTAGCGGACTTCCCCCTGCCAGAGAACACCTGTGACACCAGTCAGCTGCGTGGACGGCGGCCCCAAACCCCCCACACACAGTCAGCCGTGTTCCGGTATTGTGAGTGTTGGAAGTTCCGTCTTCTCTCTGCAGCAAACGGGATCTCCTAGGAGCCCTTCGCGTATCTTCCCCGAGTTTCTGCATGTGCGGGCTGCCGGGGAAAGGCGGGGTTTGGGCTGGAAATGCAGGTAGTATCTAGTGCCTCCCCCTTGACTTGGTAGGTAATTAGCGGACTTCCCCAAGCCAGGGAATAATTTTGACACCAGTCATCTGCGTTGACGGCGGCCCCAAACCTACCCCACAGAGTCAGCCATGTTCCGGAATTGTGAGTGTTTTGAGGTTCCGTCTTCTGTCTGCAGAACCCGGGATCTCCTAGGAGCATTTCGCGTGTCTTCCCCGAGTGTATGCATGTGCGGGCTGCCGGGGAAAGGCGGGGTTTGGGCTGGAAATGCAGGTAGCATGTATGCCTCCCGCTGGAAAGGGTAGGCAATTAGCGGATTTCCCCATGCCAAGGAACACCTTTGACACCACTTAGCTGCGTGGAGTGCGGCCCCGAACCTCCCCCACACAGTCAGCCGTGTTCCGGAATTGTGAGTGTGGGGAGGTTTCGTCTTCTGTCTGCAGCTCACGGGATCTCATAGGAGCAATTCGCGTGTCTTCCCCGAGTTTCTGCATGTTCGGGCTGCCGGGGAAAGGCGGGGTTTGTGCTGGAAATGCAGGTAGTATCTAGTGCCTCCCCCTTGACTTGGTAGGTAATTAGCGGACTTCCCCAAGCCAGGGAATAATTTTGACACCAGTTATCTGCGTGGACGTCGGCCCCAAACCTACCCCACACAGTCAGCAGTGTTCCGGAATTCTGAGAGTGAGGAGGTTCCGTCTTCTGTCTGCAGAACCCGGGATCTCCTAGGAGCATTTCGCGTGTCTTCCCCGAGTGTATGCTTGTGCGGGCTGCCGGGGAAAGGCGGGGTTTGGGCTGGAAATGCAGGTAGCATGTATGCCTCCCGCTGGAAAGGGTAGGCAATTAGCGGATTTCCCCATGCCAGGGAACACCTTTGACACCACTTAGCTGCGTGGAGGGCGGCCCCGATCCTTCCCCACACAGTCAGGCGTGATCCGGAATTGTGAGTGTTGGGAGGTTTCGTCTTCTGTCTGCAGCACACGGGATCTCCTAGGAGAACTTCGCGTGTCTTCCCCGAGTGTCTGCATGTGCGGGCTGCCTGGGAAAGGCGGGGTTTGGGCTGGAAATGCAGGTGGCATGTATGCCTCCCACTGGAAGGGTAGGCAATTAGCGGATTTCCCCATGCCAAGGAACACCTTTGACACCACTTAGCTGCGTGGAGTGCGGCCCCGAACCTCCCCCACACAGTCAGCCGTGTTCCGGAATTGTGAGTGTGGGGAGGTTTCGTCTTCTGTCTGCAGCACACGGGATCTCCTAGGAGCACTTCGCGTGTCTTCCCCGAGTTTCTGCATGTGCGGGCTGCCGAGGAAAGGCGGGGTTTTGGCTGGAAATGCAGGTAGTATCTAGTGCCTCCCCCTTGACTTGGTAGGTAATTAGCGGACTTCCCCCTGCCAGGGAATAATTTTGACACCAGTCATCTGCGTGGACGGCGGCCCCAAACCTACCCCACATAGTCAGCCATGTTCCGGAATTGTGAGTGTGGGTAGGTTCCGTCTTCTGTCTGCAGAACCCGGGATCTCCCAGGAGCCTTTCACGTGTCTTCCCCGAGTGTATCCCATTGCGGGCTGCCGGGGAAAGCGGGGGTTGGCCTGGAAATGCAAGTAGCATCTAGTGCCTCCCCCTGGACACGGTAGGCAATTAGCGGACTTCCCCGTGCCAGGGAACACCTTTGACACCACTTAGATGCGTGGAGGGCGGCCCCGAAACTCCCCCACACAGTCAGCCGTGTTCCGGAATTCTGAGAGTGGGGAGGTTTCGTCTTCTGTCTGCAGCAACCGAGATCTCCTAGGAGCATTTCGCGTGTCTTCCCCGAGTGTATGCATGTGCGGGCTACCGGGGAAAGGCGGGATTTGGGCTGGAAATGCAGGTAGCATGTAGTGCCTCCCCCTGGAAAGGGTAGGCAATTAGCGGATTTCCCCATGCCAGGGAACACCTTTGACACCACTTAACTGCGTTGAGGGCGGCCCCGAACCTCCCCCACACAGTCAGCCGTGTTCCGGTATTGTGAGTGTGGGGAAGTTCCGTCTTCTGTCGGCAGCACCCGGGATCTCCTAGGAGTCCTTCGCGTGTCTTGCCCGAGTGTCAACCTGTGCGGGCTGCCGGGCAAAGGCGGGGTTTGGGCTGGAAATGTAGGTAGTATCTAGTGCCTCCACCTGGACATGGGACGAAATTAGCGGACTTCCCCCTGCCAGGGAATACCTTTGATTCCACTCAGCTGAGTGGAGGGCGGCCCCGAACCTCCCCCACACAGTCAGCCTTGTTCCGGAATTGTGAGTGTGGGGAGGATCCGTCTTCTGCCTGCAGCACCCGGAATCTCCTAGGAGCCCTTCGCGTGTCTTCCCGAGTGTCTGCATGTGCGGGCTGCCGAGGAAAGGCGGGGTTTGGGCTGGAAATGCAGTTAGCATCTAGTGCCTCCCCCTGGACAAGGAAGGCAATTAGCGGATTTACCCATGCCAGGGAACACCTTTGACACCACTTAACTGCGTGGAGGGCGGCCCCGAACCTCCCCCACACAGTCAGCCGTGTTCCGGTATTGTGAGTGTGGGGAAGTTCCGTCTTCTGTCTGCAGCAAACGGGATCTCCTAGGAGCCCTTCGCGTATCTTCCGCGAGTGTCTGCCTGTGCGGGCTGACGTGAAAGGCGGGGGTTGGGCTGGAAATGCAGGTAGTATCTTGTGCCTCCCCCTCGACTTGGGAGGTAATTAGCGGACTTCCCCATGCCAGGGAACACCTGTGACACCAGTCAGCTGCGTGGACGGCGGACCCAAACCTCCCACACACAGTCAGCCGTGTTCCGGAATTCTGAGAGTGAGGAGGTTCCGTCTTCTCTCTGCAGCACCCGGGATCTCCTAGGAGCTTTTTGCGTGTCTTCCCCGAGTGTCTCCCATTGCGGGCTGACGGAGAAAGCGGGGGTTGGGCTGGAAATGCAAGTAGCATCTAGTGCCTCCCCCTGGACAGTGTAGGCATTTAGCAGACTTCCTCGTGCCAGGGAACACATTTGACACCACTTAGCAGCGTGGAGGGCGGCCCCGAACCTCCCCCACACAGTCAGCCGCGTTCCAGAATTCTGAGAGTGGGGAGGTTCCGTCTTCTGTCTGCAGCACCCGAGATCTCCTAGGAGCATTTCGCGTGTCTTCTCCGAGTGTATGCATGTGCGGGCTACCGGGGAAAGGCGGGGTTTGGGCTGGAAATGCAGGTAGCATGTATGCCCCCCGCTGGAAAGGGTAGGCAATTAGCGGATTTCCCCATGCCAGGGAACACCTTTGACACCACTTAGCTGCGTGGAGGGCGGCCCCGATCCTTCCCCACACAGTCAGGCGTGATCCGGAATTGTGAGTGTTGGTAGGTTTCGTCTTCTGTCTGCAGCACACGGGATCTCCTAGGAGAACTTCGCGTGTCTTCCCCGAGTGTCTGCATGTGCGGGCTGCCTGGGAAAGGCGGGGTTTGGGCTGGAAATGCAGGTAGTATCTAGTGCCTCCCCCTTGACTTGGTAGGTAATTAGCGGACTTCCCCCTGCCAGGGAATAATTTTGACACCAGTCATCTGCGTGGACGGCGGCCCCAAACCTACCCCACACAGTCAGCCATGTTCCGGAATTGTGAGTGTGGGGATGTTCCGTCTTCTGTCTGCAGAACCCGGGATCTCCCAGAAGCCTTTCGCGTGTCTTCCCCGAGTGTATCCCATTGCGGGCTGCCGGGGAAAGCGGGGGTTGGCCTGGAAATGCAAGTAGCATCTAGTGCCTCCCCCTGGACAGGGTAGGCAATTAGCGGACTTCCCCGTGCCAGGGAACACCTTTGACACCACTTAGCTGCGTGGAGGGCGGCCCCGAACCTCCCCCACACAGTCAGCCGTGTTCCGGAATTCTGAGAGTGGGGAGGTTCCGTCTTCTGTCTGCAGCACCCGAGATCTCCTAGGAGCATTTCGCGTGTCTTCCCCGAGTGTATGCATGTGCGGGCTGCCGGGGAAAGGCGGGGTTTGGGCTGGAAATGTAGGTAGCATGTATGCCCCCCGCTGGAAAGGGTAGGCAATTAGCTATTTCCCCATGCGAGGGAACACCTTTGACACCACTTAGCTGCGTGGAGTGCGGCCCCGAACCTCCCCCACACAGTCAGCCGTGTTCCGGAATTGTGAGTGTGGGGAGGTTCCGTCTTCTCTCTGCAGCACCCGGGATCTCCTAGGAGCACTTCGCGTGTCTTCTCCGAGTGTCTGCATGTGCGGGCTTCCGGGGAAATGCGGGGGTTGGGCTGGAAATGCAGGTAGTATCTAGTGCCTCCCCCTAGACTTGGGAGGAAATTAGCGGACTTCCCCCTGCCAGGGAACACCTGTGACACCAGTCAGCTGCGTGGACGTCGGCCCCAAACCTCCCACACACAGTCAGCCGTGTTCCGGTATTCTGAGAGTGAGGAGGTTCCGTCTTCTGTCTGCAGCACCCGAGATCTCCTAGGAGCATTTCGCGTGTCTTCCCCGAGTGTATGTATGTGCGTGCTGCCGGGGAAAGGCGGGGTTTTGGCTGCAAATGCAGGTAGCATGTATTGCCTTCCCCTGGAAAGGGTAGGCAATTAGCGGATTTCCCCATGCCAGGGAACACCTTTGACACCACTTAGCTGCGTGGAGGGCGGCCCCGATCCTTCCCCACACAGTCAGGCGTGATCCGGAATTGTGAGTGTTGGGAGGTTTCGTCTTCTGTCTGCAGCACACGGGATCTCCTAGGAGAACTTCGCGTGTCTTCCCCGAGTGTCTGCATGTGCGGGCTGCCTGGGAAAGGCGGGGTTTGGGCTGGAAATGCAGGTAGTATCTAGTGCCTCCCCCTTGACTTGGTAGGTAATTAGCGGACTTCCCCCTGCCAGGGAATAATTTTGACACCAGTCATCTGCGTGGACGACGGCCCCAAACCTCCCACACACAGTCAGCCGTGTTCCGGTATTCTGAGAGTGAGGAGGTTCCGTCTTCTGTCTGCAGCACCCGAGATCTCCTAGGAGCATTTCGCGTGTCTTCCCCGAGTGTATGTATGTGCGGGCTGCCGGGGAAAGGCGGGGTTTGGGCTGCAAATGCAGGTAGCATGTATTGCCTTCCCCTGGAAAGGGTAGGCAATTAGCGGATTTCCCCATGCCAGGGAACACCTTTGACACCACTTAGCTGCGTGGAGTGCGGCCCCGAACCTCCCCCACACAGTCAGCCGTGTTCCGGAATTGTGAGTGTGGGGAGGTTCCGTCTTCTGTCTGCAGCACCCGGGATCTCCTAGGAGCACTTCGCGTGTCTTCCCCGAGTGACTGCATGTGTGGGCTTCCGGGGAAATGCGGGGGTTGGGCTGGAAATGCAGGTAGTATATAGTGCCTCCCCCTAGACTTGGGAGGTAATTAGCGGACTTCCCCCTGCCAGGGAACACCTGTGACACCAGTCAGCTGCGTGGACGTCGGCCCCAAACCTCCCACACACAGTCAGCCGTGTTCCGGTATTCTGAGAGTGAGGAGGTTCCGTCTTCTGTCTGCAGCACCCGAGATCTCCTAGGAGCATTTCGCGTGTCTTCCCCGAGTGTATGCATGAGCGGGCTGCCTGGGAAAGGCTGGGTTTGGGCTGGAAATGCAGGTAGCTTTTATGCCTCCCGCTGGAATGGGTAGGCAATTAGCGGATTTCCCCATGCCAGGGAACACCTTTGACACCACTTAACTGCGTGGAGGGCGGCCCCGAACCTCCCCCACACAGTCAGCCGTGTTCCGGTATTGTGAGTGTGGGGAAGTTCCGTCTTCTGTCTGCAGCAAACGGGATCTCCTAGGAGCCCTTCGCGTATCTTCCCCGAGTGTCTGCCTGTGCGGGCTGACGTGAAAGGCGGGGGTTGGGCTGGAAATGCATGTAGTATCTTGTGCCTCCCCCTGGATTTGGGAGGTAATTAGCGGACTTCTCCATGCCAGGGAACACCTGTGACACCAGTCAGCTGCGTGGACGGCGGCCCCAACCCTCCCACACACAGTCAGCCCTGTTCCGATATTGTGAGTGTGGGGAGGTTCCGTTTTCTGTCTACAGCACCCGGGATCTCCTAGGAGCCCTTCCCGTGTCTTCCCCGAGTGTCTCCCATTGCGGGCTGCCGGAAAAAGCGGGGGTTGGGCTGGAAATGCAAGTAGCATCTAGTGCCTCCCCCTGGACAGTGTAGGCAATTAGCGGACTTCCTCGTGCCAGGGAACACCTTTGACACCACTTAGCAGCGTGGAGGGCGGCCCCCAACCTCCCCCACACAGTCAGCCGTGTTCCAGAATTCTGAGAGTGGGGAGGTTCCGTCTTCTTTCTACAGAACCCGAGATCTCCTAGGAGCATTTCGCGTGTCTTCCCCGAGTGTATGCATGTGCGGGTTGCTGGGGAAAGGCGGGGTTTGGGCTGGAAATGCAGGTAGCATGTAGTGCCTCCCCCTCGAAATGGTAGGCAATTAGCGGATTTCCCCATGCCAGGGAACACCTTTGACACCACTTAGCTGCGTTGAGGGCGGCCCCGAACCTTCCCCACACAGTCAGCCGTGTTCCGGAATTGTGAGTGTGGGGAGGTTCCGTCTTCTGTCTGCAGCACCCGGGATCTCCTAGGAGCACATCACGTGTCTTCCCCGAGTGTCTGCATGTGCCGGCTTCCGGGAAAGGCGGGGTTTGGGCTGGAAATGCAGGTAGTATCTAGTGCCTCCCCCTTGAATTGGTAGGTAACTAGCGGACTTCCCCCTGCCAGGGAATAATTTTGACACCACTAAGCTACCTGGAGGGCGGCCCCTAACCTCCCCCACACAGTCAGCCATGTTCCGGAATTGTGAGTGTGGGGAGGTTCCGTCTTCTGTCTGCAGCACCCGGGATCTCCTAGGAGCCCTTTGCGTGTCTTCCCCGAGTGTCTACCTGTGCGGGCTTCCGGAGAAAGGCGGGGGTTTCCTGGGAATGCAGGTAGCATCTAGTGCCTCCCCCTGGACAGGGTAGGCAATTAGCGGACTTCCCCATGCCAGGGAACACCTGTGACACCAGTCAGCTGCGTGGACGGCGGCCCCAAACCTCCCCCACAAAGTCAGCCGTGTTCCGGAATTCTGAGAGTGGGGAGGTTCCGTCTTCTGTCTGCAGCACCCGAGATCTCCTAGGAGCATTTCGCGTGTCTTCCCCGAGTGTATGCATGTTCGGGCTGCCGGGGAAAGGCGGGGTTTGGGCTGGAAATGCAGGTAGCATGTAGTGCCTCACCATGGAAAGGGTAGGCAATTAGCGGATTTCCCCATGCCAGGGAACACCTTTGACACCACTTAGCTGCGTGGAGGGCGGCCCCGAACCTTCCCCACACAGTCAGCCGTGTTCCGGAATTGTTTGTGTGGGGAGGTTCCGTCTTCTGTCTGCAGCACCCGGGATCTCCTAGGAGCACTTCGCGTGTCTTCCCCGAGTGTCTGCATGTGCGGGCTTCCGGGGAAAGGCGGGGTTTGGGCTGGAAATGCAGGTAGCATCTAGTGCCTCCCCCTGGACAGGGTAGGCAATTAGCGGACTTCCCCGTGCCAGGGAACACCATTGACACAACTTAGCTGCGTGGAGGGCGGCCCCGAACCTCCCCCACACAGTCAGCCGTGTTCCGGAATTCTGAGAGTGGGGAGGTTCCGTCTTCTGTCTGCAGCACCCGGGATCTCCTAGGAGCCCTTCGCGTGTCTTCCCCGATTTTCTCCCTTTGCGGGCTGCCGGGGAAAGGCGGGGGTTGTGCTGGGAATGCAGGTAGCATCTACTGCCTCCCGCTGGACAGGGTAGGCAATTAGCGGACGTCCCCATGCCAGGGAACACCTGTGACACCAGTCAGCTGCGTGGACGGCGGCCCCAAACCTCTCCCACAAAGTCAGCCATGTTCCGGAATTCTGAGAGTGGCGAGGTTCCGTCTTCTGTCTGCAGCACCCGAGATCTCCTAGGAGCCCTTCGCGTGTCTTCCCCGATTTTCTCCCATTGCGGGCTACAGGGGAAAGGCGGGGGTTGTGCTGGGAATGCAGGTAGCATCTAGTGCCTCCCGCTGGACAGGGTAGGCAATTAGCGGACGTCCCCATGCCATTGAACACCTGTGACACCAGTCAGCTGCGTGGACGGCGGCCCCAAACTTCCCCCACAAAGTCAGCCGTGTTCCGGAATTCTGAGAGTGGGGAGATTCCGTCTTCTGTCTGCAGCACCCGCGATCTCCTAGGAGCACTTCGCGTGTCTTCCCCGAGTGTCTGCGTGTGCGGGCTGCCGGGGATAGGCGGGGTCTGGGCTGGAAATGCAGGTAGTATCTTGTGCCTCCCCCTTGACTTGGGAGGTATTTAGCGGTATTCCCCACGCCAGGGAACACCTTTGACACCACTCAGCTGCGTGGAGGGCGGCCCCGAACCTCACCCACACAGTCAGCCGTGTTCCGGAATTGTGAGTGTGGGGAGGTTCCGTCTTCTGTCTGCCGCAACCGGGATCTCCTAGGAACCCTTCGCGTGTATTGCCCGAGTGTCTACCTGTGCGGGCTGCCGGGGAAAGGCGGGGTTTGGGCTGGAAATGCAGGTAGAATCTAGTGCCTCCCCCTGGACATGGGAAGAAATTAGCGGACTACCCCCTGCCAGGGAACACCTGTGACAATAGTCAGCTGCGTGGACGGCGGCCCCGAACCTCCCCCACACAGTCAGCCGTGTTCCGGAATTCTGAGAGTGGGGAGGTTCCGTCTTCTGTCTGCAGCACCCGAGATCTCCTAGGAGCATTTCGCGTGTCTTGCCCGAGTGTATGCATGTGCGGGCTGACGGGGAAAGGCGGGGTTTGTGCTGGAAATGCAGGTAGCATCTAGTGCCTCCCCCTGGACAGGGTAGGCAATTAGCGGATTTACCCATGCCAGGGAACACCTTTGAAACCACTTAACTGCGTGGAGGGCGGCCCCGAACCTCCCCCACACAGTCAGCCGTGTTCCGGTATTGTGAGTGTGGGGAAGTTCCGTCGTCTGTCTGCAGCACCCGGGATCTCCTAGGAGCCCTTCGCGTGTCTTCCCCGAGTGTCTGCATGTGCGGCCTTCGGGGGAAATGCGGGGGTTGGGCTGGAAATGCAGGTAGTATCTAGTGCCTCCCCCTGGACTTGGTAGGTAATTAGCGGACTTCCCCCTGCCAGAGAACACCTGTGACACCAGTCAGCTGCTTGGACGTCGGCCCAAAACCTACCACACACAGTCAGCCGTGTTCCGGAATTCTGAGAGTGAGGAGGTTCCGTCTTCTGTCTGCAGCACCCGAGATCTCCTAGGAGCCCTTCGCGTGTCTTCCCCGAGTGTCTACCTGTGCGGGTTTCCGGAGAAAGGCGGGGGTTGTGCTGGGAATGCAGGTAGAATCTAGTGCCTCCCTCTGGACAGGGTAGGCAATTAGCGGACTTCCCCATGCCAGGGAACACCTGTGACACCAGTCAGCTGCGTGGAAGTCGGCCCCAAACCTCCCCCACAAAGTCAGCCGTGTTCCGGAATTGTGAGTGTGGGGAGGTTCCGTCTTCTGTCTGCAGCACCCGAGATCTCCTAGGAGCATTTCGCGTGTCTTCCCCGAGTGTATGCATGTTCGGGCTGCCGGGGAAAGGCGGGGTTTGGGCTGGAAATGCAGGTAGCATGTAGTGCCTCACCATGGAAAGGGTAGGCAATTAGCGGATTTCCCCATGCCAGGGAACACCTTTGACACCACTTAGCTGCGTGGAGGGCGGCCCCGAACCTCCCCCACACAGTCAGCCATGTTCCGGAATTCTGAGAGTGGGGAGGTTCCGTCTTCTGTCTGCAGCACCCGGGATCTCCTAGGAGCCTTTCGCGTGTCTTCCCCGATTGTCTCCCTTTGCGGGCTGCCGGGGAAAGGCGGGGGTTGTGCTGGGAATGCAGGTAGCATCTAGTGCATCCCGCTGGACAGGGTAGGCAACTAGCGGACGTCCCCATGCCAGGGAACACCTGTGACACCAGGCAGCTGCGTGGACGGCGGCCCCAAACCTCCCCCACAAAGTCAGCCGTGTTCCGGAATTCTGAGAGTGGGGAGGTTTCGTCTTCTGTCTGCAGCACCCGCGATCTCCTAGGAGCAATTCGCGTGTCTTCCCCGAGTGTCTGCGTGTGCGGGCTGCCGGGGATAGGCGGGGTTTTGGCTGGAAATGCAGGTAGTATCTAGTGCCTCCCCCTTGACTTGGGAGGTATTTAGCGGTATTCCCCACGCCAGGGAACACCTTTGACACCACTCAGCTGCGTGGAAGGCGGCCCCGAACCTCACCCACACAGTTAGCCGTGTTCCGGAATTGTGAGTGTGGGGAGGTTCCGTCTTCTGTCTGCCGCACCCGGGATCTCCTAGGAACCCTTCGCGTGTCTTGCCCGAGTGTCTACCTGTGCGGGCTGCCGGGGAAAGACGGGGTTTGGGCTGGAAATGCAGGTAGTATCCAGTGCCTCCCCCTGGACATGGGAAGAAATTAGCGGACTTCCCCCTGCCAGGGAACACATGTGACAACAGTCAGCTGCGTGGACGGCGGCCCCAAACCTCCCACACACAGTCAGCCGTGTTCCGGAATTCTGAGAGTGGGGAGGTTCCGTCTTCTGTGTGCAGCACCCGGGATCTCCTAGGAGCACTTCGCGTGTCTTTCCCGAGTGTCTGCATGTGCGGGCTGCCGGGGAAAGGCGGGGTTTGGGCTGGAAATGCAGGTAGCATCTAGTGCCTCCCCCTGGACAGGATAGGCAATTAGCGGACTTCCCCGTGCCAGGGAACACCTTTGACACCACTTAGCTGCGTGGAGGGCGGCCCCGAACCTCCCCCACACAGTCAGCCGTGTTCCGGAAATCTGAGAGTGGGGAGGTTCCGTCTTCTGTCTGCAGCACCCGAGATCTCCTAGGAGCATTTCACGTGTCTTCCCCGAGTGTCTGCATGTGCGGGCTTCCGGGGAAAGGCGGGGTTTGGGCTGGAAATGCAGGTAGCATCTAGTGACTCCCCCTGGACAGGGTAGGCAATTAGCGGACTTCCCCGTGCCAGGGAACACCATTGACACCACTTAGCTGCGTGGAGGGCGGCCCCGAACCTCCCCCACACAGTCAGCCGTGTTCCGGAATTCTGAGAGTGGGGAGGTTCCGTCTTCTGTCTGCAGCACCCGGGATCTCCTAGGAGCCCTTCGCGTGTCTTCCCCGATTGTCTCCCATTGTGGGCTGCAGGGGAAATGCGGGGGTTGTGCTGGGAATGCAGGTAGCATCTAGTGCCTCCCGCTGGACTGGGTAGGCAATTAGCGGACGTCCCCATGCCAGTGAACACCTGTGACACCAGTCAGCTGCGTGGACGGCGGCCCCAAACCTCCCCCACAAAGTCAGCCGTGTTCCGGAATTCTGAGAGTGGGGAGATTCCGTCTTCTGTCTGCAGCACCCGCGATCTCCTAGGAGCACTTCGCGTGTCTTCCCCGAGTGTCTGCGTGTGCGGGCTGCCGGGGATAGGCGGGGTTTGGGCTGGAAATGCAGGTAGTATCTTGTGCCTCCCCCTTGACTTGGGAGGTATTTAGCGGTATTCCCCACGCCAGGGAACACCTTTGACACCACTCAGCTGCGTGGAGGGCGGCCCCGAACCTCACCCACACAGTCAGCCGTGTTCCGGAATTGTGAGTGTGGGGAGGTTCCGTCTTCTGTCTGCCGCACCCGGGATCTCCTAGGAACCCTTCGCGTGTCTTGCCCGAGTGTCTACCTGTGCGGGCTACCGGGGAAAGGCGGGGTTTGGGCTGGAAATGCAGGTAGAATCTAGTGCCTCCCCCTGGACATGGGAAGAAATTAGCGGAATTCCCCCTGCCAGGGAACACCTTTGTCACCACTCACCTGCGTGGAGGGCGGCCCCAAACCTCCCACACACAGTCAGCCGTGTTCCGAAATTGTGAGTGTGGGGAGGTTCCGTTTTCTGTCTGCAGCACCCGGGATCTCCTAGGAGCCCTTCGCGTGTCTTCCACGAGTGTCTCCCATTGCGGGCTCCCGGGGAAAGCGGGGGTTGGGCTGGAAATGCAAGTAGCATCTAGTGCCTCCCCCTGGACAAGGTAGGCAATTAGCGGACTTCCCCGTGCCAGGGAACACCTTTGACACCACTTAGCTGCGTGGAGGGCGGCCCGGAACCTCCCCCACACAGTCAGCCGTGTTCCGGTATTGTGAGTGTGGGGAGGTTCCGTCTTCTGTCTGCAGCACCCGGTATCTCCTAGGAGCCCTTCGCGTGTATTCCCCGAGTGTCTCCCATTGCGGGCTGCCGGGGAAAGGCGGGGGTTGGGCTGGAAATGCAGGTAGTATCTAGTGCCTCCCCCTGGACATGGGAGGTAATTAGCGGACTTCCCTCTGCCAGGGAACACCTGTGACAACAGTCAGCTACGTGGACGGCGGCCCCAAACTTCCCACACACAGTCAGCCGTGTTCCGGAATTCTGAGAGTGAGGAGGTTCCGTCTTCTGTCTGCTGCACACGAGATCTCCTAGGAGCATTTCGTGTGTCTTCCCCGAGTGTATGCATGTGCGGGCTACCGGGGAAAGGCGGGGTTTGGGCTGGAAATGCAGGTAGCATGTAGTGCCTCCCGCTGGAAAGGGTAGGCAATTAGCGGATTTCCCCATGCCAGGAAACACCTTTGACAGGACTTAACAGCGTGGAGGGCGGCCCCGAACCTCCCCCACACAGTCAGCCGTGTTCCGGTTTTGTGAGTGTGGTTAAGTTCCGTCTTCTGTCTGACGCACCCGGAATCTCCTAAGAGCCCTTCGTGTGTCCGCCCGAGTGTCTGCCTGTGCGGGCTGACGGGGAAAGGCGGGGGTTGGGCTGGAAATGCAGGTAGTATCTAGTGCCTCCCCCTTGACTTGGTAGGTAATTTGCCGAATTCCCCCTGCCAGGGAACACCTGTGACACCAGTCAGCTGCGTGGACGGCGGCCCCAAACCTCCCCCACACAGTCAGCCGTGTTCCGGAATTGTGAGTGTTGGGAGGTTCCGTCTTCTTTCTGCAGCACCCGGGAACTCCTTGGAGCCCTTCGCGTGTCTTCCCCGAGTGTCTGCATTTGCGGGCTGCCGGGGAAATGCGGGGGTTGGGCTGGAAATGCAGGTCGCATTTAGTGCCTCCCCCTGGACTTGGGAGGTAATTAGCGGACTTCCCCATGCCAGGGAACACCATTGACACCACTCACCTGCGTGGTGGGTGGCCCCAAACCTCCCAAACACAGTCAGCCGTGTTCCGAAATTGTGAGTGTGGGGAGGTTCCGTTTTCTGTCTGCAGCACCCGGGATCTCCTAGGAGCCCTTTGCGTGTCTTCCCCTAGTGTATCCCATTGCGGGCTGCCGGGGAAAGCGGTGGTTGGGCTGGAAATGCAAGTAGCTTCAAGTGCCGTCCACTGGACAGGGTAGGCAATTAGCAGACTTCATCGTGCCAGGGAACACTTTTGACACCACTTAGCTGCGTGGAGGGCGGCACCGAAACTCCCCGACACAGTCAGCCATGTTCCGGAATTCTGAGAGTGGGGATGATCCGTCTTCTGTCTGCAGCACCCGAGATCTCCTAGGAGCATTTCGCGTGTCTTCCCCGACTCTATACATGTGCAGGCTACCGGGGAAAAGCGGGGTTGGGCTGGAAATGCAGTTAACATGTAGTGCCTCCCCCTGGAAAGGGTAGGCAATTAGCGGATTTCCCCATGCCAGGGAACACCTTTGACACCACTTAACTGCGTGGAGGGCGGCCCCGAACCTTCCCCACACAGTCAGCCGTGTTCCGGTATTGTGAGTGTGGGGAAGTTCCGTCTTATGTCTGCAGCACCCGGGATCTCCTAGGAGCCCTTCGCGTGTCTTCCACGGGTGACTCCCATTGCGGGCTGCCGGAAAAAGCGGGGGTTGGGCTGGAAATGCAAGTAGCATCTAGTGCCTCCCCCTGGACAGGGTAGGCCATTAGCGGACTTCCCCGTGCCAGGGAACACCTGTGACACCAGTCAGCTGCGTGGACGGCGGCCCCAAACCTTCAAAACACAGTCAGCCGTGTTCCGGAATTCTGAGAGTGAGGAGGTTCCGTCTTCTGTCTGCTGCACACGGGATCTCCTAGGAGCCCTTCGCGTGTCTTCCACGTGTGTCTCCCATTGCGGGCTGCCGGGAAAAGCGGGGGTTGGGCTGGAAATGCAAGTAGCATCTAGTGCCTCCCCCTGGACTTGGGAGGTAATTAGCGGAATTCCGCCTGCCAGGGAACACCTGTGACACCAGTCAGCTGCGTGGAAGGCGGCCCCAGTCTTCCCCCACACAGTCAGAAGTGTTCCGGAATTGTGAGAGTGGGGAGGTTCCGTCTTCTGTCTGCAGCACCCGGGATCTCCTAGGAGCCATTCGCGTGTCTTCCCCGAGTGTCTGCATGTGCGGGCTGCCGGGGAAAGGCGGGTGTTGTGCTGGAAATGCAGGTCGCATTTAGTGCCTCCCCCTGGATTTGGGAGGTAATTAGCGGAATTCCCCCTGCCAGGGAACACCTTTGACACCACTCACCTGCATGGAGGGCGGCCCCAAACCTCCCACACACAGTCAGACGTGTTCCGAAATTGTGAGTGTGGGGAGGTTCCGTTTTCTGTCTGCAGCACCCGGGATCTCCTAGGAGAACTTCGCGTGTCTTCCACGAGTGTCTCCCATTGCGGGCTCCCGGGGAAAGCGGGGGTTGGGCTGGAAATGCAAGTAGCATCTAGTGCCTCCCCCTGGACAGGGTAGGCAATTAGCGGACTTCCCCGTGCCAGGGAACACCTTTGACACCACTTAGCTGCGTGGAGGGCGGCCCGGAACCTCCCCCACACAGTCAGCCGTGTTCCGGTATTGTGAGTGTGGGGAAGTTCCGTCTTCTGTCTGCAGCACCCGGTATCTCCTAGGAGCCCTTCGCATGTCTTCCCCGAGTGTCTCCCATTGCGGGCTGCCGGGGAAAGGCGGGGGTTGGGCTGGAAATGCAGGTAGTATCTAGTGCCTCCCCCTGGACATGGGAGGTAATTAGCGGACTTCCCCATGCCAGGGAACACCTGTGACAACAGTCAGCTACGTGGACGGCGGCCCCAAACCTCCCACACACAGTCAGACGAGTTCCGGAATTCTGAGAGTGAGGAGGTTCCGTCTTCTGTCTGCTGCACACGAGATCTCCTAGGAGCATTTCGTGTGTCTTCCCCGAGTGTATGCATGTGCGGGCTACCGGGGAAAGGCGGGGTTTGGGCTGGAAATGCAGGTAGCATGTAGTGCTTCCCGCTGGAAAGGGTAGGCAATTAGCGGATTTCCCCATGCCAGGGAACACCTTTGACACCACTTAACATCGTGGAGTGCGGCCCCGAACCTCCCCCACACAGTCAGCCGTGTTCCGGTATTGTGAGTGTGGGGAAGTTCCGACTTCTGTCTGACGCACCCGGAATCTCCTAAGAGCCCTTCGCGTGTCTGACCGAGTGTCTGCCTGTGCGGGCTGACGGGGAAAGGCGGGGGTTGGGCTGGAAATGCAGGTAGTATCTTGTGCCTCCCCCTTGACTTGGTAGGTAATTTGCCGAAATCCCCCTGCCAGGGAACACCTGTGACACCAGTCAGCTGCGTGGACGGCGGCCCCAAACCTCCCCCACACAGTCAGCCGTGTTCCGGAATTGTGAGTGTGGGGAGGTTCCGTCTTCTTTCTGCAGCACCCGGGAACTCCTAGGAGCCCTTCGCGTGTCTTCCCCGAGTGTCTGCATTTGCGGGCTGCCGGGGAAATGCGGGGGTTGGGCTGGAAATGCAGGTCGCATTTAGTGCCTCCCCCTGGACTTGGGAGGTAATTAGCGGACTTCCCCATGCCAGGGAACACCTTTGACACCACTCACCTGCGTGGTGGGTGGCCCCAAACCTCCCAAACACAGTCAGCCGTGTTCCGAAATTGTGAGTGTGGGGAGGTTCCGTTTTCTGTCTGCAGCACCCGGGATCTCCTAGGAGCCCTTCGCGTGTCTTCCACGGGTGTCTCCCATTGCGGGCTGCCGGGAAAAGCGGGGGTTGGGCTGGAAATGCAAGTAGCATCTAGTGCCTCCCCCTGGACAGGGTAGGCCATTAGCGGACTTCCCCGTGCCAGGGAACACCTGTGACACCAGTCAGCTGCGTGGACGGCGGCCCCAAACCTTCCAAACACAGTCAGCCGTGTTCCGGAATTCTGAGAGTGAGGAGGTTCCGTCTTCTGTCTGCTGCACCCGGGATCTCATAGTTGCCCTTCGCGTGTATTCCCCGTGTGTCTGCTTGTGCGGGCTGCCGGGGAAAGGCGGGGGTAGGGCTGGAAATGCAGGTAGCATCTAATGCCTCCCCCTGGACAGGGTAGGCAATTAGCGAATTTACCCATGCAAGGGAACACCTTTGACAACTCTTAGCGGCGTGGGGTGCGGCCCCAAACCACCCCCACAAGTTAGCCGTGTTCCGGGATTGTGAGTGTGGGGAGGTTCCGTCTACAGTCTGCAGCACCCGGGATCTCCTAGGAGCCCTTCGCGTGTGTTCCCCTAGTGTCTGCCTTTGCGGGCTGCCGGGGAAAGGCGGGGGTTGGGCTGGAAATCAAGGTAGCATCTAGTGCCTCCCCCTGGACTTGGGAGGTAATTAGCGGACTTCCCCCTGCCAGGGAACACCTTTGACACCACTCAACTGCGTGGAGGGCGGCCCCAAACCTCCCACACAGAGTCAGCCGTGTTCCGAAATTGTGAGTGTGGGGAGGTTCCGTCTTCTGTCTGCAGCACCCGGGATCTCCTAGGAGCCCTTCGCGTGTCTTCCACGAGTGTCTCCCATTGCGGGCTGCCGGGGAAAGCGGGGGTTGGGCTGGAAATGCAAGTAGCATCTAGTGCCTCCCCCTGGACAGGGTAGGCAATTAGCGGACTTCCCCGTGCCAGGGAACACCTGTGACACCAGTCAGCTGCGTGGACGGCGGCCCCAACCTTCCAAACACAGTCAGCCGTGTTCCGGAATTCTGAGAGTGAGGAGGATCCGTCTTCTGTCTGCTGCACCCGGGATCTCCTAGGAGCCCTTCGCGTGTATTCCCCGTGTGACTGCTTGTGCGGGCTGCCGGGGAAAGGCGGGGGTAGGGCTGGAAATGCAGGTAGCATCTAGTGCCTCCCCCTGGACAGGGTAGGCAATTAGCGAATTTACCCATGCAAGGGAACACCTTTGACAACTCTTAGCGGCGTGGAGTGCGGCCCCAAACCACCCCCACAAGTTAGCCGTGTTCCGGGATTGTGAGTGTGGGGAGGTTCCGTCTACAGTCTGCAGCACCCGGGATCTCCTAGGAGCCCTTCGCGTGTCTTCCCCTAGTGTCTGCCTTTGCGGGCTGCCGGGGAAAGGCGGGGGTTGGGCTGGAAATGCAGGTAGCATCTAGTGCCTCCCCCTGGACTTGGGAGGTAATTAGCGGACTTCCCCCTGCCAGGGAACACCTTTGACACCACTCAACTGCGTGGAGGGCGGCCCCAAACCTCCCACACACAGTCAGACGTGTTCCGAAATTGTGAGTGTGGGGAGGTTCCGTCTTCTGTCTGCAGCACCCGGGATCTCCTAGGAGCCCTTCGCGTGTCTTCCACGAGTGTCTCCCATTGCGGGCTGCCGGGGAAAGCGGGGGTTGGGCTGGAAATGCAAGTAGCATCTAGTGCCTCCCCCTGGACAGGGTAGGCAATTAGCGGACTTCCCCGTGCCAGGGAAAACCTTTGACACCACTTAGCTGCGTGGAGGGCGGCCCCGAACCTCCCCCACACAGTCAGCCGTGTTCCGGTATTGTGAGTGTGGGGAAGTTCCGTCTTCTGTCTGCAGCACCCGGAATCACCTAGGAGCCCTTCGCGTGACTTCCCCGAGTGTCTGCCTTTGCGGGCTGCCGGGGAAAGTCGGGGGTTGGGCTGGAAATGCAGGTAGCATCTAGTGCCTCCCCCTGGACTTGGGAGGTAATTAGCGGAATTCCGCCTGCCAGGGAACACCTGTGACACCAGTCAGCTGCGTGGAAGGCGGCCCCAGTCTTCCCCCACACAGTCAGAAGTGTTCCGGAATTGTGAGTGTGGGGAGGTTCCGTATTCTGTCTGCAGCACCCGGGATCTCCTAGGAGCCCTTCGCGTGTCTTCCCCGATTGTCTGCATGTGCGGTTTGCCGGGGAAAGGCGGGGGTTGGGCTGGAAATGCAGGTCGTATTTAGTGCCTCCCCCTGGACTTGGGAGGTAATTAGCGGACTTCCCCATGCCAGGGAACACCTTTGACACCACTCAACTGCGTGGAGGGCGGCCCCAAACCTCCCACACACAGTCAGCCGTGTTCCGAAATTGTGATTGTGGGGAGGTTCCGTTTTCTGTCTGCAGAACCCGGGATCTCCTAGGAGCCCTTCGCGTGTATTCCACGGTTGTCTCCCATTGCGGGCTGCCGGGGAAAGCGGGGGTTGGGCTGGAAATGCAAGTAGCATCTAGTGCCTCCCCCTGGACAGGGTAGGCAATTAGCGGACTTCCCCGTGCCAGGGAACACCTGTGATACCAGTCAGCTGCGTGGACGGCGGCACCAAACCTCCAACACACAGTCAGCCGTGTTCCGGAATTCTGAGAGTGAGGAGGTTCCGTCTTCTGTCTGCAGCACCCGAGATCTCCTAGGAGCATTTCGCGTGTCTTCCCCGAGTGTATGCATGTGCGGGCTACCGGGGAAAGGCGGCGTTTGGCTGGAAATGCAGGTAGCATGTAGTGCCTCCCCCTGGACATGGTAGGCAATTAGCGGACTTCCCCCTGCCAGGGAATACCTTTGACATCACTTAGCTGCGTGGAGGGCGGCCCCGAACCTCCCCCACACAGTCAGCCGTGTTCCGGTATTGTGAGTGTGGGGAAGTTCCGTCTTCTGTCTGCAGCACCCGGAATCTCCTAGGAGCCCTTCGCCTGTCTACCCCGAGTGTCTGCCTGTGCGGGCTGCCGGGGAAAGGCGGGGGTTGGGCTGGAAATGCAGGTAGCATCTAGTGCCTCCCCCTGGACATTGTAGGCAATTAGCGAATTTACCCATGCCAGGGAACACCTTTGACAACACTTAGCGGCGTGGAGGGCGGCCCCAAACCACCCCCACACAGTTAGCCGTGTTCCGGGATTGTGAGTGTGGGGAGGTCCCGTCTACAGTCTGCAGCACCCGGGATCTCCTAGGAGCCCTTCGCGTGTCTTCCCCGAGTGTCTCACATTGCGGGCTGCCGGGGAAAGCCGGGGGTTGTGCTGGAAATGCAGGTAGCATCTAGTGCCTCCCCCTGGACTTGGGAGGTAATTAGCGGAATTCCCCCTGCAAGGGAACACCTTTGACACCACTCAACTGCGTGGAGGCGGCCCCAAACCTCCCACACACAGTCAGCCGTGTTCCGGAATTCTGAGAGTGAGGAGATTCCGTCTTCTGTCTGCTGCACCCGGGATCTCCTAGGAGCCCTTCGCGTGTCTTCCCCGAGTGTATCCCATTGCGGGCTGACGGGGAAAGCGGGGAATGGGCTGGAAATGCAAGTAGCTTCTAGTGCCTTCCCCTGGACAGGGTAGGCAATTAGCGGACTTCCCCGTGCCAGGGAACACCTTTGACACCACTTAGCTGCGTGGAGGGCGGCCCCGAACCTCCCCGACACAGTCAGCCGTGTTCCGGAATTCTGAGAGTGGGGATGTTCCGTCTTCTGTCTGCAGCACCCGGGATCTCCTAGGAGCCCTTCGCGTGTCTTCCCCGAGTGTCTGCATGTGCGGGCTGCCGGGGAAAGGCGGGGGTTCGGCTGGAAATGCAGGTCGCATTTAGTGCCTCCCCCTGGTCTTCGGAGGTAATTAGCGGACTTCCCCATGCCAGGGAACACCTTTGACACCACTCAACTGCGTGGAGGGCGGCCCCAAACCTCCCACACACAGTCAGCCGTGTTCCGGAATTCTGAGAGTGAGGAGGTTCCGTCTTCTGTCTGCAGCACCCGGGATCTCCTAGGAGCCCTTCGCGTGTCTTCCACGAGTGTCTCACATTGCGGGCTGCCGGGGAATGGCGGGGTTTGGGCTGGAAATGCAGGTAGTATCTAGTGCCTCCCCCTGGACTTGGGAGGTAATTAGCGGACTTCCCCCTGCCAGGGAACACCTGTGACACCAGTCAGCTGCGTGGACGGCGGCCCCAAACCTCCCACACACAGTCAGCCGTGTTCCGGTATTGTGAGTGTGGGGAAGTTCCGTCTTTTGTCTGCAGCACCCGGAATCTCCTAGGAGCCCTTCGCGTGTCTTCCCCGAGTGTCTGCCTGTGCGGTCTGCCGGGGAAAGTCGGGGGTTGGGCTTAAAATGCAGGTAGCATCTAGTGCCTCCCCCTGGACAGGGTAGGCAATTAGCGAATTTACCCCTGCCAGGGAACACCTTTGACAACACTTAGCGGCGTGGAGGGCGGCCTCAAACCACCCCCCCACAGTTAGCCGTGTTCCGGGATTGTGAGTGTGGGGAGGTTCCGTCTACAGTCTGCAGCACCCGGGATCTCCTAGGAGCCCTTCGCGTGTCTTCCCCGAGTGTCTCACATTGCGGGCTGCCGGGGAAAGGCGGGGGTTGGGCTGGAAATGCAGGTAGCATCTAGTGCCTCCCCCTGGACTTGGGAGGTAATTAGCGGACTTTCCCCTGCCAGGGAACACTTTTGACACCACTGAACTGCGTGGAGGGCGGCCCCAAACCTCCCACACACAGTCAGCCGTGTTCCGGAATTCTGAGAGTGAGAAGGTTCCGTCTTCAGTCTGCTGCACCCGGGATCTCCTAGGAGCCCTTCGCGTGTCTTCCCCGAGTGTATCCCATTGCGGGCTGCCGGGGAAAGCGGGGGTTGGGCTGGAAATGCAAGTAGCTTCTAGTGCCTTCCCCTGGACAGGGTAGGCAATTAGCGGAATTCCCCGTGTCAGGGAACACATTTGACACCACTCACCTGCGTGGAGGGTGGCCCCAAACCTCCCACACACAGTCAGCCGTGTTCCGAAATTGTGAGTGTGGGGAGGTTCCGTTTTCTGTCTGCAGCACCCGGGATCTCCTAGGAGCCCTTCGCGTGTCTTCCCCTAGTGTATCCCACTGCGGTCTGCCGGGGAAAGCGGTGGTTGGGCTGTAAATGCAAGTAGCTTCTAGTGCCTTCCACTGGACAGGGTAGGCAATTAGCGGACTTCCCCGTGCCAGGGAACACTTTTGACACCACTTAGCTACGTGGAGGGCGGCCCCGAAACTCCCCGACACAGTCAGCCGTGTTCCGGAATTCTGAGAGTGGGGAGGATCCGTCTTCTGTCTGCAGCCCCCGAGATCTCCTAGGAGCATTTCGCGTGTCTTCCCCGAGTGTATGCATGTGCGGGCTACCGGGGAAAGGTGGGGTTGGGCTGGAAATGCAGTTAGCATGTAGTGCCTCCCCCTGGAAAGGGTAGGCAATTAGCGGATTTCCCCATGCCAGGGAACATCTTGGACACCACTTAACTGCGTGGAGGGCGGCCCCGAACCTCCCCCACACAGTCAGCCTTGTTCCGGTATTGTGAGTGTGGGGAAGTTCCGTCTTATGTCTGCAGCACCCGGGATCTCCTAGGAGACCTTCGCGTGTCTTCCTCGGGTGTCTCCCATTGCGGGCTGCCGGGAAAAGCGGGGGTTGTGCTGGAAATGCAAGTAGCATCTAGTGCCTCCCCCTCGAAATGGTAGGCAATTAGCGGACTTCCCCGTGCCAGGGAACACATCTGACACCAGTCAGCTGCGTGGACAGCGGCCCCAAACCTCCCCCACACAGTCAGCCGTGTTCCGGAAGTCTGAGAGTGGGGAGGTTCAGTCTTCTGTCTGCAGCACCCGGGATCTCCTAGGAGCCCTTCGCGTGTATTCCCCGTGTGTCTGCTTGTGCGGGCTGCCGGGGAAAGGCGGGGGTTGGGCTGGAAATGCAGGTAGCTTCTAGTGCCTCCCCCTGGACAGGGTAGGCAATTAGCGAATTTACCCATGCCAGGGAACACCTTTGACAACACTTAGCGGCGTGGAGTGCGGCCCCAAACCATCCCCACACAGTTAGCCGTGTTCCGGGATTGTGAGTGTGGGGAGGTTCCGTCTACAGTCTGCAGCACCCGGGATCTCCTAGGAGCCCTTCGCGTGTCTTCCCCTAGTGTCTGCCTTTGCGGGCTGCCGGGGAAAGCGGGGGTTGGGCTGGAAATGCAAGTAGCATCTAGTGCCTCCCCCTGGACAATGTAGGCAATTAGCGGACTTCCCCGTGCCAGGGAACACCTTTGACACCACTTAGCTGCGTGGAGGGCGGCCCCGAACCTCCCCCACACAGTCAGCCGTGTTCCGGAATTCTGAGAGTGGGGAGGTTCCGTCTTCTGTCTGCAGCACCCGAGATCTCCTAGGAGCATTTCGCGTGTCTTCCCCGAGTGTATGCATGTGCGGGCTGCCGGGGAAAGGCGGGGTTTGGGCTGGAAATGCAGGTAGCATGTAGTGCCTCCCCCTGGAAAGGGTAGGCAATTAGCGGACTTCCCCGTGCCAGGGAACACCTTTGACACCACTTAGCAGCGTGGAGGGCGGCCCCGAACCTCCCCCACACAGTCAGCCGTGTTCCAGAATTCTGAGAGTGGGGAGGTTCCGTTTTCTGTCTGCAGCACCCGGGATCTTCTAGGAGCCCTTCGCGTGTCTTCCCCGAGTGTCTCCCATTGCGGGCTGCCGGGGAATTGCGGGGGTTGTGCTGGGAATGCAGGTAGCATCTAGTGCCTCCCCCTGGACAGGGTAGGCAATTAGCGGACTTCCCCATGCCAGGGAACACCTGTGACACCAGTCAGCTGCGTGGACGGCGGCCCCAAACCTCCCCCACCAAGTCAGCCGTGTTCCAGAATTCTGAGAGTGGGGAGGTTCCGTCTTCTTTCTGCAGCACCCGAGATCTCCTAGGAGCATTTCGCGTGTCTTCCCCGAGTGTATGCATGTGCGGGCTGCCGGGGAAAGGCGGGGTTTGGGCTGGAAATGCAGGTAGCATGTATGCCTCCCGCTGGAAAGGGTAGGCAATTAGCGGATTTCCCCATGCCAGGGAACACCTTTGACACCACTTAGCTGCGTGGAGTGCGGCCCCGAAACTCCCCCACACTGTCAGCCGGGTTCCGGAATTGTGAGTGTGGGGAGGTTCCGTCTTCTGTCTGCAGCACCCGGGATCTCCTAGGAGCACTTCGCGTGTCTTCCCCGAGTGTCTGCATGTGCGGGCTTCCGGGGAAATGCGGGGGTTGGGCTGGAAATGCAGGTAGTATCTAGTGCCTCCCCCTAGACTTGGGAGGTAATTAGCGGACTTCCCCCTGCCAGGGAACACCTGTGACACCAGTCAGCTACGTGGACGGCGGCCCCAAACCTCCCACACACAGTCAGCCGTGTTCCGTTATTCTGAGAGTGAGGAGGTTCCGTCTTCTGTCTGCAGCACCCGAGATCTCCTAGGAGCATTTCGCGTGTCTTCCCCGAGTGTATGTATGTGCGGGCTGCCGGGGAAAGGCGGGGTTTGGGCTGCAAATGCAGCTAGCATGTATTGCGTTCCCCTGGAAAGGGTAGGCAATTAGCGGATTTCCCCATGCCAGGGAACACCTTTGACACCACTTAGCTGCGTGGAGGGCGGCCCCGATCCTTCCCCACACAGTCAGGCGTGATCCGGAATTGTGAGTGTTGGGAGGTTTCGTCTTCTGTCTGCAGCACACGGGATCTCCTAGGAGAACTTCGCGTGTATTCCCCGAGTGTCTGCATGTGCGGGCTGCCGGGGAAAGGCGGGGTTTGGGCTGGAAATGCAGGTAGTATCTAGTGCCTCCCCCTTTACTTGGTAGGTAATTAGCGGAATTCCCCCTGCCAGGGAATAATTTTGACAACACTCAGCTACGTGGAGGGCGGCCAGTACCCTCCACCACACAGTCAGCCGTGTTCCGAAATTGTGATTGTGGGGAGGTTCCGTTTTCTGTCTGCAGCACCCGGGATCTCCTAGTAGCCCTTCGCGTGTCTTCCCCGAGTGTCTCCCATTGCGGGCTGCCGGGGAAATGCGGGGGTTGTGCTGGGAATGCAGCTAGCATCTAGTGCCTCCCCCTGGACAGGGTAGGCAATTAGCGGACTTCCCCATGCCAGGGAACACCTGTGACACCAGTCAGCTGCGTGGACGGCGGCCCCAAACCTCCCCCACAAAGTCAGCCGTGTTCCGGAATTCTGAGTGTGAGGAGATTCCGTCTTCTCTCTGCAGCACCCGAGATCTCCTAGGAGCATTTCGCGTGTCTTCCCCGATTGTATGCATGTGCGGGCTGCCGGGGAAAGGCGGGAATTGGGCTGGAAATGCAGGTAGCATGTAGTGCCTCCCCCTGGAAAGGGTAGGCAATTAGCGGATTTCCCCATGCCAGGGAACACCTTTGAAACCACTTAGCTGCGTGGAGGGCGGCCCCGAAACTTCCCCACACAGTCAGCCGTGTTCCGGAATTGTGAGTGTGGGTAGGTTCCGTCATCTGTCTGCAGCACCTGGGATCTCCTAGGAGCACTTCGCGTGTCTTCCCCGAGTGTCTGCATGTGCGGGCTGCCGGGAAAGGCGGGGTTTGGGCTGGAAATGCAGGTAATATCTAGTGCCTCCCCCTTGACTTGGTAGGTAATTAGCGGACTTCCCCCTGCCAGGGAATAATTTTGACACCAGTCATCTTCGTAAACGGCGGCCCCAAACCTCCCCCACACAGTCAGCCGTGTTCCGGAATTCTGAGAGTGGGGATGTTCCGTCTTCTGTCTGCAGCACCCGGGATCTCCTAGGAGCCCTTCGCGTGTCTTCCCCGAGTGTCTGCATGTGCGGGCTGCCGGGGAAAGGCGGGGGTTTGGCTGGAAATGCAGGTCGCATTTAGTGCCTCCCCCTGAACTTGGGAGGTAATTAGCGGACTTCCCCCTGCCAGGGAACACCTTTGACACCACTCAACTGCGTGGAGGGCGGCCCCAAACCTCCCACACACAGTCAGACGTGTTCCGAAATTGTGAGTGTGGGGAGGTTCCGTCTTCTGTCTGCAGCACCCGGGATCTCCTAGGAGCCCTTCGCGTGTCTTCCACGAGTGTCTCCCATTGCGGGCTGCCGGGGAAAGCGGGGGTTGGGCTGGAAATGCAAGTAGCATCTAGTGCCTCCCCCTGGACAGGGTAGGCAATTAGCGGACTTCCCCGTGCCAGGGAAAACCTTTGACACCACTTAGCTGCGTGGAGGGCGGCCCCGAACCTCCCCCACACAGTCAGCCGTGTTCCGGTATTGTGAGTGTGGGGAAGTTCCGTCTTCTGTCTGCAGCACCCGGAATCACCTAGGAGCCCTTCGCGTGACTTCCCCGAGTGTCTGCCTTTGCGGGCTGCCGGGGAAAGTCGGGGGTTGGGCTGGAAATGCAGGTAGCATCTAGTGCCTCCCCCTGGACTTGGGAGGTAATTAGCGGAATTCCGCCTGCCAGGGAACACCTGTGACACCAGTCAGCTGCGTGGAAGGCGGCCCCAGTCTTCCCCCACACAGTCAGAAGTGTTCCGGAATTGTGAGTGTGGGGAGGTTCCGTATTCTGTCTGCAGCACCCGGGATCTCCTAGGAGCCCTTCGCGTGTCTTCCCCGATTGTCTGCATGTGCGGTTTGCCGGGGAAAGGCGGGGGTTGGGCTGGAAATGCAGGTCGTATTTAGTGCCTCCCCCTGGACTTGGGAGGTAATTAGCGGACTTCCCCATGCCAGGGAACACCTTTGACACCACTCAACTGCGTGGAGGGCGGCCCCAAACCTCCCACACACAGTCAGCCGTGTTCCGAAATTGTGATTGTGGGGAGGTTCCGTTTTCTGTCTGCAGAACCCGGGATCTCCTAGGAGCCCTTCGCGTGTATTCCACGGTTGGCTCCCATTGCGGGCTGCCGGGGAAAGCGGGGGTTGGGCTGGAAATGCAAGTAGCATCTAGTGCCTCCCCCTGGACAGGGTAGGCAATTAGCGGACTTCCCCGTGCCAGGGAACACCTGTGATACCAGTCAGCTGCGTGGACGGCGGCACCAAACCTCCAACACACAGTCAGCCGTGTTCCGGAATTCTGAGAGTGAGGAGGTTCCGTCTTCTGTCTGCAGCACCCGAGATCTCCTAGGAGCATTTCGCGTGTCTTCCCCGAGTGTATGCATGTGCGGGCTACCGGGGAAAGGCGGCGTTTGGCTGGAAATGCAGGTAGCATGTAGTGCCTCCCCCTGGACATGGTAGGCAATTAGCGGACTTCCCCCTGCCAGGGAATACCTTTGACATCACTTAGCTGCGTGGAGGGCGGCCCCGAACCTCCCCCACACAGTCAGCCGTGTTCCGGTATTGTGAGTGTGGGGAAGTTCCGTCTTCTGTCTGCAGCACCCGGAATCTCCTAGGAGCCCTTCGCCTGTCTACCCCGAGTGTCTGCCTGTGCGGGCTGCCGGGGAAAGGCGGGGGTTGGGCTGGAAATGCAGGTAGCATCTAGTGCCTCCCCCTGGACATTGTAGGCAATTAGCGAAATTACCCATGCCAGGGAACACCTTTGACAACACTTAGCGGCGTGGAGGGCGGCCCCAAACCACCCCCACACAGTTAGCCGTGTTCCGGGATTGTGAGTGTGGGGAGGTCCCGTCTACAGTCTGCAGCACCCGGGATCTCCTAGGAGCCCTTCGCGTGTCTTCCCCGAGTGTCTCACATTGCGGGCTGCCGGGGAAAGCCGGGGGTTGTGCTGGAAATGCAGGTAGCATCTAGTGCCTCCCCCTGGACTTGGGAGGTAATTAGCGGAATTCCCCCTGCAAGGGAACACCTTTGACACCACTCAACTGCGTGGAGGCGGCCCCAAACCTCCCACACACAGTCAGCCGTGTTCCGGAATTCTGAGAGTGAGGAGATTCCGTCTTCTGTCTGCTGCACCCGGGATCTCCTAGGAGCCCTTCGCGTGTCTTCCCCGAGTGTATCCCATTGCGGGCTGACGGGGAAAGCGGGGAATGGGCTGGAAATGCAAGTAGCTTCTAGTGCCTTCCCCTGGACAGGGTAGGCAATTAGCGGACTTCCCCGTGCCAGGGAACACCTTTGACACCACTTAGCTGCGTGGAGGGCGGCCCCGAACCTCCCCGACACAGTCAGCCGTGTTCCGGAATTCTGAGAGTGGGGATGTTCCGTCTTCTGTCTGCAGCACCCGGGATCTCCTAGGAGCCCTTCGCGTGTCTTCCCCGAGTGTCTGCATGTGCGGGCTGCCGGGGAAAGGCGGGGGTTCGGCTGGAAATGCAGGTCGCATTTAGTGCCTCCCCCTGGTCTTCGGAGGTAATTAGCGGACTTCCCCATGCCAGGGAACACCTTTGACACCACTCAACTGCGTGGAGGGCGGCCCCAAACCTCCCACACACAGTCAGCCGTGTTCCGGAATTCTGAGAGTGAGGAGGTTCCGTCTTCTGTCTGCAGCACCCGGGATCTCCTAGGAGCCCTTCGCGTGTCTTCCACGAGTGTCTCACATTGCGGGCTGCCGGGGAATGGCGGGGTTTGGGCTGGAAATGCAGGTAGTATCTAGTGCCTCCCCCTGGACTTGGGAGGTAATTAGCGGACTTCCCCCTGCCAGGGAACACCTGTGACACCAGTCAGCTGCGTGGACGGCGGCCCCAAACCTCCCACACACAGTCAGCCGTGTTCCGGTATTGTGAGTGTGGGGAAGTTCCGTCTTTTGTCTGCAGCACCCGGAATCTCCTAGGAGCCCTTCGCGTGTCTTCCCCGAGTGTCTGCCTGTGCGGTCTGCCGGGGAAAGTCGGGGGTTGGGCTTAAAATGCAGGTAGCATCTAGTGCCTCCCCCTGGACAGGGTAGGCAATTAGCGAATTTACCCCTGCCAGGGAACACCTTTGACAACACTTAGCGGCGTGGAGGGCGGCCTCAAACCACCCCCCCACAGTTAGCCGTGTTCCGGGATTGTGAGTGTGGGGAGGTTCCGTCTACAGTCTGCAGCACCCGGGATCTCCTAGGAGCCCTTCGCGTGTCTTCCCCGAGTGTCTCACATTGCGGGCTGCCGGGGAAAGGCGGGGGTTGGGCTGGAAATGCAGGTAGCATCTAGTGCCTCCCCCTGGACTTGGGAGGTAATTAGCGGACTTTCCCCTGCCAGGGAACACTTTTGACACCACTGAACTGCGTGGAGGGCGGCCCCAAACCTCCCACACACAGTCAGCCGTGTTCCGGAATTCTGAGAGTGAGAAGGTTCCGTCTTCAGTCTGCTGCACCCGGGATCTCCTAGGAGCCCTTCGCGTGTCTTCCCCGAGTGTATCCCATTGCGGGCTGCCGGGGAAAGCGGGGGTTGGGCTGGAAATGCAAGTAGCTTCTAGTGCCTTCCCCTGGACAGGGTAGGCAATTAGCGGAATTCCCCGTGTCAGGGAACACATTTGACACCACTCACCTGCGTGGAGGGTGGCCCCAAACCTCCCACACACAGTCAGCCGTGTTCCGAAATTGTGAGTGTGGGGAGGTTCCGTTTTCTGTCTGCAGCACCCGGGATCTCCTAGGAGCCCTTCGCGTGTCTTCCCCTAGTGTATCCCACTGCGGTCTGCCGGGGAAAGCGGTGGTTGGGCTGTAAATGCAAGTAGCTTCTAGTGCCTTCCACTGGACAGGGTAGGCAATTAGCGGACTTCCCCGTGCCAGGGAACACTTTTGACACCACTTAGCTACGTGGAGGGCGGCCCCGAAACTCCCCGACACAGTCAGCCGTGTTCCGGAATTCTGAGAGTGGGGAGGATCCGTCTTCTGTCTGCAGCCCCCGAGATCTCCTAGGAGCATTTCGCGTGTCTTCCCCGAGTGTATGCATGTGCGGGCTACCGGGGAAAGGTGGGGTTGGGCTGGAAATGCAGTTAGCATGTAGTGCCTCCCCCTGGAAAGGGTAGGCAATTAGCGGATTTCCCCATGCCAGGGAACATCTTGGACACCACTTAACTGCGTGGAGGGCGGCCCCGAACCTCCCCCACACAGTCAGCCTTGTTCCGGTATTGTGAGTGTGGGGAAGTTCCGTCTTATGTCTGCAGCACCCGGGATCTCCTAGGAGACCTTCGCGTGTCTTCCTCGGGTGTCTCCCATTGCGGGCTGCCGGGAAAAGCGGGGGTTGTGCTGGAAATGCAAGTAGCATCTAGTGCCTCCCCCTCGAAATGGTAGGCAATTAGCGGACTTCCCCGTGCCAGGGAACACATCTGACACCAGTCAGCTGCGTGGACAGCGGCCCCAAACCTCCCCCACACAGTCAGCCGTGTTCCGGAAGTCTGAGAGTGGGGAGGTTCAGTCTTCTGTCTGCAGCACCCGGGATCTCCTAGGAGCCCTTCGCGTGTATTCCCCGTGTGTCTGCTTGTGCGGGCTGCCGGGGAAAGGCGGGGGTTGGGCTGGAAATGCAGGTAGCTTCTAGTGCCTCCCCCTGGACAGGGTAGGCAATTAGCGAATTTACCCATGCCAGGGAACACCTTTGACAACACTTAGCGGCGTGGAGTGCGGCCCCAAACCATCCCCACACAGTTAGCCGTGTTCCGGGATTGTGAGTGTGGGGAGGTTCCGTCTACAGTCTGCAGCACCCGGGATCTCCTAGGAGCCCTTCGCGTGTCTTCCCCTAGTGTCTGCCTTTGCGGGCTGCCGGGGAAAGCGGGGGTTGGGCTGGAAATGCAAGTAGCATCTAGTGCCTCCCCCTGGACAATGTAGGCAATTAGCGGACTTCCCCGTGCCAGGGAACACCTTTGACACCACTTAGCTGCGTGGAGGGCGGCCCCGAACCTCCCCCACACAGTCAGCCGTGTTCCGGAATTCTGAGAGTGGGGAGGTTCCGTCTTCTGTCTGCAGCACCCGAGATCTCCTAGGAGCATTTCGCGTGTCTTCCCCGAGTGTATGCATGTGCGGGCTGCCGGGGAAAGGCGGGGTTTGGGCTGGAAATGCAGGTAGCATGTAGTGCCTCCCCCTGGAAAGGGTAGGCAATTAGCGGACTTCCCCGTGCCAGGGAACACCTTTGACACCACTTAGCAGCGTGGAGGGCGGCCCCGAACCTCCCCCACACAGTCAGCCGTGTTCCAGAATTCTGAGAGTGGGGAGGTTCCGTTTTCTGTCTGCAGCACCCGGGATCTTCTAGGAGCCCTTCGCGTGTCTTCCCCGAGTGTCTCCCATTGCGGGCTGCCGGGGAATTGCGGGGGTTGTGCTGGGAATGCAGGTAGCATCTAGTGCCTCCCCCTGGACAGGGTAGGCAATTAGCGGACTTCCCCATGCCAGGGAACACCTGTGACACCAGTCAGCTGCGTGGACGGCGGCCCCAAACCTCCCCCACCAAGTCAGCCGTGTTCCAGAATTCTGAGAGTGGGGAGGTTCCGTCTTCTTTCTGCAGCACCCGAGATCTCCTAGGAGCATTTCGCGTGTCTTCCCCGAGTGTATGCATGTGCGGGCTGCCGGGGAAAGGCGGGGTTTGGGCTGGAAATGCAGGTAGCATGTATGCCTCCCGCTGGAAAGGGTAGGCAATTAGCGGATTTCCCCATGCCAGGGAACACCTTTGACACCACTTAGCTGCGTGGAGTGCGGCCCCGAAACTCCCCCACACTGTCAGCCGGGTTCCGGAATTGTGAGTGTGGGGAGGTTCCGTCTTCTGTCTGCAGCACCCGGGATCTCCTAGGAGCACTTCGCGTGTCTTCCCCGAGTGTCTGCATGTGCGGGCTTCCGGGGAAATGCGGGGGTTGGGCTGGAAATGCAGGTAGTATCTAGTGCCTCCCCCTAGACTTGGGAGGTAATTAGCGGACTTCCCCCTGCCAGGGAACACCTGTGACACCAGTCAGCTACGTGGACGGCGGCCCCAAACCTCCCACACACAGTCAGCCGTGTTCCGTTATTCTGAGAGTGAGGAGGTTCCGTCTTCTGTCTGCAGCACCCGAGATCTCCTAGGAGCATTTCGCGTGTCTTCCCCGAGTGTATGTATGTGCGGGCTGCCGGGGAAAGGCGGGGTTTGGGCTGCAAATGCAGCTAGCATGTATTGCGTTCCCCTGGAAAGGGTAGGCAATTAGCGGATTTCCCCATGCCAGGGAACACCTTTGACACCACTTAGCTGCGTGGAGGGCGGCCCCGATCCTTCCCCACACAGTCAGGCGTGATCCGGAATTGTGAGTGTTGGGAGGTTTCGTCTTCTGTCTGCAGCACACGGGATCTCCTAGGAGAACTTCGCGTGTATTCCCCGAGTGTCTGCATGTGCGGGCTGCCGGGGAAAGGCGGGGTTTGGGCTGGAAATGCAGGTAGTATCTAGTGCCTCCCCCTTTACTTGGTAGGTAATTAGCGGAATTCCCCCTGCCAGGGAATAATTTTGACAACACTCAGCTACGTGGAGGGCGGCCAGTACCCTCCACCACACAGTCAGCCGTGTTCCGAAATTGTGATTGTGGGGAGGTTCCGTTTTCTGTCTGCAGCACCCGGGATCTCCTAGTAGCCCTTCGCGTGTCTTCCCCGAGTGTCTCCCATTGCGGGCTGCCGGGGAAATGCGGGGGTTGTGCTGGGAATGCAGCTAGCATCTAGTGCCTCCCCCTGGACAGGGTAGGCAATTAGCGGACTTCCCCATGCCAGGGAACACCTGTGACACCAGTCAGCTGCGTGGACGGCGGCCCCAAACCTCCCCCACAAAGTCAGCCGTGTTCCGGAATTCTGAGTGTGAGGAGATTCCGTCTTCTCTCTGCAGCACCCGAGATCTCCTAGGAGCATTTCGCGTGTCTTCCCCGATTGTATGCATGTGCGGGCTGCCGGGGAAAGGCGGGAATTGGGCTGGAAATGCAGGTAGCATGTAGTGCCTCCCCCTGGAAAGGGTAGGCAATTAGCGGATTTCCCCATGCCAGGGAACACCTTTGAAACCACTTAGCTGCGTGGAGGGCGGCCCCGAAACTTCCCCACACAGTCAGCCGTGTTCCGGAATTGTGAGTGTGGGTAGGTTCCGTCATCTGTCTGCAGCACCTGGGATCTCCTAGGAGCACTTCGCGTGTCTTCCCCGAGTGTCTGCATGTGCGGGCTGCCGGGAAAGGCGGGGTTTGGGCTGGAAATGCAGGTAATATCTAGTGCCTCCCCCTTGACTTGGTAGGTAATTAGCGGACTTCCCCCTGCCAGGGAATAATTTTGACACCAGTCATCTTCGTAAACGGCGGCCCCAAACCTCCCCCACACAGTCAGCCGTGTTCCGGAATTCTGAGAGTGGGGATGTTCCGTCTTCTGTCTGCAGCACCCGGGATCTCCTAGGAGCCCTTCGCGTGTCTTCCCCGAGTGTCTGCATGTGCGGGCTGCCGGGGAAAGGCGGGGGTTTGGCTGGAAATGCAGGTCGCATTTAGTGCCTCCCCCTGAACTTGGGAGGTAATTAGCGGACTTCCCCATGCCAGGGAACACCTTTGACACCACTCACCTGCGTGGGGTGCGGCCCCAAACCTCCCACACACAGTCAGCCCTGTTCCGATATTGTGAGTGCGGGGAGGTTCCGTTTTCTGTCTGCAGCACCCGGGATCTCCTAGGAGCCCTTCCCGTGTCTTCCCCGAGTGTCTCCCATTGCGGGCTGCCGGAGAAAGCGGGGGTTGGGCTGGAAATGCAAGTAGCATCTAGTGCCTTCCCCTGGACATTGTAGGCAATTAGCGGACTACCCCGTGCCAGGGAACACCTTTGACACCACTTAGCAGCGTGGAGGGCGGCCCCGAACCTCCCCCACACAGTCAGCCGTGTTCCAGAATTCTGAGAGTGGGGAGGTTCCGTCTTCTTTCTGCAGCACCCGAGATGTCTAGGAGCATTTCTCGTGTCTACCACGAGTGTATGCATGTGCGGGCTGCCGGGGAAAGGCGGGGTTTGGGCTGGAAATGCAGGTAGCATGTATGCCTCCCGCTGGAAATGGTAGGCAATTAGCGGATTTCCCCATGCCAGGGAACACCTTTGACACCACTTAGCTGCGTGGAGTGCGGCCCCGAACCTCCCCCACACAGTCAGCCGTGTTCCGGAATTGTGAGTGTGGGGACGTTCCGTCTTCTGTCTGCAGCACCCGGGATCTCCTAGGAGCACTTCGCGTGTCTTCCCCGAGTGTCTGCATGTGCGGGCTTCCGGGGAAATGCGGGGGTTGTGCTGGAAATGCAGGTAGTATCTAGTGCCTCCCCCTAGACTTGGGAGGTAATTAGCGGACTTCCCCCTGCCAGGGAACACCTGTGACACCAGTCAGCTGCGTGGACGGCGGCCCCAAACCTCCAACACACAGTCAGCCGTGATCCGGTATTCTGAGAGTGAGGAGGTTCCGTCTTCTGTCTGCAGCACCCGAGATCTCCTAGGAGCATTTCGCGTGTCTTCCCCGAGTGTATGTATGTGCGGGCTGCCGGGGAAAGGCGGGGTTTGGGCTGGAAATGCAGGTAGCATGTATTGCCTTCCCCTGGAAAGGATAGGCAATTAGCGGATTTCCCCATGCCAGGGAACACCTTTGACACCACTTAGCTGCGTGGATGTCGGCCCCGATCCTTCCCCACACAGTCAGGTGTGATCCGGAATTGTGAGTGTTGGGAGGTTTCGTCTTCTGTCTGCAGCACACGGGATCTCCTAGGAGAACTTCGCGTGTCTTCCCCGAGTGTCTGCATGTGCGGGCTGCCGGGGAAAGGCGGGGTTTGGGCTGGAAATGCAAGTAGCATCTAGTGCCTCCCCCTGGACAATGTAGGCAATTAGCGGACTTCCCCGTGCCAGGGAACACCTTTGACACCACTTAGCTGCGTGGAGGGCGGCCCCGAACCTCCCCCACACAGTCAGCCTTGTTCCGGAATTCTGAGAGTGTGGAGGTTCCGTCTTCTGTCTGCAGCACCCGAGATCTCCTAGCAGCATTTCGCGTGTCTTCCCCGAGTGTATGCATGTGAGTGCTGCCGGGGAAAGGCGGGGTTTGGGCTGGAAATGCAGGTAGCATGTATGCCTCCCGCTGGAAAGGGTAGGCAATTAGCGGATTTCCAAATGCCAGGGAACACCTTTGACACCACTTAGCTGCGTGGAGGGCGGCCCCGAACCTCCCCCACACAGTCAGCCGTGTTCCGGAATTGTGAGTGTGGGGAGGTTCCGTCTTCTGTCTGCAGCACCCGGGATCTCCTAGGAGCACTTCGCGTGTCTTCCCCGAGTGTCTGCATGTGCGGGCTTCCGGGGAAATGCGGGGTTTGGGCTGGAAATGCAGGTAGTATCTAGTGCCTCCTCCTTTACTTGGTAGGTAATTAGCGGAATTCCCCCTGCCAGGGAATAATTTTGACACCACTCAGCTACGTGGAGGGCGGCACCTACCCTCCACCACACAGTCAGCCGTGTTCCGAAATTGTGATTGTGGGGAGGTTCCGTTTTCTGTCTGCAGCACCCGGGATCTCCTAGGAGCCCTTCGCGTGTCTTCCCCGAGTGTCTCCCATTGCGGGCTGCCGGGGAAATGCGGGGGTTGTGCTGGGAATGCAGCTAGCATCTAGTGCCTCCCCCTGGACAGGGTAGGCAATTAGCGGACTTCCCCATGCCAGGGAACACCTGTGACACCAGTCAGCTGCGTGGACGGCGGCCCCAAACCTCCCCCACAAAGTCAGCCGTGTTCCGGAATTCTGAGGGTGAGGAGATTCCGTCTTCTCTCTGCAGCACCCGAGATCTCCTAGGAGCATTTCGCGTGTCTTCCCCGATTGTATGCATGTGCGGGCTGCCGGGGAAAGGCGGGAATTGGGCTGGAAATGCAGGTAGCATATAGTGCCTCCCCCTGGAAAGGGTAGGCAATTAGCGGATTTCCCCATGCCAGGGAACACCTTTGACACCACTTAGCTGCGTGGAGGGCGGCCCCGAACCTCCCCCACACAGTCAGCCGTGTTCCGGAATTCTGAGAGTGGGGAGGTTCCGTCTTCTGTCTGCAGCACCCGAGATCTCCTAGGAGCATTTCGCGTGTCTTCCCCGAGTGTATGCATGTGAGGGCTGCCGGGGAAAGGCGGGGTTTGGGCTGGAAATGCAGGTAGCATGTATGCCTCCCGCTGGAAAGGGTAGGCAATTAGCGGATTTCCAAATGCCAGGGAACACCTTTGACACCACTTAGCAGCGTGGAGGGCGGCCCCGAACCTCCCCCACACAGTCAGCCGTGTTCCGGAATTGTGAGTGTGGGGAGGTTCCGTCTTCTGTCTGCAGCACCCGGGATCTCCTAGGAGCACTTCGCGTGTCTTCCCCGAGTGTCTGCATGTGCGGGCTTCCGGGGAAATGCGGGGGTTGGGCTGGAAATGCAGGTAGTATCTAGTGCCTCCCCCTGGACTTGGGAGGTAATTAGCGGACTTCCCCCTTCCAGGGAACACCTGTGACACCAGTCAGCTGCGTGGACGGCGGCCCCAAACCTCCCACACACAGTCAGCCGTGTTCCGGAATTCTGAGAGTGAGGAGGTTCCGTCTTCTGTCTGCAGCACCCGAGATCTCCTAGGAGCATTTCGCGTGTCTTCCCCGAGTGTATGCATCTGCGGGCTGCTGGGGAAAGGCGGGGTTTGGGCTGGAAATGCAGGTAGCATCTAGTGCCTCCCCCTGGGCAGGGTAGTCAATTAGCGGATTTCCCCGTGCCAGGGAACACATTTGACAACACTTAGCGGCGTGGAGGACGGCCCCAAACCACCCCCACACAGTTAGCCATGTTCCGGGATTGTGAGTGTGGGTAGGTTCCGTCTTTTGTCTGCAGCACCCGGGATCTCCTAGGAGCCCTTCGCGTGTCTTCCCCGATTGTCTCCCATTGCGGGCTGCCGGGGAAACGCGGGGGTTGTGCTGGGAATTCAGGTAGCATCTAGTGCCTCCCGCTGGACTGGGTAGGCAATTAGCGGACGTCCCCATGCCAGGGAACACCTGTGACACCAGTCAGCTGCGTGGACGGCGGCCCCAAACCTCCCCCACAAAGTCAGCCGTGTTCCGGAATTCTGAGAGTGGGGAGATTCCGTCTTCTGTCTGCAGCACCCGCGATCTCCTAGGAGCACTTCGCGTGTCTTTCCCAAGTGTCTACATGTGCGGGCTGCCGGGGACAGGCGGGGTTTGGGCTGGAAATGCAGGTAGTAACTAGTGCCTCCCCCTTGACTTGGGAGGTAGTTAGCGGTATTCCCCACGCCAGGGAACACCTTTGACACCACTCAGCTGCGTGGAGGGCGGCCCCGAACCTCACCCACACAGTCAGCCGTGTTCCGGAATTGTGAGTGTGGGGAGGTTCCGTCTTCTGTCTGCCGCACCCGGGATCTCCTAGGAACCCTTCGCGTGTCTTGCCCGAGTGTCTACCTGTGCGGGCTGCCGGGGAAAGGCGGGGTTTTGGCTGGAAATGCAGGTAGTATCTAGTGCCCCCCCTTGGACATGGGAAGAAATTAGCGGACTTCCCCCTGCTAGGGATCACCTGTGACAACAGTCAGCTGCGTGGACGGCGGCCCCAAACCTCCCCCACACAGTCAGCCGTGTTCCGGAATTCTGAGAGTGGGGAGGTTCCGTCTTCTGTCTGCAGCACCCGGGATCTCCTAGGAGCACTTCGCGTGTCTTCCCCGAGTGTCTCCATGTGCGGGCTGCCGGGGAAAGGCGGGGTTTGGGCTGGAAATGCAGGTAGCATCTAGTGCCTCCCCCTGGACAGGGTAGGCAATTAGCGGACTTCCCCGTGCCAGGGAACACCTTTGACAACACTTATCGGCGTGGAGGACGGCCCCAAACCACCCCCACACAGTTAGCCATGTTCCGGGATTGTGAGTGTGGGGAGGTTCCGTCTTCTGTCTGCAGCACCCGAGATCTCCTAGGAGCATTTCGCGTGTCTTCCCCGAGTGTATGTATGTGCGGGCTGCCGGGGAAAGGCGGGGTTTGGGCTGCAAATGCAGGTAGCATGTATTGCCTTCCCCTGGAAAGGGTAGGCAATTAGCGGATTTCCCCATGCCAGGGAACACCTTTGACACCACTTAGCTGCGTGGATGTCGGCCCCGATCCTTCCCCACACAGTCAGGCGTGATCCGGAATTGTGAGTGTTGGGAGGTTTCGTCTTCTGTCTGCAGCACACGGGATCTCCTAGGAGAACTTCGCGTGTCTTCCCCGAGTGTCTGCATGTGCGGGCTGCCGGGGAAAGGTGGGGTTTGGGCTGCAAATGCAAGTAGCATCTAGTGCCTCCCCCTGGACAATGTAGGCAATTAGCGGACTTCCCCGTGCCAGGGAACACCTTTGACACCACTTAGCTGCGTGGAGGGCGGCCCCGAACCTCCCCCACACAGTCAGCCTTGTTCCGGAATTCTGAGAGTGTGGAGGTTCCGTCTTCTGTCTGCAGCACCCGAGATCTCCTAGCAGCATTTCGCGTGTCTTCCCCGAGTGTATGCATGTGAGTGCTGCCGGGGAAAGGCGGGGTTTGGGCTGGAAATGCAGGTAGCATGTATGCCTCCCGCTGGAAAGGGTAGGCAATTAGCGGATTTCCAAATGCCAGGGAACACCTTTGACACCACTTAGCTGCGTGGAGGGCGGCCCCGAACCTCCCCCACACAGTCAGCCGTGTTCCGGAATTGTGAGTGTGGGGAGGTTCCGTCTTCTGTCTGCAGCACCCGGGATCTCCTAGGAGCACTTCGCGTGTCTTCCCCGAGTGTCTGCATGTGCGGGCTGCCGGGGAAAGGCGGGGTTTGGGCTGGAAATGCAGGTAGTATCTAGTGCCTCCTCCTTTACTTGGTAGGTAATTAGCGGAATTCCCCCTGCCAGGGAATAATTTTGACACCACTCAGCTACGTGGAGGGCGGCACCAACCCTCCACCACACAGTCAGCCGTGTTCCGAAATTGTGATTGTGGGGAGGTTCCGTTTTCTGTCTGCAGCACCCGGGATCTCCTAGGAGCCCTTCGCGTGTCTTCCCCGAGTGTCTCCCATTGCGGGCTGCCGGGGAAATGCGGGGGTTGTGCTGGGAATGCAGCTAGCATCTAGTGCCTCCCCCTGGACAGGGTAGGCAATTAGCGGACTTCCCCATGCCAGGGAACACCTGTGACACCAGTCAGCTGCGTGGACGGCGGCCCCAAACCTCCCCCACAAAGTCAGCCGTGTTCCGGAATTCTGAGAGTGAGGAGGTTCCGTCTTCTCTCTGCAGCACCCGAGATCTCCTAGGAGCATTTCGCGTGTCTTCCCCGATTGTATGCATGTGCGGGCTGCCGGGGAAAGGCGGGAATTGGGCTGGAAATGCAGGTAGCATATAGTGCCTCCCCCTGGAAAGGGTAGGCAATTAGCGGATTTCCCCATGCCAGGGAACACCTTTGACACCACTTAGCTGCGTGGAGGGCGGCCCCGAACCTCCCCCACACAGTCAGCCGTGTTCCGGAATTCTGAGAGTGGGGAGGTTCCGTCTTCTGTCTGCAGCACCCGAGATCTCCTAGGAGCATTTCGCGTGTCTTCCCCGAGTGTATGCATGTGAGGGCTGCCGGGGAAAGGCGGGGTTTGGGCTGGAAATGCAGGTAGCATGTATGCCTCCCGCTGGAAAGGGTAGGCAATTAGCGGATTTCCAAATGCCAGGGAACACCTTTGACACCACTTAGCAGCGTGGAGGGCGGCCCCGAACCTCCCCCACACAGTCAGCCGTGTTCCGGAATTGTGAGTGTGGGGAGGTTCCGTCTTCTGTCTGCAGCACCCGGGATCTCCTAGGAGCACTTCGCGTGTCTTCCCCGAGTGTCTGCATGTGCGGGCTTCCGGGGAAATGCGGGGGTTGGGCTGGAAATGCAGGTAGTATCTAGTGCCTCCCCCTGGACTTGGGAGGTAATTAGCGGACTTCCCCCTGCCAGGGAACACCTGTGACACCAGTCAGCTGCGTGGACGGCGGCCCCAAACCTCCCACACACAGTCAGGCGTGTTCCGGAATTCTGAGAGTGAGGAGGTTCCGTCTTCTGTCTGCAGCACCCGAGATCTCCTAGGAGCATTTCGCGTGTCTTCCCCGAGTGTATGCATCTGCGGGCTGCTGGGGAAAGGCGGGGTTTGGGCTGGAAATGCAGGTAGCATCTAGTGCCTCCCCCTGGGCAGGGTAGGCAATTAGCGGATTTCCCCGTGCCAGGGAACACATTTGACAACACTTAGCGGCGTGGAGGACGGCCCCAAACCACCCCCACACAGTTAGCCATGTTCCGGGATTGTGAGTGTGGGTAGGTTCCGTCTTTTGTCTGCAGCACCCGGGATCTCCTAGGAGCCCTTCGCGTGTCTTCCCCGATTGTCTCCCATTGCGGGCTGCCGGGGAAACGCGGGGGTTGTGCTGGGAATTCAGGTAGCATCTAGTGCCTCCCGCTGGACTGGGTAGGCAATTAGCGGACGTCCCCATGCCAGGGAACACCTGTGACACCAGTCAGCTGCGTGGACGGCGGCCCCAAACCTCCCCCACAAAGTCAGCCGTGTTCCGGAATTCTGAGAGTGGGGAGATTCCGTCTTCTGTCTGCAGCACCCGCGATCTCCTAGGAGCACTTCGCGTGTCTTTCCCAAGTGTCTACATGTGCGGGCTGCCGGGGACAGGCGGGGTTTGGGCTGGAAATGCAGGTAGTAACTAGTGCCTCCCCCTTGACTTGGGAGGGAGTTAGCGGTATTCCCCACGCCAGGGAACACCTTTGACACCACTCAGCTGCGTGGAGGGCGGCCCCGAACCTCATCCACACAGTCAGCCGTGTTCCGGAATTGTGAGTGTGGGGAGGTTCCGTCTTCTGTCTGCCGCACCCGGGATCTCCTAGGAACCCTTCGCGTGTCTTGCCCGAGTGTCTACCTGTGCGGGCTGCCGGGGAAAGGCGGGGGTTGGGCTGGAAATGCAGGTAGCATCTAGTGCCTCCCCCTGGACTTGGGAGGTAATTAGCGGACTTCCCCCTGCCAGGGAACACCTGTGACACCAGTCAGCTGCGTGGACGGCGGCCCCAAACCTCCCCCACACAGTCAGCCGTGTTCCGGAATTCTGAGAGTGGGGAGGTTCCGTCTTCTGTCTGCAGCACCCGGGATCTCCTAGGAGCCCTTCGCGTGTAATCCCCGAGTGTCTGCCTGTGCGGGCTGACGGGGAAAGGCGGGGGATGGGCTGGAAATGCAGGTAGTATCTAGTGCCTCCCCCTGGATTTGGGAGGTAATTTGCCGACTTCTCCATGCCAGGGAACACCTGTGACACCAGTCAGCTGCGTGGACGGCGGCCCCAAACCTCCCCCACACAGTCAGCCGTGTTCCGGAATTCTGAGAGTGGGGAGGTTCCGTCTTCTGTCTGCAGCACCCGGGATCTCCTAGGAGCCCTTCGCGTGTCTTCCCCGAGTGTCTGCATGTGTGGGCTGACGGGGAAAGGCGGGGGTTGGGCTGGAAATGAAGGTCGCATTTAGTGCCTCCCCCTGGACTTGGGAGGTAATTAGCGGAATTCCCTATGTCAGAGAACACCTTTGACACCACTCAACTGCGTGGAGTGCGGCCCCAAACCTCCCACACACAGTCAGCCGTGTTCCGAAATTGTGAGTGTGGAGAGGTTCCGTTTTCTGTCTGCAGCACCCGGGATCTCCTAGGAGCCCTTAGCGTGTCTTCCGCGAGTGTCTCCCATTGCGGGCTGCCGGGGAAAGCGGGGGTTGGGCTGGAAATGCAAGTAGCATCTAGTGCCTCCCCCTGGACAGTGTAGGCAATTAGCGGAATTCCCCATGCCAGGAAACACCTGTGACACCAGTCAGCTGCGTGGACGGCGGCCCCAAACTTCCCCCACAAAGTCAGCCGTGTTCCGGAATTCTGAGAGTGGGGAGGTTCCGTCTTCTGTCTGCATAACCTGGGATCTACTTGGAGCCCTTCGCGCGTCTTCCCCGAGTGTCTGCATGTGCGGTCTGCCGGGGAAAGGCGGGCTTTGGGCTGGAAATGCAGGTAGCATCTAGTGCCTCCCCATGGACAGGGTAGGCAATTAGCGGAATTCCCCATGCCAGGGAACACCTTTGACAACACTTAGCTGCGTGAAGGGCGGCCCCGAACCTCCCCCACACAGTCAGCCGTGTTCCGGAATTGTGAGTGTTGGGAGGTTCCGTCTTCTGTCTGCAGCACCCGGGATCTCCTAGGAGCCCTTCGCGTGTCTTCCCCGAGTGTCTGCATGTGCGGGCTTCCGGGGAAATGCGGGGGTTGGGCTGGAAATGCAGGTAGTACCTAGTGCCTCCCCCTTTACTTGGTAGGTAATTAGCGGACTTCCCCCTGCCAGGGAATAATTTTGACACCACTCAGCTACGTGGATGGCGGCCCCTAACCTCCCCCACACAGTCAGCCATGTTCCGAAATTGTGAGTGTGGGGAGGTTCCGTCTTCTGTCTGCAGCACCCGGGATCTCCTAGGAGCCCTTCGCGTGTCTTCCCCGAGTGTCTACCTGTGCGGGCTTCCGGAGAAAGGCGGGGGTTGTGCTGGGAATGCAGGTAGCATCTAGTGCCTCCCCCTGGGCAGGGTAGTCAATTAGCGGATTTCCCCGTGCCAGGGAACACATTTGACAACACTTAGCGGCGTGGAGGACGGCCCCAAACCACCCCCACACAGTTAGCCATGTTCCGGGATTGTGAGTGTGGGTAGGTTCCGTCTTTTGTCTGCAGCACCCGGGATCTCCTAGGAGCCCTTCGCGTGTCTTCCCCGATTGTCTCCCATTGCGGGCTGCCGGGGAAACGCGGGGGTTGTGCTGGGAATTCAGGTAGCATCTAGTGCCTCCCGCTGGACTGGGTAGGCAATTAGCGGACGTCCCCATGCCAGGGAACACCTGTGACACCAGTCAGCTGCGTGGACGGCGGCCCCAAACCTCCCCCACAAAGTCAGCCGTGTTCCGGAATTCTGAGAGTGGGGAGATTCCGTCTTCTGTCTGCAGCACCCGCGATCTCCTAGGAGCACTTCGCGTGTCTTTCCCAAGTGTCTACATGTGCGGGCTGCCGGGGACAGGCGGGGTTTGGGCTGGAAATGCAGGTAGTAACTAGTGCCTCCCCCTTGACTTGGGAGGGAGTTAGCGGTATTCCCCACGCCAGGGAACACCTTTGACACCACTCAGCTGCGTGGAGGGCGGCCCCGAACCTCATCCACACAGTCAGCCGTGTTCCGGAATTGTGAGTGTGGGGAGGTTCCGTCTTCTGTCTGCCGCACCCGGGATCTCCTAGGAACCCTTCGCGTGTCTTGCCCGAGTGTCTACCTGTGCGGGCTGCCGGGGAAAGGCGGGGGTTGGGCTGGAAATGCAGGTAGCATCTAGTGCCTCCCCCTGGACTTGGGAGGTAATTAGCGGACTTCCCCCTGCCAGGGAACACCTGTGACACCAGTCAGCTGCGTGGACGGCGGCCCCAAACCTCCCCCACACAGTCAGCCGTGTTCCGGAATTCTGAGAGTGGGGAGGTTCCGTCTTCTGTCTGCAGCACCCGGGATCTCCTAGGAGCCCTTCGCGTGTAATCCCCGAGTGTCTGCCTGTGCGGGCTGACGGGGAAAGGCGGGGGATGGGCTGGAAATGCAGGTAGTATCTAGTGCCTCCCCCTGGATTTGGGAGGTAATTTGCCGACTTCTCCATGCCAGGGAACACCTGTGACACCAGTCAGCTGCGTGGACGGCGGCCCCAAACCTCCCCCACACAGTCAGCCGTGTTCCGGAATTCTGAGAGTGGGGAGGTTCCGTCTTCTGTCTGCAGCACCCGGGATCTCCTAGGAGCCCTTCGCGTGTCTTCCCCGAGTGTCTGCATGTGTGGGCTGACGGGGAAAGGCGGGGGTAGGGCTGGAAATGAAGGTCGCATTTAGTGCCTCCCCCTGGACTTGGGAGGTAATTAGCGGAATTCCCTATGTCAGAGAACACCTTTGACACCACTCAACTGCGTGGAGTGCGGCCCCAAACCTCCCACACACAGTCAGCCGTGTTCCGAAATTGTGAGTGTGGAGAGGTTCCGTTTTCTGTCTGCAGCACCCGGGATCTCCTAGGAGCCCTTAGCGTGTCTTCCGCGAGTGTCTCCCATTGCGGGCTGCCGGGGAAAGCGGGGGTTGGGCTGGAAATGCAAGTAGCATCTAGTGCCTCCCCCTGGACAGTGTAGGCAATTAGCGGAATTCCCCATGCCAGGAAACACCTGTGACACCAGTCAGCTGCGTGGACGGCGGCCCCAAACTTCCCCCACAAAGTCAGCCGTGTTCCGGAATTCTGAGAGTGGGGAGGTTCCGTCTTCTGTCTGCATAACCTGGGATCTACTTGGAGCCCTTCGCGCGTCTTCCCCGAGTGTCTGCATGTGCGGTCTGCCGGGGAAAGGCGGGCTTTGGGCTGGAAATGCAGGTAGCATCTAGTGCCTCCCCATGGACAGGGTAGGCAATTAGCGGAATTCCCCATGCCAGGGAACACCTTTGACAACACTTAGCTGCGTGAAGGGCGGCCCCGAACCTCCCCCACACAGTCAGCCGTGTTCCGGAATTGTGAGTGTTGGGAGGTTCCGTCTTCTGTCTGCAGCACCCGGGATCTCCTAGGAGCCCTTCGCGTGTCTTCCCCGAGTGTCTGCATGTGCGGGCTTCCGGGGAAATGCGGGGGTTGGGCTGGAAATGCAGGTAGTACCTAGTGCCTCCCCCTTTACTTGGTAGGTAATTAGCGGACTTCCCCCTGCCAGGGAATAATTTTGACACCACTCAGCTACGTGGATGGCGGCCCCTAACCTCCCCCACACAGTCAGCCATGTTCCGAAATTGTGAGTGTGGGGAGGTTCCGTCTTCTGTCTGCAGCACCCGGGATCTCCTAGGAGCCCTTCGCGTGTCTTCCCCGAGTGTCTACCTGTGCGGGCTTCCGGAGAAAGGCGGGGGTTGTGCTGGGAATGCAGGTAGCATCTAGTGCCTCGCCCTGGACAGGGTAGGCAATTAGCGGACTTCCCCATGCCAGGGAACACCTGTGACACCTGTCAGCTGCGTGGACGGCGGCCCCAAACCTCCCCCACAAAGTCAGCCGTGTTCCGGAATTCTGAGAGTGGGGAGGTTCCGTCTTCTGTCTGCAGCACCCGAGATCTCCTAGGAGCATTTCGCGTGTCTTCCCCGAGTGTATGCATGTTCAGGCTGCCGGGGAAAGGCGGGGTTTGGGCTGGAAATGCAGGTAGCATGTAGTGCCTCACCCTGGAAAGGGTAGGCAATTAGCGGATTTCCCCATGCCAGGGAACACCTTTGACACCACTTAGCTGCGTGGAGTGCGGCCCCGAACCTTCCCCACACAGTCAGCCGTGTTCCGGAATTGTGAGTGTGGGGAGGTTCCGTCTTCTGTCTGCAGCACCCGGGATCTCCTAGGAGCACTTGACGTGTCTTCCCCGAGTGTCTGCATGTGCGGGCTTCCGGGGAAAGGCGGGGTTTGGGCTGGAAATGCAGGTAGCATCTAGTGACTCCCCCTGGACAGGGTAGGCAATTAGCGGACTTCCCCGTGCCAGGGAACACCATTGACACCACTTAGCTGCGTGGAGGGCGGCCCCGAACCTCCCCCACACAGTCAGCCGTGTTCCGGAATTCTGAGAGTGGGGAGGTTCCGTCTTCTGTCTGCAGCACCCGGGATCTCCTAGGAGCCCTTCGCGTGTCTTCCCCGATTGTCTCCCATTGCGGGCTGCCGGGGAAAAGCGGGGGTTGTGCTGGGAATGCAGGTAGCATCTAGTGCCTCCCGCTGGACAGGGTAGGCAATTAGCGGACGTCCCCATGCCAGGGAACACCTGTGACACCAGTCAGCTGCGTGGAAGGCGGCCCCAAACCTCCCCCACAAAGTCAGTCGTGTTCCGGAATTCTGAGAGTGGGGAGGTTCCGTCTTCTGTCTGCAGCACCCGCGATCTCCTAGGAGCACTTCGCGTGTCTTCCCCGAGTGTCTGCGTGTGCGGGCTGCCGGGGATAGGCGGGGTTTGTGCTGGAAATGCAGGTAGTATCTAGTGCCTCCCCCTTGACTTGGGAGGTATTTAGCGGTATTCCCCACGCCAGGGAACACCTTTGACACCACTCAGCTGCGTGGAGGGCGGCCCCGAACCTCACCCACACAGTCAGCCGTGTTCCGGAATTGTGAGTGTGGGGAGGTTCCGTCTTCTGTCTGCCGCACCCGGGATCTCCTAGGAACCCTTCGCGTGTCTTGCCCGAGTGTCTACCTGTGCGGGCTGCCGGGGAAAGGCGGGGTTTGGGCTGGAAATGCAGGTAGCATCTAGTGCCTCCCCCTGGACTGGGTAGGCAATTAGCGGACTTCCCCGTGCCAGGGAACACCTTTGACAACACTTAGCGGCGTGGAGGACGGCCCCAAACCACCCCCACACAGTTAGACATGTTCCGGGATTGTGAGTGTGGGGAGGTTCCGTCTTCTGTCTGCAGCACCCGGGATCTCCTAGGAGTCCTTCGCATGTCTTCCACGAGTGTCTGCCTGTGCGGGCTGCCGGGGAAAGGCGGGGGTTGGGCTGGAAATGCAGGTAGCATCTAGTGCCTCCCCCTGGACTTGGGAGGTAATTAGCGGACTTCCCCCTGCCAGGGAACACCTGTGACACCAGTCAGCTGTGTGGACGGCGGCCCCAAACCTCCCCCACACAGTCAGCCGTGTTCCGGTATTGTGAGTGTGGGGAAGTTCCGTCTTCTGTCTGCAGCACCCGGAATCTCCTAGGAGCCCTTCGCGTGTCTTCCCCGAGTGTCTGCCTGTGCGGGCTGCCGGGGAAAGGCGGGGGTTGGGCTGGAAATGCAGGTAGCATCTAGTGCCTCCCCCTGGACAGGGTAGGCAATTAGCGAATTTACCCATGCCAGGGAACACCTTTGACACCACTGAACTGCGTGGAGGGCGGCCCCAAACCTCCCACACACAGTCAGCCGTGTTCCGGAATTCTGAGAGTGAGAAGGTTCCGTCTTCAGTCTGCTGCACCCGGGATCTCCTAGGAGCCCTTCGCGTGTCTTCCCCGAGTGTATCCCATTGCGGGCTGCCGGGGAAAGCGGGTGTTGGGCTGGAAATGCAAGTAGCTTCTAGTGCCTTCCCCTGGACAGGGTAGGCAATTAGCGGAATTCCCCGTGTCAGGGAACACATTTGACACCACTCACCTGCGTGGAGGGTGGCCCCAAACCTCCCACACACAGTCAGCCGTGTTCCGAAATTGTGAGTGTGGGGAGGTTCCGTTTTCTGTCTGCAGCACCCGGGATCTCCTAGGAGCCCTTCGCGTGTCTTCCCCTAGTGTATCCCACTGCGGGCTGCCGGGGAAAGCGGTTGTTGGGCTGGAAATGCAAGTAGCTTCTAGTGCCGTCCACTGGACAGGGTAGGCAATTAGCGGACTTCCCCGTGCCAGGGAACACTTTTGACACCACTTAGCTACGTGGAGGTCGGCCCCGAACCTCCCCGACACAGTCAGCCGTGTTCCGGAATTCTGAGAGTGGGGAGGATCCGTCTTCTGTCTGCAGCCCCCGAGATCTCCTAGGAGCATTTCGCGTGTCTTCCCCGAGTGTATGCATGTGCGGGCTACCGGGGAAAGGCGGGGTTGGGCTGGAAATGCAGTTAGCATGTAGTGCCTCCCCCTGGAAAGGGTAGGCAATTAGCGGATTTCTCCATGCCAGGGAACATCTTGGACACCACTTAACTGCGTGGAGGGCGGCCCCGAACCTCCCCCACACAGTCAGTCGTGTTCCGGTATTGTGAGTGTGGGGAAGTTCCGTCATATGTCTGCAGCACCCGGGATCTCCTAGGAGACCTTCGCGTGTCTTCCACGGGTGTCTCCCATTGCGGGCTGCCGGGAAAAGCGGGGGTTGTGCTGGAAATGCAAGTAGCATCTAGTGCCTCCCCCTCGAAATGGTAGGCAATTAGCGGACTTCCCCGTGCCAGGGAACACATCTGACACCAGTCAGCTGCGTGGACAGCGGCCCCAAACCTCCCCCACACAGTCAGCCGTGTTCCGGAAGTCTGAGAGTGGGGAGGTTCAGTCTTCTGTCTGCAGCACCCGGGATCTCCTAGGAGCCCTTCGCGTGTATTCCCCGTGTGTCTGCTTGTGCGGGCTGCCGGGGAAAGGCGGGGGTTGGGCTGGAAATGCAGGTAGCTTCTAGTGCCTCCCCCTGGACAATGTAGGCAATTAGCGGACTTCCCCGTGCCAGGGAACACCTTTGACACCACTTAGCTGCGTGGAGGGCGGCCCCGAACCTCCCCCACACAGTCAGCCGTGTTCCGGAATTCTGAGAGTGGGGAGGTTCCGTCTTCTGTCTGCAGCACCCGAGATCTCCTAGGAGCATTTCGCGTGTCTTCCCCGAGTGTATGCATGTGCGGGCTGCCGGGGAAAGGCGGGGTTTGGGCTGGAAATGCAGGTAGCATGTAGTGCCTCCCCCTGGAAAGGGTAGGCAATTAGCGGACTTCCCCGTGCCAGGGAACACCTTTGACACCACTTAGCAGCGTGGAGGGCGGCCCCGAAACTCCCCCACACAGTCAGCCTTGTTCCAGAATTCTGAGAGTGGGGAGGTTCCGTTTTCTGTCTGCAGCACCCGGGATCTTCTAGGAGCCCTTCGCGTGTCTTCCCCGAGTGTCTCCCATTGCGGGCTGCCGGGGAAATGCGGGGGTTGTGCTGGGAATGCAGGTAGCATCTAGTGCCTCCCCCTGGACAGGGTAGGAAATTAGCGGACTTCCCCATGCCAGGGAACACCTGTGACACCAGTCAGCTGCGTGGACGGCGGCACCAAACCTCCCCCACCAAGTCAGCCGTGTTCCAGAATTCTGAGAGTGGGGAGGTTCCGTCTTCTTTCTGCAGCACCCGAGATCTCCTAGGAGCATTTCGCGTGTCTTCCCCGAGTGTATGCATGTGCGTGCTGCCGGGGAAAGGCGGGGTTTGGGCTGGAAATGCAGGTAGCATGTATGCCTCCCGCTGGAAAGGGTAGGCAATTAGCGGATTTCCCCATGCCAGGGAACACCTTTGACACCACTTAGCTGCGTGGAGTGCGGCCCCGAAACTCCCCCACACTGTCAGCCGTGTTCCGGAATTGTGAGTGTGGGGAGGTTCCGTCTTCTGTCTGCAGCACCCGGGATCTCCTAGGAGCTCTTCGCGTGTCTTCCCCGAGTGTCTGCATGTGCGGGCTTCCGGGGAAATGCGGGGGTTGGGCTGGAAATGCAGGTAGTATATAGTGCCTCCCCCTAGACTTGGGAGGTAATTAGCGGACTTCCCCCTGCCAGGGAACACCTGTGACACCAGTCAGCTGCGTGGACGGCGGCCCCAAACCTCCCACACACAGTCAGCCGTGTTCCGTTATTCTGAGAGTGAGGAGGTTCCGTCTTCTGTCTGCAGCACCCGAGATCTCCTAGGAGCATTTCGCGTGTCTTCCCCGAGTGTATGTATGTGCGGGCTGCCGGGGAATGGCGGGGTTTGGGCTGCAAATGCAGGTAGCATGTATTGCCTTCCCCTGGAAAGGGTAGGCAATTAGCGGATTTCCCCATGCCAGGGAACACCTTTGACACCCCTTAGCTGCGTGGAGGGCGGCCCCGGTCCTTCCCCACACAGTCAGGCGTGATCCGGAATTGTGAGTGTTGGGAGGTTTCGTCTTCTGTCTGCAGCACACGGGATCTCCTAGGAGAACTTCGCGTGTCTTCCCCGAGTGTCTGCATGTGCGGGCTGCCGGGGAAAGGCGGGGTTTGGGCTGGAAATGCAGGTAGTATCTAGTGCCTCCCCCTTTACTTGGTAGGTAATTAGCGGAATTCCCCCTGCCAGGGAATAATTTTGACAACACTCAGCTACGTGGAGGGCGGCCAGTACCCTCCACCACACAGTCAGCCGTGTTCCGAAATTGTGATTGTGGGGAGGTTCCGTTTTCTGTCTGCAGCACCCGGGATCTCCTAGTAGCCCTTCGCGTGTCTTCCCCGAGTGTCTCCCATTGCGGGCTGCCGGGGAATTGCGGGGGTTGTGCTGGGAATGCAGCTAGCATCTAGTGCCTCCCCCTGGACAGGGTAGGCAATTAGCGGACTTCCCCATGCCAGGGAACACCTGTGACACCAGTCAGCTGCGTGGACGGCGGCCCCAAACCTCCCCCACAAAGTCAGCCGTGTTCCGGTATTCTGAGAGTGAGGAGATTCCGTCTTCTCTCTGCAGCACCCGAGATCTCCTAGGAGCATTTCGCGTGTCTTCCCCGATTGTATGCATGTGCGGGCTGCCGGGGAAAGGCGGGAATTGGGCTGGAAATGCAGGTAGCATGTAGTGCCTCCCCCTGGAAAGGGTAGGCAATTAGCGGATTTCCCCATGCCAGGGAACACCTTTGACACCACTTAGCTGCGTGGAGGGCGGCCCCGAAATTTCCCCACACAGTCAGCCGTGTTCCGGAATTGTGAGTGTGGGGAGGTTCCGTCATCTGTCTGCAGCACCTGGGATCTCCTAGGAGCACTTCGCGTGTCTTCCCCGAGTGTCTGCATGTGCGGGCTGCCGGGAAAGGCGGGGTTTGGGCTGGAAATGCAGGTAATATCTAGTGCCTCCCCCTTGACTTGGTAGGTAATTAGCGGACTTCCCCCTGCCAGGGAATAATTTTGACACCAGTCATCTTCGTAAACGGCGGCCCCAAACCTCCCCCACACAGTCAGCCGTGTTCCGGAATTCTGAGAGTGGGGATGTTCCGTCTTCTGTCTGCAGCACCCGGGATCTCCTAGGAGCCCTTCGCGTGTCTTCCCCGAGTGTCTGCATGTGCGGGCTGCCGGGGAAAGGCGGGGGTTGGGCTGGAAATGCAGGTCGCATTTAGTGCCTCCCCTGAACTTGGGAGGTAATTAGCGGACTTCCCCATGCCAGGGAACACCTTTGACACCACTCACCTGCGTGGGGGGCGGCCCCAAACCTCCCACACACAGTCAGCCCTGTTCCGATATTGTGAGTGTGGGGAGGTTCCGTTTTCTGTCTGCAGCACCCGGGATCTCCTAGGAGCCCTTCCCGTGTCTTCCCCGAGTGTCTCCCATTGCGGGCTGCCGGAGAAAGCGGGGGTTGGGCTGGAAATGCAAGTAGCATCTAGTGCCTTCCCCTGGACAGTGTAGGCAATTAGCGGACTTCCCCATGCCAGGGAACACCTTTGACACCACTTAGCTGCGTGGAGTGCGGCCCCGAACCTCCCCCACACAGTCAGCCGTGTTCCGGAATTGTGAGTGTGGGGACGTTCCGTCTTCTGTCTGCAGCACCCGGGATCTCCTAGGAGCACTTCGCGTGTCTTCCCCGAGTGTCTGCATGTGCGGGCTTCCGGGGAAATGCGGGGGTTGTGCTGGAAATGCAGGTAGTATCTAGTGCCTCCCCCTAGACTTGGGAGGTAATTAGCGGACTTCCCACTGCCAGGGAACACCTGTGACACCAGTCAACTGCGTGGACGTCGGCCCCAAACCTCCCAAACACAGTCAGCCGTGATCCGGTATTCTGAGAGTGAGGAGGTTCCGTCTTCTGTCTGCAGCACCCGAGATCTCCTAGGAGCATTTCGCGTGTCTTCCCCGAGTGTATGTATGTGCGGGCTGCCGGGGAAAGGCGGGGTTTGGGCTGCAAATGCAGGTAGCATGTATTGCCTTCCCCTGGAAAGGGTAGGCAATTAGCGGATTTCCCCATGCCAGGGAACACCTTTGACACCACTTAGCTGCGTGGATGGTGGCCCCGATCCTTCCCCACACAGTCAGGCGTGATCCGGAATTGTGAGTGTTGGGAGGTTTCGTCTTCTGTCTGCAGCACACGGGATCTCCTAGGAGAACTTCGCGTGTCTTCCCCGAGTGTCTGCATGTGCGGGCTGCCGGGGAAAGGCGGGGTTTGGGCTGGAAATGCAGGTAGTATCTAGTGCCTCCCCCGTTACTTGGTAGGTAATTAGCGGAATTCCCCCTGCCAGGGAATAATTTTGACACCACTCAGCTACGTGGAGGGCGGCCCATAACCTCCACCACACAGTCAGCCGTGTTCCGAAATTGTGATTGTGGGGAGGTTCCGTTTTCTGTCTGCAGCACCCGGGATCTCCTAGGAGCCCTTCCCGTGTCTTCCCCGAGTGTCTCCCATTGCGGGCTGCCGGAGAAAGCGGGGGTTGGGCTGGAAATGCAAGTAGCATCTAGTGCCTCCCCCTGGACAATGTAGGCAATTAGCGGACTTCCCCGTGCCAGGGAACACCTTTGACACCACTTAGCTGCGTGGAGGGCGGCCCCGAACCTCCCCCACACAGTCAGCCGTGTTCCGGAATTCTGAGAGTGTGGAGGTTCCGTCTTCTGTCTGCAGCACCCGAGATCTCCTAGGAGCACTTCGCGTGTCTTCCCCGAGTGTCTGCATGTGCGGGCTGCCGGGGAAAGGCGGGGTTTGGGCTGCAAATGCAGGTAGCATGTATTGCCTTCCCCTGAAAAGGGTAGGCAATTAGCGGATTTCCCCATGCCAGGGAACACCTTTGACACCACTTAGCTGCGTGGAGGGCGGCCCCGATCCTTCCCCACACAGTCAGGCATGATCCGGAATTGTGAGTGTTGGGAGGTTTCGTCTTCTGTCTGCAGCACACGGGATCTCCTAGGAGAACTTCGCGTGTCTTCCCCGAGTGTCTCCATGTGCGGGCTGCCGGGGAAAGGCGGGGTTTGGGCTGGAAAAGCAGGTAGTATCTAGTGCCTCCCCCGTTACTTGGTAGGTAATTAGCGGAATTCCCCCTGCCAGGGAATAATTTTGACACCACTCAGCTACGTGGAGGGCGGCCCCTAACCTCCACCACACAGTCAGCCGTGTTCCGAAATTGTGATTGTGTGGAGGTTCCGTTTTCTGTCTGCAGCACCCGGGATCTCCTATGAGCCCTTCGCGTGTCTTCCCCGAGTGTCTCCCATTGCGGGCTGCCGGGGAAATGCGGGGGTTGTGCTGGGAATGCAGCTAGCATCTAGTGCCTCCCCCTGGACAGGGTAGGCAATTAGCGGACTTCCCCATGCCGGGGAACACCTGTGACACCAGTCAGCTGCGTGGAAGGCGGCCCCAAACCTCCCCCACAAAGTCAACCGTGTTCCGGAATTCTGAGTGTGAGGAGGTTCCGTCTTCTGTCTGCAGCACCCGAGATCTCCTAGGAGCATTTCGCGTGTCTTCCCCGATTGTATGCATGTGCGGGCTGCCGGGGAAAGGCGGGAATTGGGCTGGAAATGCAGGTAGCATGTAGTGCCTCCCCCTGGAAAGGGTAGGCAATTAGCGGATTTCCCCATGCCAGGGAACACCTTTGACACCACTTAGCTGTGTGGAGGGCGGCCCCGAACCTTCCCCACACAGTCAGTCGTGTTCCGGAATTGTGAGTGTGGGGAGGTTCCGTCATCTGTCTGCAGCACCCGGGATGTCCTAGGAGCCCTTCGCGTGTCTTCCCCGAGTGTCTCCCATTGCGGGCTGCCGGAGAAAGCGGGGGTTGGGCTGGAAATGCAAGTAGCATCTAGTGCCTCCCCCTGGACAATGTAGGCAAATAGCGGACTTCCCCGTGCCAGGGAACACCTTTGACACCACTTAGCTGCGTGGAGGGCGGCCCCTAACCTCCCCCACACAGTCAGCCGTGTTCCGGAATTCTGAGAGTGGGGAGGTTCCGTCTTCTGTCTGCAGCACCCGATATCTCCTAGGAGCAATTCGCGTGTCTTCCCCGAGTGTCTGCATGTGCGGGCTGCCGGGAAAGGCGGGGTTTGGGCTGGAAATGCAGGTAGTATCTAGTGCCTCCCCCTTGACTTGGTAGGTAATTAGCGGACTTCCCCCTGCCAGGGAATAATTTTGACACCAGTCATCTTCGTGGACGGCGGCCCCAAACCTCCCCCACACGGTCAGCCGTGTTCCGGAATTCTGAGAGTGGGGAGGTTCCGTCTTCTGTCTGCAGCACCCGGGATCTCCTAGGAGCCCTTCGCGTGTCTTCCACGAGTGTCTGCATGTGCGGGCTGCCGGGGAAATGCGGGGGTTGGGCTGCAAATGCTGGTCGCATTTAGTGCCTCCCCCTGAACTTGGGAGGAAATTAGCGGACTTCCCCATGCCAGGGAACACCTTTGACACCACTCACCTGCGTGGAGGGCGGCCCCAAACCTCCCACAAACAGTCAGCCCTGTTCCGAAATTGTGAGTGTGGGGAGGTTCCGTTTTCTGTCTGCAGCACCCGGGATCTCCTAGGAGCCCTTCCCGTGTCTTCCCAGAGTGTCTCCCATTGCGGGCTGCCAGAGAAAGCGGGGGTTGGGCTGGAAATGCAAGTAGCATCTAGTGCCTCCCCCTGGACAATGTAGGCATTTAGCGGATTTCCCCATGCCAGGGAACACCTTTGACACCACTCACCTGCGTGGAGGGCGGCCCCGAACCTCCCCCACACAGTCAGCCGTGTTCCGGAATTCTGAGAGTGGGGAGGTTCCGTCTTCTGTCTGCAGCACCCGAGATCTCCTAGGAGCATTTCGCGTGTCTTCCCCGAGTGTATGCATGTGAGGGCTGCCGGGGAAAGGCGGGGTTTGGGCTGGAAATGCAGGTAGCATGTATGCCTCCCGCTGGAAAGGGTAGGCAATTAGCGGATTTCCAAATGCCAGGGAACACCTTTGACACCACTTAGCAGCGTGGAGGGCGGCCCCGAACCTCCCCGACACAGTCAGCCGTGTTCCGGAATTGTGAGTGTGGGGAGGTTCCGTCTTCTGTCTGCAGCACCCGGGATCTCCTAGGAGCCCTTCGCGTGTCTTCCCCGAGTGTCTGCATGTGCGGGCTTCCGGGGAAATGCGGGGGTTGGGCTGGAAATGCAGGTAGTACCTAGTGCCTCCCCCTTTACTTGGTAGGTAATTAGCGGACTTCCCCCTGCCAGGGAATAATTTTGACACCACTCAGCTACGTGGATGGCGGCCCCTAACCTCCCCCACACAGTCAGCCATGTTCCGAAATTGTGAGTGTGGGGAGGTTCCGTCTTCTGTCTGCAGCACCCGGGATCTCCTAGGAGCCCTTCGCGTGTCTTCCCCGAGTGTCTACCTGTGCGGGCTTCCGGAGAAAGGCGGGGGTTGTGCTGGGAATGCAGGTAGCATCTAGTGCCTCGCCCTGGACAGGGTAGGCAATTAGCGGACTTCCCCATGCCAGGGAACACCTGTGACACCTGTCAGCTGCGTGGACGGCGGCCCCAAACCTCCCCCACAAAGTCAGCCGTGTTCCGGAATTCTGAGAGTGGGGAGGTTCCGTCTTCTGTCTGCAGCACCCGAGATCTCCTAGGAGCATTTCGCGTGTCTTCCCCGAGTGTATGCATGTTCAGGCTGCCGGGGAAAGGCGGGGTTTGGGCTGGAAATGCAGGTAGCATGTAGTGCCTCACCCTGGAAAGGGTAGGCAATTAGCGGATTTCCCCATGCCAGGGAACACCTTTGACACCACTTAGCTGCGTGGAGTGCGGCCCCGAACCTTCCCCACACAGTCAGCCGTGTTCCGGAATTGTGAGTGTGGGGAGGTTCCGTCTTCTGTCTGCAGCACCCGGGATCTCCTAGGAGCACTTGACGTGTCTTCCCCGAGTGTCTGCATGTGCGGGCTTCCGGGGAAAGGCGGGGTTTGGGCTGGAAATGCAGGTAGCATCTAGTGACTCCCCCTGGACAGGGTAGGCAATTAGCGGACTTCCCCGTGCCAGGGAACACCATTGACACCACTTAGCTGCGTGGAGGGCGGCCCCGAACCTCCCCCACACAGTCAGCCGTGTTCCGGAATTCTGAGAGTGGGGAGGTTCCGTCTTCTGTCTGCAGCACCCGGGATCTCCTAGGAGCCCTTCGCGTGTCTTCCCCGATTGTCTCCCATTGCGGGCTGCCGGGGAAAAGCGGGGGTTGTGCTGGGAATGCAGGTAGCATGTATGCCTCCCGCTGGAAAGGGTAGGCAATTAGCGGATTTCGCCATGCCAGGGAACACCTTTGACACCACTTAGCTGCGTGGAGTGCGGCCCCGAAACTCCCCCACACTGTCAGCCGTGTTCCGGAATTGTGAGTGTGGGGAGGTTCCGTCTTCTGTCTGCAGCACCCGGGATCTCCTAGGAGCTCTTCGCGTGTCTTCCCCGAGTGTCTGCATGTGCGGGCTTCCGGGGAAATGCGGGGGTTGGGCTGGAAATGCAGGTAGTATATAGTGCCTCCCCCTAGACTTGGGAGGTAATTAGCGGACTTCCCCCTGCCAGGGAACACCTGTGACACCAGTCAGCTGCGTGGACGGCGGCCCCAAACCTCCCACACACAGTCAGCCGTGTTCCGTTATTCTGAGAGTGAGGAGGTTCCGTCTTCTGTCTGCAGCACCCGAGATCTCCTAGGAGCATTTCGCGTGTCTTCCCCGAGTGTATGTATGTGCGGGCTGCCGGGGAATGGCGGGGTTTGGGCTGCAAATGCAGGTAGCATGTATTGCCTTCCCCTGGAAAGGGTAGGCAATTAGCGGATTTCCCCATGCCAGGGAACACCTTTGACACCCCTTAGCTGCGTGGAGGGCGGCCCCGGTCCTTCCCCACACAGTCAGGCGTGATCCGGAATTGTGAGTGTTGGGAGGTTTCGTCTTCTGTCTGCAGCACACGGGATCTCCTAGGAGAACTTCGCGTGTCTTCCCCGAGTGTCTGCATGTGCGGGCTGCCGGGGAAAGGCGGGGTTTGGGCTGGAAATGCAGGTAGTATCTAGTGCCTCCCCCTTTACTTGGTAGGTAATTAGCGGAATTCCCCCTGCCAGGGAATAATTTTGACAACACTCAGCTACGTGGAGGGCGGCCAGTACCCTCCACCACACAGTCAGCCGTGTTCCGAAATTGTGATTGTGGGGAGGTTCCGTTTTCTGTCTGCAGCACCCGGGATCTCCTAGTAGCCCTTCGCGTGTCTTCCCCGAGTGTCTCCCATTGCGGGCTGCCGGGGAATTGCGGGGGTTGTGCTGGGAATGCAGCTAGCATCTAGTGCCTCCCCCTGGACAGGGTAGGCAATTAGCGGACTTCCCCATGCCAGGGAACACCTGTGACACCAGTCAGCTGCGTGGACGGCGGCCCCAAACCTCCCCCACAAAGTCAGCCGTGTTCCGGTATTCTGAGAGTGAGGAGATTCCGTCTTCTCTCTGCAGCACCCGAGATCTCCTAGGAGCATTTCGCGTGTCTTCCCCGATTGTATGCATGTGCGGGCTGCCGGGGAAAGGCGGGAATTGGGCTGGAAATGCAGGTAGCATGTAGTGCCTCCCCCTGGAAAGGGTAGGCAATTAGCGGATTTCCCCATGCCAGGGAACACCTTTGACACCACTTAGCTGCGTGGAGGGCGGCCCCGAAATTTCCCCACACAGTCAGCCGTGTTCCGGAATTGTGAGTGTGGGGAGGTTCCGTCATCTGTCTGCAGCACCTGGGATCTCCTAGGAGCACTTCGCGTGTCTTCCCCGAGTGTCTGCATGTGCGGGCTGCCGGGAAAGGCGGGGTTTGGGCTGGAAATGCAGGTAATATCTAGTGCCTCCCCCTTGACTTGGTAGGTAATTAGCGGACTTCCCCCTGCCAGGGAATAATTTTGACACCAGTCATCTTCGTAAACGGCGGCCCCAAACCTCCCCCACACAGTCAGCCGTGTTCCGGAATTCTGAGAGTGGGGATGTTCCGTCTTCTGTCTGCAGCACCCGGGATCTCCTAGGAGCCCTTCGCGTGTCTTCCCCGAGTGTCTGCATGTGCGGGCTGCCGGGGAAAGGCGGGGGTTGGGCTGGAAATGCAGGTCGCATTTAGTGCCTCCCCTGAACTTGGGAGGTAATTAGCGGACTTCCCCATGCCAGGGAACACCTTTGACACCACTCACCTGCGTGGGGGGCGGCCCCAAACCTCCCACACACAGTCAGCCCTGTTCCGATATTGTGAGTGTGGGGAGGTTCCGTTTTCTGTCTGCAGCACCCGGGATCTCCTAGGAGCCCTTCCCGTGTCTTCCCCGAGTGTCTCCCATTGCGGGCTGCCGGAGAAAGCGGGGGTTGGGCTGGAAATGCAAGTAGCATCTAGTGCCTTCCCCTGGACAGTGTAGGCAATTAGCGGACTTCCCCATGCCAGGGAACACCTTTGACACCACTTAGCTGCGTGGAGTGCGGCCCCGAACCTCCCCCACACAGTCAGCCGTGTTCCGGAATTGTGAGTGTGGGGACGTTCCGTCTTCTGTCTGCAGCACCCGGGATCTCCTAGGAGCACTTCGCGTGTCTTCCCCGAGTGTCTGCATGTGCGGGCTTCCGGGGAAATGCGGGGGTTGTGCTGGAAATGCAGGTAGTATCTAGTGCCTCCCCCTAGACTTGGGAGGTAATTAGCGGACTTCCCACTGCCAGGGAACACCTGTGACACCAGTCAACTGCGTGGACGTCGGCCCCAAACCTCCCAAACACAGTCAGCCGTGATCCGGTATTCTGAGAGTGAGGAGGTTCCGTCTTCTGTCTGCAGCACCCGAGATCTCCTAGGAGCATTTCGCGTGTCTTCCCCGAGTGTATGTATGTGCGGGCTGCCGGGGAAAGGCGGGGTTTGGGCTGCAAATGCAGGTAGCATGTATTGCCTTCCCCTGGAAAGGGTAGGCAATTAGCGGATTTCCCCATGCCAGGGAACACCTTTGACACCACTTAGCTGCGTGGATGGTGGCCCCGATCCTTCCCCACACAGTCAGGCGTGATCCGGAATTGTGAGTGTTGGGAGGTTTCGTCTTCTGTCTGCAGCACACGGGATCTCCTAGGAGAACTTCGCGTGTCTTCCCCGAGTGTCTGCATGTGCGGGCTGCCGGGGAAAGGCGGGGTTTGGGCTGGAAATGCAGGTAGTATCTAGTGCCTCCCCCGTTACTTGGTAGGTAATTAGCGGAATTCCCCCTGCCAGGGAATAATTTTGACACCACTCAGCTACGTGGAGGGCGGCCCATAACCTCCACCACACAGTCAGCCGTGTTCCGAAATTGTGATTGTGGGGAGGTTCCGTTTTCTGTCTGCAGCACCCGGGATCTCCTAGGAGCCCTTCCCGTGTCTTCCCCGAGTGTCTCCCATTGCGGGCTGCCGGAGAAAGCGGGGGTTGGGCTGGAAATGCAAGTAGCATCTAGTGCCTCCCCCTGGACAATGTAGGCAATTAGCGGACTTCCCCGTGCCAGGGAACACCTTTGACACCACTTAGCTGCGTGGAGGGCGGCCCCGAACCTCCCCCACACAGTCAGCCGTGTTCCGGAATTCTGAGAGTGTGGAGGTTCCGTCTTCTGTCTGCAGCACCCGAGATCTCCTAGGAGCACTTCGCGTGTCTTCCCCGAGTGTCTGCATGTGCGGGCTGCCGGGGAAAGGCGGGGTTTGGGCTGCAAATGCAGGTAGCATGTATTGCCTTCCCCTGAAAAGGGTAGGCAATTAGCGGATTTCCCCATGCCAGGGAACACCTTTGACACCACTTAGCTGCGTGGAGGGCGGCCCCGATCCTTCCCCACACAGTCAGGCATGATCCGGAATTGTGAGTGTTGGGAGGTTTCGTCTTCTGTCTGCAGCACACGGGATCTCCTAGGAGAACTTCGCGTGTCTTCCCCGAGTGTCTCCATGTGCGGGCTGCCGGGGAAAGGCGGGGTTTGGGCTGGAAAAGCAGGTAGTATCTAGTGCCTCCCCCGTTACTTGGTAGGTAATTAGCGGAATTCCCCCTGCCAGGGAATAATTTTGACACCACTCAGCTACGTGGAGGGCGGCCCCTAACCTCCACCACACAGTCAGCCGTGTTCCGAAATTGTGATTGTGTGGAGGTTCCGTTTTCTGTCTGCAGCACCCGGGATCTCCTATGAGCCCTTCGCGTGTCTTCCCCGAGTGTCTCCCATTGCGGGCTGCCGGGGAAATGCGGGGGTTGTGCTGGGAATGCAGCTAGCATCTAGTGCCTCCCCCTGGACAGGGTAGGCAATTAGCGGACTTCCCCATGCCGGGGAACACCTGTGACACCAGTCAGCTGCGTGGAAGGCGGCCCCAAACCTCCCCCACAAAGTCAACCGTGTTCCGGAATTCTGAGTGTGAGGAGGTTCCGTCTTCTGTCTGCAGCACCCGAGATCTCCTAGGAGCATTTCGCGTGTCTTCCCCGATTGTATGCATGTGCGGGCTGCCGGGGAAAGGCGGGAATTGGGCTGGAAATGCAGGTAGCATGTAGTGCCTCCCCCTGGAAAGGGTAGGCAATTAGCGGATTTCCCCATGCCAGGGAACACCTTTGACACCACTTAGCTGTGTGGAGGGCGGCCCCGAACCTTCCCCACACAGTCAGTCGTGTTCCGGAATTGTGAGTGTGGGGAGGTTCCGTCATCTGTCTGCAGCACCCGGGATGTCCTAGGAGCCCTTCGCGTGTCTTCCCCGAGTGTCTCCCATTGCGGGCTGCCGGAGAAAGCGGGGGTTGGGCTGGAAATGCAAGTAGCATCTAGTGCCTCCCCCTGGACAATGTAGGCAAATAGCGGACTTCCCCGTGCCAGGGAACACCTTTGACACCACTTAGCTGCGTGGAGGGCGGCCCCTAACCTCCCCCACACAGTCAGCCGTGTTCCGGAATTCTGAGAGTGGGGAGGTTCCGTCTTCTGTCTGCAGCACCCGATATCTCCTAGGAGCAATTCGCGTGTCTTCCCCGAGTGTCTGCATGTGCGGGCTGCCGGGAAAGGCGGGGTTTGGGCTGGAAATGCAGGTAGTATCTAGTGCCTCCCCCTTGACTTGGTAGGTAATTAGCGGACTTCCCCCTGCCAGGGAATAATTTTGACACCAGTCATCTTCGTGGACGGCGGCCCCAAACCTCCCCCACACGGTCAGCCGTGTTCCGGAATTCTGAGAGTGGGGAGGTTCCGTCTTCTGTCTGCAGCACCCGGGATCTCCTAGGAGCCCTTCGCGTGTCTTCCACGAGTGTCTGCATGTGCGGGCTGCCGGGGAAATGCGGGGGTTGGGCTGCAAATGCTGGTCGCATTTAGTGCCTCCCCCTGAACTTGGGAGGAAATTAGCGGACTTCCCCATGCCAGGGAACACCTTTGACACCACTCACCTGCGTGGAGGGCGGCCCCAAACCTCCCACAAACAGTCAGCCCTGTTCCGAAATTGTGAGTGTGGGGAGGTTCCGTTTTCTGTCTGCAGCACCCGGGATCTCCTAGGAGCCCTTCCCGTGTCTTCCCAGAGTGTCTCCCATTGCGGGCTGCCAGAGAAAGCGGGGGTTGGGCTGGAAATGCAAGTAGCATCTAGTGCCTCCCCCTGGACAATGTAGGCATTTAGCGGATTTCCCCATGCCAGGGAACACCTTTGACACCACTCACCTGCGTGGAGGGCGGCCCCGAACCTCCCCCACACAGTCAGCCGTGTTCCGGAATTCTGAGAGTGGGGAGGTTCCGTCTTCTGTCTGCAGCACCCGAGATCTCCTAGGAGCATTTCGCGTGTCTTCCCCGAGTGTATGCATGTGAGGGCTGCCGGGGAAAGGCGGGGTTTGGGCTGGAAATGCAGGTAGCATGTATGCCTCCCGCTGGAAAGGGTAGGCAATTAGCGGATTTCCAAATGCCAGGGAACACCTTTGACACCACTTAGCAGCGTGGAGGGCGGCCCCGAACCTCCCCGACACAGTCAGCCGTGTTCCGGAATTGTGAGTGTGGGGAGGTTCCGTCTTCTGTCTGCAGCACCCGGGATCTCCTAGGAGCACTTTGCGTGTCTTCCCCGAGTGTCTGCATGTGCGGGCTTCCGGGGAAATGCGGGGGTTGGGCTGGAAATGCAGGTAGTATCTAGTGCCTCCCCCTGGACTTGGGAGGTAATTAGCGGACTTCCCCCTGCCAGGGAACACCTGTGACACCAGTCAGCTGCGTGGACGGCGGCCCCAAACCTCCCACACACAGTCAGCCGTGTTCCGGAATTCTGAGAGTGAGGAGGTTCCGTCTTCTGTCTGCAGCACCCGAGATCTCCTAGGAGCATTTCGCGTGTCTTCCCCGAGTGTATGCATCTGCGGGCTGCTGGGGAAAGGCGGGGTTTGGGCTGGAAATGCAGGTAGCATGTAGTGCCTCCCCCTGGAAAGGGTAGGCAATTAGCGGATTTCCCCATGCCAGGGAAAACCTTTGACACCACTTAACTGCATTGAGGGCGGCCCCGAACCTCCCCCACACAGTCAGCCGTGTTCCGGTATTGTGAGTGTGGGGAAGTTCCGTCTTCTGTCTGCAGCACCCGGGATCTCCTAGGAGCCCTTCGCGTATCTTCCCCGAGTGTCTGCCTGTGCGGGCTGACGGGGAAAGGCGGGGGTTGGGCTGGAAATGCAGGTAGTATCTAATGCCTCCCCCTGGACTTGGGAGGTAATTTGCCGAATTCCCCCTGCCAGGGAATAATTTTGACACCACTCAGCTACGTGGAGGGCGGCCCCTAACCTCCACCACACAGTCAGCCGTGTTCCGGAATTGTTAGTGTGGGGAGGTTCCGTCTTCTGTCTGCCGCACCCGGGATCTCCTAGGAACCATTCGCGTGTCTTGCCCGAGTGTCTACCTGTGCGGGCTGCCGGGGAAAGGCGGGGTATGGGCTGGAAATGCAGGTAGCATCTAGTGCCTCCCCCTGGACTGGGTAGGCAATTAGCGGACTTCCCCGTGCCAGGGAACACCTTTGACAACACTTAGCGGCGTGGAGGACGGCCCCAAACCACCCCCACACAGTTAGACATGTTCCGGGATTGTGAGTGTGGGGAGGTTCCGTCTTCTGTCTGCAGCACCCGGGATCTCCTAGGAGTCCTTCGCGTGTCTTCCACGAGTGTCTGCCTGTGCGGGCTGCCGGGGAAAGGCGGGGGTTGGGCTGGAAATGCAGGTAGCATCTAGTGCCTCCCCCTGGACTTGGGAGGTAATTAGCGGACTTCCCCCTGCCAGGGAACACCTGTGACACCAGTCAGCTGTGTGGACGGCGGCCCCAAACCTCCCCCACACAGTCAGCCGTGTTCCGGTATTGCGAGTGTGGGGAAGTTCCGTCTTCTGTCTGCAGCACCCGGAATCTCCTAGGAGCCCTTCGCGTGTCTTCCCCGAGTGTCTGCCTGTGCGGGCTGCCGGGGAAAGGCGGGGGTTGGGCTGGAAATGCAGGTAGCATCTAGTGCCTCCCCCTGGACAGGGTAGGCAATTAGCGAATTTACCCATGCCAGGGAACACCTTTGACAACACTTAGCGGCGTGGAGGCGGCCCAAAACCACCCCCACACAGTCAGCCGTGTTCCGGGATTGTGAGTGTGGGGAGGTTCCGTCTACAGTCTGCAGCACCCGGGATCTCCTAGGAGCCCTTCGCGTGTCTTCCCCGAGTGTCTCACATTGCGGGCTGCCGGGGAAAGGCGGGGGTTGGGCTGGAAATGCAGGTAGCATCTAGTGCCTCCCCCTGGACCTGGGAGGTAATTAGCGGACTTCCCCCTGCCAGGGAACACTTTTGACACCACTCACCTGCGTGGAGGGCGGCCCCAAACCTCCCACACACAGTCAGCCGTGTTCCGGAATTCTGAGAGTGAGGAGGTTCCGTCTTCTGTCTGCTGCACCCGGGATCTCCTAGGAGCCCTTCGCGTGTCTTCCCCGAGTGTATCCCATTGCGGGCTGCCGGGGAAAGCGGGGGTTGGGCTGGAATTGCAAGTAGATTCTAGTGCCTTCTCCTGGACAGGGTAGGCATTTAGCGGACTTCCCCGTGCCAGGGAACACCTTTGACACCACGTAGCTGCGTGGAGGGCTGCCCCGAACCTCCCCGACACAGTCAGCCGTGTTCCGGAATTCTGAGAGTGGGGATGTTCCGTCTTCTGTCTGCAGCACCCGGGATCTCCTAGGAGCCCTTCGCGTGTCTTCCCCGAGTGTCTGCATGTGCGGGCTGCCGGGGAAAGGCGGGGGTTGGGCTGGAAATGCAGGTCGCATTTAGTGCCTCCCCCTGGACTTGGGAGGTAATTAGCGGACTTCCCCATGCCAGGGAACATCTTTGACACCACTCACCTGCGTGGAGGGCGGCCCCAAACCTCCCACACACAGTCAGCCGTGTTCCGGAATTCTGAGAGTGAGGAGGTTCCGTCTTCTGTCTGCTGCACCCGAGATCTCCTAGGAGCATTTCGCGTGTCTTCCCCGAGTGTATGCATGTGCGGGCTACCGGGGAAAGGCGGGGTTGGGGCTGGAAATGCAGGTAGCATGTAGTGCCTCCCCCTGGAAAGGGTAGGCAATTAGCGGATTTCCCCATGCCAGGGAACACCATTGACACCACTTAACTTCGTGGAGGGCGGCCCAGAACCTCCCCCACACTGTCAGCCGTGTTCCGGTATTGTGAGTGTGGGGAAGTTCCGTCTTCTGTCTGCAGCACCCGGAATCTCCTAGGAGCCCTTCGCGTGTCTTCCCCGAGTGTCTCCCTGTGCGGGCTGCCGGGGAAAGTCGGGGGTCAGGCTGGAAATGCAGGTAGCATCTAGTGCCTCCCCCTGGACTTGGGAGGTAATTAGCGGACTTCCCCCTGCCAGGGAACACCTGAGACACCAGTCAGCTGCGTGGACAGCGGCCCCAAACCTCCCCCACACAGTCAGCCGTGTTCCGGAAGTCTGAGAGTGGTGAGGTTCCGTCTTCTGTCTGCAGCACCCGAGATCTCCTAGGAGCCCTTCGCGTGTATTCCCCGTGTGTCTGCTTGTGCGAGCTGCCGGGGAAAGGCGGGGGTTTTGCTGGAAATGCAGGTAGCATCTAGTGCCTCCCCATGGACAGGGTAGGCAATTAGCGGACTTCCCCATGCCAGGGAAAACCTTTGACACCACTTAGCTGCGTGGAAGGCGGCCCCGAACCTCCCCCACACAGTAAGCCGTGTTCCGGATTTCTGAGAGTGGGGAGGTTCCGTCTTCTGTCTGCAGCACCCGGGATCTCCTAGGAGCCCTTCGCGTGTCTTCCCCGAGTGTCTCACATTGCGGGCTGCCGTAGAAAGGCGGGGTTTGGGCTGGAAATGCAGGTAGCATGTAGTGCCTCCCCCTGGAAACGGTAGACAATTAGCGGATTTCCCCATGCCACGGAACACCATTGACACCACTTAACTGCGTGGAGGGCGGCCCAGAACATCCCCCACACAGTCAGCCGTGTTCCGGTATTGTGAGTGTGGGGAAGTTCCGTCTTCTGTCTACAGGACCCGGAATCAACTAGGATCCCTTCGCGTGTCTTCCCCGAGTGTCTGGCTGTGCGTGCTGCCGGGGAAAGTCGGGGGTTGGGCTGGAAATGCAGGTAGCATCTAGTGCCTCCCCCTGGACTGGGTAGGCAATTAGCGGACTACCCCGTGCCAGGGAACACCTTTGACAACACTTAGCGGCGAGGAGGACGGCCCCAAACCACCCCCACACAGTTAGACATGTTCCGGGATTGTGAGTGTGGGGAGGTTCCGTCTTCTGTCTGCAGCACCCGGGATCTCCTAGGAGTCCTTCGCGTGTCTACCACGAGTGTCTGCCTGTGCGGGATGCCGGGGAAAGGCGGGGGTTGGGCTGGAAATGCAGGTAGCATCTAGTGCCTCCCCCTGGACTTGGGAGGTAATTAGCGGACTTCCCCCTGCCAGGGAACACCTGTGACACCAGTCAGCTGCGTGGACGGCGGCCCCAAACCTCCCCCACACAGTCAGCCGTGTTCCGGTATTGTGAGTGTGGGGAAGTTCCGTCTTCTGTCTGCAGCACCCGGAATCTCCTAGGAGCCCTTCGCGTGTCTTCCCCGAGTGTCTGCCTGTGCGGGCTGCAGGGGAAAGGCGGGGGTTGGGCTGGAAATGCAGGTAGCATCTAGTGCCTCCCCCTGGACAGGGTAGGCAATTAGCGAATTTACCCATGCCAGGGAACACCTTTGACAACACTTAGCGGCGTGGTGGCGGCCCCAAACCACCCCCACACAGTCAGCCGTGTTCCGGGATTGTGAGTGTGGGGAGGTTCCGTCTACAGTCTGCAGCACCCGGGATCTCCTAGGAGCCCTTCGCGTGTCTTCCCCGAGTTTCTCACATTGCGGGCTGCCGGGGAAAGGCGGGGGTTGGGCTGGAAATGCAGGTAGCATCTAGTGCCTCCCCCTGGACCTGGGAGGTAATTAGCGGACTTTCCCCTGCCAGGGAACACTTTTGACACCACTCAACTGCGTGGAGGGCGGCCCCAAACCTCCCACACACAGTCAGCCGTGTTCCGGAATTCTGAGAGTGAGGAGGTTCCGTCTTCTGTCTGCTGCACCCGGGATCTCCTAGGAGCCCTTCGCGTGTCTTCCCGGAGTGTATCCCATTGCGGGCTGCCGGGGAAAGCGGGGGTTGGGCTGGAATTGCAAGTAGCTTCTAGTGCCTTCCCCTGGACAGGGTAGGCATTTAGCGGACTTCCCCGTGCCAGGGAACACCTTTGACACCACGTAGCTGCGTGGAGGGCTGCCCCGAACCTCCCCGACACAGTCAGCCGTGTTCCGGAATTCTGAGAGTGGGGATGTTCCGTCTTCTGTCTGCAGCACCCGGGATCTCCTAGGAGCACTTCGCGTGTCTTCCCCGAGTGTCTGCATGTGCGGGCTTCCGGGGAAAGGCGGGGTTTGGGCTGGAAATGCAGGTAGTATCTAGTGCCTCCCCCTTGACTTGGGAGGTATTTAGCGGTATTCCCCATGCCAGGGAACACCTTTGACACCACTCAGCTGCGTGGAGGGCGGCCCAAAACCTCACTCACACAGTCAGCCGTGTTCCGGAATTGTGAGTGTGGGGAGGTTCCGTCATCTGTCTGCCGCACCCGGGATCTCCTAGGAGCCTATCGCGTGTCTTCCACGAGTGTCTGCATGTGCGGGCTGCCGAGAAAGGCGGGGGTTGGGCTGGAAATGCAGGTCGCATCTAGTGCCTACCCCTGGACATGGTAGGCAATTTACGGAATCCCCGTGCCAGGGAACACTTTTGACACCACTTAGCTGCGTGGAGTGCGGCCCCGAACCTCCCCCACACAGTCAGCCGTGTTTCGGAATTCTGAGAGTGGGGAGGTTCCGTCTTCTGTCTGCAACACCCGGGATCTCCTTGGAGCCCTTCGCGTGTCTTGCCCGAGTGTCTACCTGTGCGGGCTGCCGGGGAAAGGCGGGGGTTGGCCTGGAAATGCAGGTCGCATTTAGTGCCTCCCCCTGGACTTGGGAGGTAATTAGCGGACTTCCCCATGCCAGGGATCACCTTTGACACCTCTCACCTGCGTGGAGGGCGGCCCCAAACCTCCCACACACAGTCAGCCGTGTTCCGAAATTGTGAGTGTGGGGAGGTTCCGTTTTCTGTCTGCAGCACCCGGGATCTCCTAGGAGCACTTCGCGTGTCTTCCACGGTTGTCTCCCATTGAGGGCTGCCGGGGAAAGCGGGGGTTGGGCTGGAAATGCAAGTAGCATCTAGTGCCTCCCCCTGGACAGGGTAGGCCATTAGCGGACTTCCCCGTGCCAGGGAACAGCTGTGACACCAGTCAGCTGCGTGGACGGCGGCCCCAATCCTCCAACACACAGTCAGCCGTGTTCCGGAATTCTGAGAGTGAGGAGGTTCCGTCTTCTGTCTGCAGCACCCGAGATCTCCTAGGAGCATTTCGCGTGTCTTCCCCGAGTGTATGCATGTGCGGGCTAACGGGGAAAGGCGGCGTCGGGCTGGAAATGCAGGTAGCATGTAGTGCCTCACCCTGGACATTGTAGGCAATTAGCGGACTTCCCCCTGCCAGGGAATACCTTTGACATCACTTAGCTGCGTGGAGGGCTGCCCCGAACCTCTCCGACACAGTCAGCCGTGTTCCGGAAATCTGAGAGTGGGGATGTTCCGTCTTCTCTCTGCAGAACCCGGGATCTCCTAGGAGCCCTTCGCGTGTCTTCCCCGAGTGTCTGCATGTGCGGGCTGCCGGGAAAGGCGGGGGTTGGGCTGGAAATGCAGGTCACATTAAGTGCCTCCCCCTGGACTTGGGAGGTAATTAGCGGACTTCCCCATGCCAGGGAACACCTTTGACACCACTCACCTGCGTGGAGGGCGGCCCCAAACCTCCCACACACAGTCAGCCGTGTTCCGGAATTCTGAGAGTGAGGAGGTTCCGTCTTCTGTCTGCTGCACCCGAGATCTCCTAGGAGCATTTCGCGTGTCTTCCCCGAGTGTATGCATGTGCGTGCTACCGGGGAAAGGCGGGGTTTGTGCTGGAAATGCAGGTAGCATCTAGTGCCTCCCCCTGGACTTGGGAGGTAATTAGCGGACTTCCCCCTGCCAGGGAACACCTGAGACACCAGTCAGCTGCGTGGACAGCGGCCCCAAACCTCCCCCACTCAGTCAGCCGTGTTCCGGAAGTCTGAGAGTGGGGAGGTTCCGTCTTCTGTCTGCAGCACCCGGGATCTCCTAGGAGCCCTTCGCGTGTATTCCCCGTGTGTCTGCTTGTGCGAGCTGCCGGGGAAAGGCGGGGGTTGGGCTGGAAATGCAGGTAGCATCTATTGCCTCCCCATGGACAGGGTAGGCAATTAGCGGACTTCCCCATGCCAGGGAAAACCTTTGACACCACTTAGCTGCGTGGAGTGCGGCCCATAACCTCCCCCACACAGTCAGCCGTGTTCCGGAATTCTGAGATTGGGGAGGTTCCGTCTTCTGTCTGCAGCACCCGGGATCTCCTAGGAGCCCTTCGCGTGTCTTCCCCGAGTGTCTCACATTGCGGGCTGCCGGGGAAAGGCGGGGTTTGGGCTGGAAATGCAGGTAGTATCTAGTGCCTCCCCCTGGACTTGGGAGGTAATTAGCTGAATTACCCCTGCCAGGGAACACCTGTGACACCATTCAGCTGCGTGGACGGCGGCCCCAAACCTCCCACACACAGTCAGCCGTGTTCCGGAATTCTGAGAGTGAGGAGGTTCCGTCTTCTGTTTGCAGCACCCGAGATCTCCAAGGAGCATTTCGCGTGTCCTCCCCGAGTGTATGCATGTGCGGGCTAACGGGGAAAGGCGGCGTCGGGCTGGAAATGCAGGTAGTATGTAGTGCCTCCCCCTGGACATTGTAGGCAATTAGCGGAATTCCCCCTGCCAGGGAATACCTTTGACATCACTTAGCTGCGTGGAGGGCGGCCCCGAACCACCCCCACACAGTCAGCCGTGTTCCGGTATTGTGAGTGTGGGGAAGTTCCGTCTTCTGTCTGCAGCACCCGGAATCTCCTACGAGACCTTCGCGTGTCTTCCCCGAGTGTCTGCCTGTGGGGGCTGCCGGGTAAAGGCGGGGGTTGGGCTGGAAATGCAGGTAGCATCTAGTGCCTCCCCCTGGACAGGGTAGGCAAATAGCGAATTTACCCATGCCAGGGAACACCTTTGACAACACTTAGCGGCGTGGGGGGCGGCCCCAAACCACCCCCACACAGTTAGCCGTGTTCCGGGATTGTGAGTGTGGGGAGGTTCCGTCTACAGTCTGCAGCACCCGGGATCTCCTAGGAGCCCTTCGCGTGTCTTCCCCGAGTGTCTCACATTGCGAGCTGCCGGGGAAAGGCGGGGGTGGGGCTGGAAATGCAGGTAGCATCTAGTGCCTCCCCCTGGACCTGGGAGGTAATTAGCGGACTTCCCCCTGCCAGGGAACACCTTTGACACCACTCAACTGCGTGGAGGGCGGCCCCAAACCTCCCACACACAGTCAGCCGTGTTCCGGAATTCTGAGAGTGAGGAGGTTCCGTCTTCTGTCTGCTGCACCCGGGATCTCCTAGGAGCCCTTCGCGTGTCTTCCCCGAGTGTATCCCACTGCGGGCTGCCGGGGAAAGCGGGGGTTGGGCTGGAAATGCAAGTAGCTTCTAGTGCCTTCCCCTGGAAAGGGTAGGCAATTAGCGGACTTCCCCGTGCCAGGGAACACCTTTGACACCACTTAGCTGCGTGGAGGGCGGCCCCGAACCTCTCCGATACAGTCAGCCGTGTTCCGGAATTCTGAGAGTGGGGATGTTCCGTCTTCTCTCTGCAGCACCCGGGATCTCCTAGGAGCCCTTCGCGTGTCTTCCCCGAGTGTCTGCATGTGCGGGCTGCCGGGGAAAGGCGGGGGTTGGGCTGGAAATGCAGGTCACATTTAGTGCCTCCCCTGGACTTGGGAGGTAATTAGCGGACTTCCCCATGCCAGGGAACACCTTTGACACCACTCACCTGCGTGGAGGGCGGCCCCAAACCTCCCACACACAGTCAGCCGTGTTCCGGAATTCTGAGAGTGAGGAGGTTCCGTCTTCTGTCTGCAGCACCCGAGATCTCCAAGGAGCATTTCGCGTGTCTTCCCCGAGTGTATGCATGTGCGGGCTAACGGGGAAAGGCGGCGTCGGGCTGGAAATGCAGGTAGTATGTAGTGCCTCCCCCTGGACATTGTAGGCAATTAGCGGACTTCCCCCTGCCAGGGAATACCTTTGACATCACTTAGCTGCGTGGAGGGCGGCCCCGAACCTCCCCCACACAGTCAGCCGTGTTCCGGTATTGTGAGTGTGGGGAAGTTCCGTCTTCTGTCTGCAGCACCCGGAATCTCCTACGAGACCTTCGCGTGTCTTCCCCGAGTGTCTGCCTGTGCGGGCTGCCGGGTAAAGGCGGGGGTTGGGCTGGAAATGCAGGTAGCATCTAGTGCCTCCCCCTGGACAGGGTAGGCAAATAGCGAATTTACCCATGCCAGGGAACACCTTTGACAACACTTAGCGGCGTGGGGGGCGGCCCCAAACCACCCCCACACAGTTAGCCGTGTTCCGGGATTGTGAGTGTGGGGAGGTTCCGTCTACAGTCTGCAGCACCCGGGATCTCCTAGGAGCCCTTCGCGTGTCTTCCCCGAGTGTCTCACATTGCGAGCTGCCGGGGAAAGGCGGGGGTGGGGCTGGAAATGCAGGTAGCATCTAGTGCCTCCCCCTGGACCTGGGAGGTAATTAGCGGACTTCCCCCTGCCAGGGAACACCTTTGACACCACTCAACTGCGTGGAGGGCGGCCCCAAACCTCCCACACACAGTCAGCCGTGTTCCGGAATTCTGAGAGTGAGGAGGTTCCGTCTTCTGTCTGCTGCACCCGGGATCTCCTAGGAGCCCTTCGCGTGTCTTCCCCGAGTGTATCCCACTGCGGGCTGCCGGGGAAAGCGGGGGTTGGGCTGGAAATGCAAGTAGCTTCTAGTGCCTTCCCCTGGAAAGGGTAGGCAATTAGCGGACTTCCCCGTGCCAGGGAACACCTTTGACACCACTTAGCTGCGTGGAGGGCGGCCCCGAACCTCTCCGATACAGTCAGCCGTGTTCCGGAATTCTGAGAGTGGGGATGTTCCGTCTTCTCTCTGCAGCACCCGGGATCTCCTAGGAGCCCTTCGCGTGTCTTCCCCGAGTGTCTGCATGTGCGGGATGCCGGGGAAAGGCGGGGGTTGGGCTGGAAATGCAGGTCACATTTAGTGCCTCCCCCTGGACTTGGGAGGTAATTAGCGGACTTCCCCATGCCAGGGAACACCTTTGACACCACTCACCTGCGTGGAGGGCGGCCCCAAACCTCCCACACACAGTCAGCCGTGTTCCGGAATTCTGAGAGTGAGGAGGTTCCGTCTTCTGTCTGCTGCACCCGAGATCTCCTAGGAGCATTTCGCGTGTCTTCCCCGAGTGTATGCATGTGCGGGCTACCGGGGAAAGGCGGGGTTTGTGCTGGAAATGCAGGTAGCATCTAGTGCCTCCCCCTGGACTAGGGAGGTAATTAGCGGACTTCCCCCTGCCAGGGAACACCTGAGACACCAGTCAGCTGCGTGGACAGCGGCCCCAAACCTCCCCCACACAGTCAGCTGTGTTCCGGAAGTCTGAGAGTGGGGAGGTTCCGTCTTCTGTCTGCAGCACTCGGGATCTCCTAGGAGCCCTTCGCGTGTATTCCCCGTGTGTCTGCTTGTGCGAGCTGCCGGGGAAGGCGGGGGTTGGGCTGGAAATGCAGGTAGCATCTAGTGCCTCCCCATGGACAGGGTAGGCAATTAGCGGACTTCCCCATGCCAGGGAAAACCTTTGACACCACTTAGCTGCGTGGAGGGCGGCCCCGAACCTCCCCCACACAGTCAGCCGTGTTCCGGAATTCTGAGAGTGAGGAGGTTCCGTCTTCTGTCTGCTGAACCCGAGATCTCCTAGGAGCATTTCGCGTGTCTTCCCCGAGTGTATGCATGTGCGGGCTACCGGGGAAAGCCGGGGTTTTGGCTGGAAATGCAGGTAGCATGTAGTGCCTCCCCCTGGAAAGGGTAGGCAATTAGCGGATTTCCCCATGCCAGGTAACACCATTGACACCACTTAACTGCGTGGAGGGCGGCCCAGAACCTCCCCCACACAGTTAGCCGTGTTCCGGTATTGTGAGTGTGGGGAAGTTCCGTCTTCTGTCTGCAGCACCCGGAATATCCTAGGATCCCTTCTCGTGTCTTCCCCGAGTGTCTGGCTGTGCGGGCTGCCGGGGAAAGTCGGGGGTTGGGCTGGAAATGCTGGTAGCATCTAGTGCCTCCCCCTGGACTTGGGAGGTAATTAGCGGAATTCCGCCTGCCAGGGAACACCTGTGACACCAGTCAGCTGCGTGGACTGCGGGCCCAAACCTCCCCCACACAGTCAGCCGTGTTCCGGAATTCTGAGAGTGAGGAGATTCCGTCTTCTGTCTGCAGCACCCGAGATCTCCTAGTAGCATTTCGCGTGTCTTCCCCGAGTGTATGCATGTGCGGGCTGCTGGGGAAAGGCGGGGTTTGGGCTGGAAATGCAGGTAGCATGTAGTGCCTCCCCCTGGAAAGGGTAGGCAATTAGCGGATTTCCCCATGCCAGGGAACACCTTTGAAACCACTTAACTGCGTGGAGGGCGGCCCCGAACCTTCCCCACACAGTCAGCCGTGTTCCGGAATTGTGAGTGTGGGGAGGTTCCGTCTTCTGTCTGCAGCACCCGGGATCTCCTAGGAGCCCTTCGCGTGTCTTCCCCGAGTGTCTGCATGTGCGGGCTTCAGGGGAAAGGCGGGGTTTGGGCTGGAAATGCAGGTAGCATCTAGTGACTCCCCCTGGACAGGGTAGGCAATTAGCGGACTTCCCCGTGCCAGGGAACACCTGTGACACCAGTCAGCTGCGTGGACGGCGGCCCCAAAACTCCCACACACAGTCAGCCGTGTTCCGGAATTCTGAGAGTGAGGAGGTTCCGTCTTCTGTCTGCAGCACCCGAGATCTCCTAGGAGCATTTCGCGTGTCTTCCCCGAGTGTATGCATGTGCGGGCTGCTGGGGAAAGGCGGGGTTTCGGCTGGAAATACAGGTAGCATGTATTGCCTCCCCCTCGAAAGGGTAGGCAATTAGCGGATTTCCCCATGCCAGGGAACACCTTTGACACCACTTAGCTGCGTGGAGGGCGGCCCCGAACCTTCCCCACACAGTCATCCGTGTTCCGGAATTGTGAGTGTGGGGAGGTTCCGTCTTCTGTCTGCAGCACCCGGGATCTCCTAGGAGCACTTCGCGTGTCTTCCCCGAGTGTCTGCATGTGCGGGCTGCCGGGGAAATGCGGGGTTTGGGCTGGAAATGCAGGTAGCATCTAATGCCTACCCCTGGACAGGGTAGGCAATTAGCGGAGTTCCCCGTGCCAGGGAACACCTTTGACACCACTTAGCTGCGTGGAGGGCGGCCCCGAACCTCCCCCACACAGTCAGCCGTGTTCCGGAATTCTGAGAGTGGGGAGGTTCCGTCTTCTGTCTGCAGCACCCGAGATCTCCTAGGAGCATTTCGCGTGTCTTGCCCGAGTGTATGCATGTGCGGGCTGCCGGGGAAAGGCGGGGTTTGGGCTGGAAATGCAGGTAGCATCTAGTGCCTCCCCCTGGACAGGGTAGGCAATTAGCGGATTTACCCATGCCAGGGAACACCTTTGACACCACTTAACTGCGTGGTGGGCGGCCCCGAACCTCCCCCACACAGTCAGCCGTGTTCCGGTATTGTGAGTGTGGGGAAGTTCCGTCTTCTGTCTGCAGCACCCGGGATCTCCTAGGAGCCCTTCGCGTATCTTCCCCGAGTGTCTGCCTGTGCGGACTGACGGGGAAAGGCGGGGGTTTGGCTGGAAATGCAGGTAGTATCTAGTGCCTCCCCCTGGACTTGGGAGGTAATTTGCCGACTTCCCCCTGCCAGGGAACACCTGTGACACCAGTCAGCTGCGTGGACGTCGGCCCCAAACCTCCCCCACAAAGTCAGCCGTGTTCCGGAATTCTAAGAGTGGGGAGGTTCCGTCTTCTGTCTGCAGCACCCGAGATCTCCTAGGAGCATTTCGCGTGTCTTCCCCGAGTGTATGCATGTTCGGGCTGCCGGGGAAAAGCGGGGTTTGGGCTGGAAATGCAGGTAGCATGTAGTGCCTCACCATGGAAAGGGTAGGCAATTAGCGGATTTCCCCATGCCAGGGAACACGTTTGACACCACTTAGCTGCGTGGAGGGAGGCCCCGAACCTTCCCCACACAGTCAGCCGTGTTCCGGAATTGTGAGTGTGGGGAGGTTCCGTCTTCGGTCTGCAGCACCCGGGATCTCCTAGGAGCACTTCGCGTGTCTTCCCCGAGTGTCTGCATGTGCGGGCTTCCGGGGAAAGGCGGGGTTTGGGCTGGAAATGCAGGTAGCATCTAGTGCCCCCCACTGGACAGGGTAGGCAATTAGCGGACTTCCCCGTGCCAGGGAACACCATTGACACCACTTAGCTGCGTGGAGGGCGGCCCCGAACCTCCCCCACACAGTCAGCCGTGTTCCGGTATTCTGAGAGTGGGGAGGTTCCGTCTTCTGTCTGCAGCACCCGGGATCTCCTAGGAGCCCTTCGCGTGTCTTCCCCGATTGTCTCCCTTTGCGGGCTGCCGGGGAAAGGCGGGGGTTGTGCTGGGAATGCAGGTAGCATCTAGTGCCTCCCGCTGGACAGGGTAGGCAATTAGCGGACGTCCCCATGCCAGGGAACACCTGTGACACCAGGCAGCTGCGTGGACGGCGGCCCAAAACCTCCCCCACAAAGTCAGCCATGTTCCGGAATTCTGAGAGTGGGGAGGTTCCGTCTTCTGTCTGCAGCACCCGCGATCTCCTAGGAGCAATTCTCGTGTCTTCCCCGAGTGTCTGCGTGTGCGGGCTGCCGGGGATAGGTGGGGTTTCGGCTGGAAATGCAGGTAGTATCAAGTGCCTCCCCCTTGACTTGGGAGGTATTTAGCGGTATTCCCCACGCCAGGGAACACCTTTGACACCACTCAGCTGCGTGGAGGGCGGCCCCGAACCTCACCCACACAGTTAGCCGTGTTCCGGAATTGTGAGTGTGGGGAGGTTCCGTCTTCTGTCTGCAGCACCCGGGATCTCCTAGGAACCCTTCGCGTGTCTTGCCCGAGTTTCTACCTGTGCGGGCTGCCGTGGAAAGGCGGGGTTTGGGCTGGAAATGCAGGTAGTATCTAGTGCCTCCCCCTGGACATGGGAAGAAATTAGCGGAATTCCCCCTGCCAGGGAACACATGTGACAACAGTCAGCTGCGTGGACGGCGGCCCCAAACCTCCCTCACACAGTCAGCCGTGTTCCGGAATTCTGAGAGTGGGGAGGTTCCGTCTTCTGTCTGCAGCACCCGGGATCTCCTAGGAGGACTTCGCGTGTCTTCCCCGAGTGTCTGCATGTGCGGGCTTCCGGGGAAAGGCGGGGTTTGGGCTGGAAATGCAGGTAGCATCTAGTGCCTCCCCCTGGACAGGATAGGCAATTAGCGGACTTCCCCGTACCAGGGAACACCTTTGACACCACTTAGCTGCGTGGAGGGCGGCCCCGAACCTCCCCCACACAGTCAGCCGTGTTCCGGAATTCTGAGAGTGGGGAGGTTCCGTCTTCTGTCTGCAGCACCCGAGATCTCCTAGGAGCATTTCACGTGTCTTCCCCGAGTGTATGCATGTTCGGGCTGCCGGGGAAAGGCGGGGTTTGGGCTGGAAATGCAGGTAGCATGTAGTGCCTCACCATGGAAAGGGTAGGCAATTAGCGGATTTTCCCATGCCAGGGAACACCTTTGACACCACTTAGCTGCGTGGAGGGCGGCCCCGAACCTTCCCCACACAGTCAGCCGTGTTCCGGAATTGTGAGTGTGGGGAGGTTCCGTCTTCTGTCTGCAGCACCCGGGATCTCCTAGGAGCACTTCGCGTGTCTTCCCCGAGTGTCTGCATCTGCGGGCTTCCGGGGAAAGGCGGGGTTTGGGCTGGAAATGCAGGTAGCATCTAGTGACTCCCCCTGGACAGGGTAGGCAATTAGCGGAATTCCCCGTGCCAGGGAACACCATTGACACCACTTAGCTGCGTGGAGGGCGGCCCCGAACCTCCCCCACACAGTCAGCCGTGTTCCGGAATTCTGAGAGTGGGGAGGTTCCGTCTTCTGTCTGCAGCACCCGGGATCTCCTAGGAGCCCTTCGCGTGTCTTCCCCGATTGTCTCCCATTGCGGGCTGCAGGGGAAATGCGGGGGTTGTGCTGGGAATGCAGGTAGCATCTAGTGCCTCCCGCTGGACAGGGTAGGCAATTAGCGGACGTCCCCATGCCAGTGAACACCTGTGACACCAGTCAGCTGCGTGGACGGCGGCCCCAAACCTCCCCCACAAAGTCAGCCGTGTTCCGGAATTCTGAGAGTGGGGAGATTCCGTCTTCTGTCTGCAGCACCCGCGATCTCCTAGGAGCACTTCGCGTGTCTTCCCCGAGTGTCTGCGTGTGCGGGCTGCCGGGGATAGGCGAGGTTTGGGCTGGAAATGCAGGTAGTATCTTGTGCCTCACCCTTGACTTGGGAGGTATTTAGCGGTATTCCCCACGCCAGGGAACACCTTTGACACCACTCAGCTGCGTGGAGGGCGGCCCCGAACCTCACCCACACAGTCAGCCGTGTTCCGGAATTGTGAGTGTGGGGAGGTTCCGTCTTCTGTCTGCCGCACCCGGGATCTCCTAGGAACCCTTCGCGTGTCTTGCCCGAGTGTCTACCTGTGCGGGCTGCCGGGGAAAGGCGGGGTTTGGGCTGGAAATGCAGGTAGAATCTAGTGCCTCCCCCTGGACAGTGTAGGCAATTAGCGGACTTCCCCGTGACAGGGAACACCTTTGACACCACTTAGCTGCGTGGAGGGCGGCCCCGAACCTCCCCCACACAGTCAGCCGTGTTCCGGAATTCTGAGAGTGGGAAGGTTCCGTCTTCTGTGTGCAGCACCCGAGATCTCCTAGGAGCATTTCGCGTGTCTTCCCCGAGTGTATGCATGTGCGGGCTGCCGGGGAAAGGCTGGGTTTGGGCTGGAAATGCAGGTAGCATTTATGCCTCCCGCTGGAATGGGTAGGCAATTAGCGGATTTCCCCATGCCAGGGAACACCTTTGACACCACTTAGCTGCGTGGAGGGCGGCCCCGAACCTCCCCCACACAGTCAGCCGTGTTCCGGAATTGTGAGTGTGGGGAGGTTCCGTCTTCTGTCTGCAGCACCCGGGATCTCCTAGGAGCACTTCGCGTGTCTTCCCCGAGTTTCTGCATGTGCGGACTGCCGGGGAAAGGCGGGGATTGGGCTGGAAATGTAGGTAGTATCTAGTGCCTCCCCCTTGACTTGGTAGGTAATTAGCGGACTTCCCCCTGCCAGGGAATAAGTTTGACACCACTCAGCTACGTGGAGGGCGGACCCTAACCTCCCCCACACTGTCAGCCATGTTCCGGAATTGTGAGTGTGGGGAGGTTCCGTCTTCTGTCTGCAGAACCCGGGATCTCCTAGGAGCCCTTTGCGTGTCTTCCCCGAGTGTCTACCTGTGCGGGCTTCCGGAGAAAGGCGGGGGTTGGGCTGGAAATGCAGGTAGTAACTAGTGCCTCCCCCTGGACTTGGGAGGTAATTAGCGGACTTCCCCATGCCAGGGAACACCTTTGACACCACTCACCTGCGTGGAGGGCGGCCCCAAACCTCCCACACACAGTCAGCCGTGTTCCGAAATTGTGAAAGTGGGGAGGTCCCGTTTTTTATCTGCAGCACCCTGGATCTCCCAGGAGCCTTTCGCGTGTCTTCCCCGAGTGTATGAATGTGCGGGCTACCGGGGAAAGGCGGGGTTTGGGCTGGAAATGCAGGTAGCATGTACTGCCTCCCCCTGGAAAGGGTAGGCAATTAGCGGATTTCCCCATGCCAGGGAACACCTTTGACACCACTTAACCGCGTGGAGGGCGGCCCCGAACCTCCCACACACAGTCAGACGTGTTCCGGTATTGTGAGTGTGGGGAAGTTCCGTCTTGTGTCTGCAGCAAACGGGATCTCCTAGGAGCCCTTCGCGTATCTTCCCCGAGTGTCTGCCTGTGCGGGCTGACGTGAAAGGCGGGGGTTGGGCTGGAAATGCAGGTAGTATCTTGTGCCTCCCCCTGGACTTGGGAGGTAATTAGCGGACTTCCCCATGCCAGGGAACACCTGTGACACCAGTCAGCTGCGTGGACGGCGGCCCCAAACCTCCCACACACAGTCAGCCGTGTTCCGGAATTCTGAGAGTGAGGAGGTTCCGTCTTCTCTCTGCAGCACCCGGGATCTCCTAGGAGCCTTTCGCGTGTCTTCCCCGAGTGTCTGCATGTGCGGGCTGCCGGGGAAAGGCGGGGGTTGGGCTGGAAATGCAGGTCGCATTTAGTGCCTCCCCCTGAACTTGGGAGCTAATTAGCGGACTTCCCCATGCCAGGGAACACCTTTGACACCACTCACCTGCGTGGAGGGCGGCCCCGAACCTCCCCCACACAGTCAGCCGTGTTCCGGAATTCTGAGAGTGGGGAGGTTCCGTCTTCTGTCTGCAGCACCCGAGATCTCCTAGGAGCATTTCGCGTGTCTTCCCCGAGTGTATGCATGTGCGGGCTGCCGGGGAAAGGCTGGGTTTGGGCTGGAAATGCAGGTAGCATTTATGCCTCCCGCTGGAAAGGGTAGGCAATTAGCGGATTTCCCCATGCCAGGGAACACCTTTGACACCACTTAGCTGCGTGGAGGGCGGCCCCGAACCTCCCCCACACAGTCAGCCGTGTTCCGGAATTGTGAGTGTGGGGAGGTTCCGTCTTCTGTCTGCAGCACCCGGGATCTCCTAGGAGCACTTCGCGTGTCTTCCCCGAGTTTCTGCATGTGCGGGCTGCCGGGGAAAGGCGGGGTTTGGTCTGGAAATGCAGGTAGTATCTAGTGCCTCCCCCTTGACTTGGTAGGTAATTAGCGGACTTCCCCAAGCCAGGGAATAATTTTGACACCAGTCATCTGCGTGGACGGCGGCCCCAAACCTACCCCACACAGTCAGCCGTGTTCCGGAATTCTGAGAGTGGGGATGTTCCGTCTTCTGTCGGCAGCACCCGGGATCTCCTAGGAGCTCTTCGCGTGTCTTCCCCGAGTGTCTCCCATTGCGGGCTGCCGGAGAAAGCGGGGGTTGGGCTGGAAATGCAAGTAGCATCTAGTGCCTCCCCCTGGACAGTGTAGGCAATTAGCGGACTTCCCCGTGACAGGGAACACCTTTGACACCACTTAGCTGCGTGGAGGGCGGCCCCGAACCTCCCCCACAAAGTCAGCCGTGTTCCGGAATTCTGAGAGTGGGGAGATTCCATCTTCTGTCTGCAGCACCCGCGATCTCCTAGGAGCACTTCGCGTGTCTTCCCCGAGTGTCTGCGTGTGCGGGCTGCCGGGGATAGGCGAGGTTTGGGCTGGAAATGCAGGTAGTATCTTGTGCCTCCCCCTTGACTTGGGAGGTATTTAGCGGTATTCCCCACGCCAGGGAACACCTTTGACACCACTCAGCTGCGTGGAGGGCGGCCGCGAACCTCACCCACACAGTCAGCCGTGTTCCGGAATTGTGAGTGTGGGGAGGTTCCGTCTTCTGTCTGCCGCACCCGGGATCTCCTAGGAACCCTTCGCGTGTCTTGCCCGAGTGTCTACCTGTTCGGGCTGCCGGGGAAAGGCGGGGTTTGGGCTGGAAATGCAGGTAGAATCTAGTGCCTCCCCCTGGACATGGAAGAAATTAGCGGACTTCCCCGTGCCAGGGAACACCATTGACACCACTTAGCTGCGTGGAGGGCGGCCCCGAACCTCCCCCACACAGTCAGCCGTGTTCCGGAATTCTGAGAGTGGGGAGGTTCCGTCTTCTGTCTGCAGCACCCGGGATATCCTAGGAGCCCTTCGCGAGTCTTCCCCGATTGTCTCCCTTTGCGGGCTGCCGGGGAAAGGCGGGGGTTGTGCTGGGAATGCAGGTAGCATCTAGTGCCTCCCGCTGGACAGGGTAGGCAATTAGCGGACGTCCCCATGCCAGGGAACACCTGTGACACCAGTCAGCTGCGTGGACGGCGGCCCCAAACCTCCCCCACAAAGTCAGCCGTGTTCCGGAATTCTGAGAGCGGGGAGGTTCCGTCTTCTGTCTGCAGGACCCGCGATCTCCTAGGAGCAATTCGCGTGTCTTCCCCGAGTGTCTGCGTTTGCGGGCTGCCGGGGATAGGCGGGGTTTTGGCTGGAAATGCAGGTAGTATCTAGTGCCTCCCCCTTGACTTGGGAGGTATTTAGCGGTATTCCCCACGCCAGGGAACACCTTTGACACCACTCAGCTGCGTGGAGGGCGGCCCCGAACCTCACCCACACAGTTAGCCATGTTCCGGAATTGTGAGTGTGGGGAGGTTCCGTCTTCTGTCTGCCGCACCCGGGATCTCCTAGGAACCCTTCGCGTGTCTTGCCCGAGTGTCTACCTGTGCGGGCTGCCGGGGAAAGGCGGGGTTTGGGCTGGAAATGCAGGTAGTATCTAGTGCCTCCCCCTGGACATGGGAAGAAATTAGCGGACTTCCCCCTGCCAGGGAACACATGTGACAACAGTCAGCTGCGTGGACGGCGGCCCCAAACCTCCCCCACACAGTCAGCCGTGTTCCGGAATTCTGAGAGTGGGGAGGTTCCGTCTTCTGTCTGCAGCACCCGGGATCTCCTAGGAGCACTTCGCGTGTCTTCCCCGAGTGTCTGCATGTGCGGGCTGCCGGGGAAAGGCGGGGTTTGGGCTGGAAATGCAGGTAGCATCTAGTGCCTCCCCCTGGACAGGGTAGGCAATTAGCGGATTTACCCATGCCAGGGAACACCTTTGACACCACTTAACTGCGTGGAGGGCGGCCCCGAACCTCCCCCACACAGTCAGCCGTGTTCCGATATTGTGAGTGTGGGGAAGTTCCATCTTCTGTCTGCAGCACCCGGGATCTCCTAGGAGCCCTTCGCGTGTCTTCCCCGAGTGTCTGCATGTGCGGCCTTCCGGGGAAATGCGGGGGTTGGGCTGGAAATGCAGGTAGTATCTAGTGCCTCCCCCTGGACTTGGTAGGTAATTAGCGGACTTCCCCCTGCCAGAGAACACCTGTGACACCAGTCAGCTGCTTGGACGGCGGCCCAAAACCTCCCACACACAGTCAGCCGTGTTCCAGAATTCTGAGAGTGAGGAGGTTCCGTCTTCTGTCTGCAGCACCCGAGATCTCCTAGGAGCCCTTCGCGTGTCTTCCCCGAGTGTCTACCTGTGCGGGTTTCCGGAGAAAGGCGGGGGTTCTGCTGGGAATGCAGGTAGCATCTAGTGCCTCCCCCTGGACATGGTAGGCAATTAGCGGACTTCCCCATGCCAGGGAACACCTGTGACACCAGTCAGCTGCGTGGACGTCGGCCCCAAACCTCCTCCACAAAGTCAGCCGTGTTCCGGAATTCTGAGAGTGGGGAGGTTCCGTCTTCTGTCTGCAGCACCCGGGATCTCCTAGGAGCACTTCGCGTGTCTTCCCCGAGTGTATGCATGTTCGGGCTGCCGGGGAAAGGCGGGGTTTGGGCTGGAAATGCAGGTAGCATGTAGTGCCTCACCATGGAAAGGGTAGGCAATTAGCGGATTTCCCCATGCCAAGGAACACCTTTGACACCACTTAGCTGCGTGGAGGGCGGCCCCGAACCTTCCCCACACAGTCAGCCGTGTTCCGGAATTGTGAGTGTGGGGAGGTTCCGTCTTCTGTCTGCAGCACCCGGGATCTCCTAGGAGCACTTCGCGTGTCTTCCCCGAGTGTCTGCATGTGCGGGCTCCCGGGGAAAGGCTGGGTTTGGGCTGGAAATGCAGGTAGCATCTAGTGCCTCCCCCTGGACAGTGTAGGCATTTAGCGGACTTCCACGTGCCAGGGAACACCTTTGACACCACTTAGCTGCGTGGAGGGCGGCCCCGAACCTCCCCCACACAGTCAGCCGTGTTCCGGGATTGTGAGTGTGGGGATGTTCCGTCTTCTGTCTGCAGCACCCGGGATCTCCTAGGAGCACTTCGCGTGTCTTCCCCGAGTTTCTGCATGTGCGGCCTTCCGGGGAAATGCGGGGGTTGGGCTGGAAATGCAGGTAGTATCTAGTGCCTCCCCCTGGACTTGGGAGGTAATTAGCGGACTTCCCCCTGCCAGGGAACACCTGTGACACCAGTCAGCTGCGTGGACGGCGGGCCCAAACCTCCCACACACAGTCAGCCGTGTTCCGGAATTGTGAGTGTGGGGAGGTTCCGTCTTCTGTCTGCAGCACCCGAGATCTCCTAGGAGCATTTCGCGTGTCTTCCCCGAGTGTATGCATGTTCGTGCTGCCGGGGAAAGGCGGGGTTTGGGCTGGAAATGCAGGTAGCATGTAGTGCCTCACCCTGGAAAGGGTAGGCAATTAGCGGATTTCCCCATGCCAGGGAACACCTTTGACACCACTTAGTTGCGTGGAGGGCGGCCCCGAACCTCCCCCACACAGTCAGCCGTGTTCCGGAATTCTGAGAGTGGGGAGGTTCCGTCTTCGGTCTGCAGCACCCGAGATCTCCTAGGAGCATTTCGCGTGTCTTCCCCGAGTGTATGCATGTGCGGGCTGCCGGGGAAAGGCGGGGTTTGGGCTGGAAATGCAGGTAGCATGTAGTGCCTCCCGCTGGGAAGGGTAGGAATTTAGCGGATTTCCCCATGCCAGGGAACACCTTTGACACCACTTAGCTGCGTGGAAGGCGGCCCCGAACCTTCCCCACACAGTCAGCCGTGTTCCGGAATTGTGAGTGTGGGGAGGTTCCGTCTTCTGTCTGCAGCACCCGGGATCTCCTAGGAGCACTTCGCGTGTCTTCCCCGAGTGTCTGCATGTGCGGGCTTCCGGGGAAAGGCGGGGTTTGGGCTGGAAATGCAGGTAGCATCTAGTGACTCCCCCTGGATTTGGGAGGTAATTAGCGGACTTCCCCCTGCCAGGGAACACTGTGACACCAGTCAGCTGCGTGGACGGCGGCCCAAACCTCCCCCACACAGTCAGCCGTGTTCCAGAATTCTGAGAGTGGGGAGGTTCCGTCTTCTGTCTGCAGCACCCGGGATCTCCTAGGAGCCCTTCGCGTGTATTCCCCGTGTGTCTGCTTGTGCGGGCTGCCGGGGAAAAGCGGGGGTTGGGCTGGAAATGCAGGTAGCATCTAGTGCCTCCCCCTGAAGAGGGGAGGTAATTAGCGGAATTCCGCCTGCCAGGGAACACCTGTGTCACCAGTCAGCTGCGTGGAAGGCGGCCCCATTCTTCCCCCACACAGTCAGAAGTGTTCCGGAATTGTGAGAGTGGGGAGGTTCCGTCTTCTGTCTGCAGCACCCGGGATCTCCTAGGAGCCCTTCGCGTGTCTTCCCCGAGTGTCTGCATGTGCGGGCTGCCGGGGAAAGGCGGGTGTTGTGCTGGAAATGCAGGTCGCATTTAGTGCCTCCCCCTGGATTTGGGAGGTAATTACCGGACTTCCCCCTGCCAGGGAACACCTTTGACACCACTCACCTGCGTGGAGGGCGGCCCCAAACCTCCCACACACAGTCAGCCGTGTTCCGAAATTGTGAGTGTGGGGAGGTTCCGTTTTCTGTCTGCAGCACCCGGGATCTCCTAGGAGCCCTTCGCGTGTCTTCCCCGATTGTCTCCCTTTGCGGGCTGCCGGGGAAAGGCGGGGGTTGTGCTGGGAATGCAGGTAGCATCTAGTGCCTCCCGCTGGACAGGGTAGGCAATTAGCGGACGTCCCCATGCCAGGGAACACCTGTGACACCAGTCAGCTGCGTGGACGGCGGCCCCAAACCTCCCCCACAAAGTCAGCCGTGTTCCGGAATTCTGAGAGTGGGGAGGTTCCGTCTTCTGTCTGTAGCACCCGCGATCTCCTAGGAGCAATTCGCGTGTCTTCCCCGAGTGTCTGCGTGTGCGAGCTGCCGGGGATAGGCGGGGTTTTGGCTGGAAATGCAGGTAGTATCTAGTGCCTCACCCTTGACTTGGGAGGTATTTAGCGGTATTCCCCACGCCAGGGAACACCTTTGACACCACTCAGCTGCGTGGAGGGCGGCCCCGAACCTCACCCACACAGTTAGCCGTGTTCCGGAATTGTGAGTGTGGGGAGGTTCCGTCTTCTGTCTGCCGCACCCGGGATCTCCTAGGAACACTTCGCGTGTCTTGACCGAGTGTCTACCTGTGCGGGCTGCCGGGGAAAGGCGGGGTTTGGGCTGGAAATGCAGGTAGTATCTAGTGCCTCCCCCTGGACATGGGAAGAAATTAGCGGACTTCCCCCTGCCAGGGAACACATGTGACAACAGTCAGCTGCTTGGACGGCGGCCCCAAACCTCCCCCACACAGTCAGCCGTGTTCCGGAATTCTGAGAGTGGGGAGGTTCCGTCTTATGTCTGCAGCACCCGGGATCTCCTAGGAGCACTTCGCGTGTCTTCCCCGAGTGTCTGCATGTGCGGGCTGCCGGGGAAAGGCGGGGTTTGGGCTGGAAATGCAGGTAGCATCTAGTACCTCCCCCTGGACAGGGTAGGCAATTAGCGGATTTACCCATGCCAGGGAACACCTTTGACACCACTTAACTGCGTGGAGGGCGGCCCCGAACCTCCCCCACACAGTCAGCCGTGTTCCGATTTTGTGAGTGTGGGGAAGTTCCATCTACTGTCTGCAGCACCCGGGATCTCCTAGGAGCCCTTCGCGTGTCTTCCCCGAGTGTCTGCATGTGCGGCCTTCCGGGGAAATGCGGGGGTTGGGCTGGAAATGCAGGTAGAATCTAGTGCCTCCCCCTGGACTTGGTAGGTAATTAGCGGACTTCCCCCTGCCAGAGAACACCTGTGACACCAGTCAGCTGCTTGGACGGCGGCCCAAAACCTCCCACACACAGTCAGCCGTGTTCCGGAATTCTGAGAGTGGGGAGGTTCCGTCTTCTGTCTGCAGCACCCGAGATCTCCTAGGAGCATTTCGCGTGTCTTCCCCGAGTGTATGCATGTGCGGGCTGCCGGGGAAAGGCGGGGTTTGGGCTGGAAATGCAGGTAGCATGTAGTGCCTCCCGCTGGGAAGGGTAGGAATTTAGCGGATTTCCCCATGCCAGGGAACACCTTTGACACCACTTAGCTGCGTGGAGGGCGGCCCCGAACCTTCCCCACACAGTCAGCCGTGTTCCGGAATTGTGAGTGTGGGGAGGTTCCGTCTTCTGTCTGCAGCACCCGGGATCTCCTAGGAGCACTTCGCGTGTCTTCCCCGAGTGTCTGCATGTGCGGGCTTCCGGGGAAAGGCGGGGTTTGGGCTGGAAATGCAGGTAGCATCTAGTGACTCCCCCTGGATTTGGGAGGTAATTAGCGGACTTCCCCCTGCCAGGGAACACTGTGACACCAGTCAGCTGCGTGGACGGCGGCCCAAACCTCCCCCACACAGTAAGCCGTGTTCCAGAATTCTGAGAGTGGGGAGGTTCCGTCTTCTGTCTGCAGCACCCGGGATCTCCTAGGAGCCCTTCGCGTGTATTCCCCGTGTGTCTGCTTGTGCGGGCTGCCGGGGAAAAGCGGGGGTTGGGCTGGAAATGCAGGTAGCATCTAGTGCCTCCCCCTGAAGAGGGGAGGTAATTAGGGGAATTCCGCCTGCCAGGGAACACCTGTGTCACCAGTCAGCTGCGTGGAAAGCGGCCCCATTCTTCCCCCACACAGTCAGAAGTGTTCCGGAATTGTGAGAGTGGGGAGGTTCCGTCTTCTGTCTGCAGCACCCGGGATCTCCTAGGAGCCCTTCGCGTGTCTTCCCCGAGTGTCTGCATGTGCGGGCTGCCGGGGAAAGGCGGGTGTTGTGCTGGAAATGCAGGTCGCATTTAGTGCCTCCCCCTGGATTTGGGAGGTAATTACCGGACTTCCCCCTGCCAGGGAACACCTTTGACACCACACACCTGCGTGGAGTGCGGCCCCAAACCTCCCACACACAGTCAGCCGTGTTCCGAAATTGTGAGTGTGGGGAGGTTCCGTTTTCTGTCTGCAGCACCCGGGATCTCCTAAGAGCCCTTCGCGTGTCTTCCCCGATTGTCTCCCTTTGCGGGCTGCCGGGGAAAGGCGGGGGTTGTGCTGGGAATGCAGGTAGCATCTAGTGCCTCCCGCTGGACAGGGTAGGCAATTAGCGGAGTTCCCCCTGCCAGGGAACACATGTGACAACAGTCAGCTGCTTGGACGGCGGCCCCAAACCTCCCCCACACAGTCAGCCGTGTTCCGGAATTCTGAGAGTGGGGAGGTTCCGTCTTATGTCTGCAGCACCCGGGATCTCCTAGGAGCATTTCGCGTGTCTTCCCCGAGTGTCTGCATGTGCGGGCTGCCGGGGAAAGGCGGGGTTTGGGCTGGAAATGCAGGTAGCATCTAGTGCCTCCCCCTGGACAGGGTAGGCAATTAGCGGATTTACCCATGCCAGGGAACACCTTTGACACCACTTAACTGCGTGGAGGGCGGCCCCGAACCTCCCCCACACAGTCAGCCGTGTTCCGATTTTGTGAGTGTGGGGAAGTTCCATCTTCTGTCTGCAGCACCCGGGATCTCCTAGGAGCCCTTCGCGTGTCTTCCCCGAGTGTCTGCATGTGCGGCTTTCCGGGGAAATGCTGGGGTTGGGCTGGAAATGAAGGTAGAATCTAGTGCCTCCCCCTGGACTTGGTAGGTAATTAGCGGACTTCCCCCTGCCAGAGAACACCTGTGACACCAGTCAGCTGCTTGGACGGCGGCCCAAAACCTCCCACACACAGTCAGCCGTGTTCCGGAATTCTGAGAGTGGGGAGGTTCCGTCTTCTGTCTGCAGCACCCGAGATCTCCTAGGAGCATTTCGCGTGTCTTCCCCGAGTGTATGCATGTGCGGGCTGCCGGGGAAAGGCGGGGTTTGGGCTGGAAATGCAGGTAGCATGTAGTGCCTCCCGCTGGGAAGGGTAGGAATTTAGCGGATTTCCCCATGCCAGGGAACACCTTTGACACCACTTAGCTGCGTGGAGGGCGGCCCCGAACCTTCCCCACACAGTCAGCCGTGTTCCGGAATTGTGAGTGTGGGGAGGTTCCGTCTTCTGTCTGCAGCACCCGGGATCTCCTAGGAGCACTTCGCGTGTCTTCACCGAGTGTCTGCATGTGCGGGCTTCCGGGGAAAGGCGGGGTTTGGGCTGGAAATGCAGGTAGCATCTAGTGACTCCCCCTGGATTTGGGAGGTAATTAGCGGACTTCCCCCTGCCAGGGAACACTGTGACACCAGTCAGCTGCGTGGACGGCGGCCCAAACCTCCCCCACACAGTAAGCCGTGTTCCAGAATTCTGAGAGTGGGGAGGTTCCGTCTTCTGTCTGCAGCACCCGGGATCTCCTAGGAGCCCTTCGCGTGTATTCCCCGTGTGTCTGCTTGTGCGGGCTGCCGGGGAAAAGCGGGGGTTGGGCTGGAAATGCAGGTAGCATCTAGTGCCTCCCCCTGAAGAGGGGAGGTAATTAGGGGAATTCCGCCTGCCAGGGAACACCTGTGTCACCAGTCAGCTGCGTGGAAGGCGGCCCCATTCTTCCCCCACACAGTCAGAAGTGTTCCGGAATTGTGAGAGTGGGGAGGTTCCGTCTTCTGTCTGCAGCACCCGGGATCTCCTAGGAGCCCTTCGCGTGTATTCCCCGTGTGTCTGCTTGTGCGGGCTGCCGGGGAAAGGCGGGGTTTGGGCTGGAAATGCAGGTAGCATCTAGTGCCTCCCCCTGGACAGGGTAGGCAATTAGCGGATTTACCCATGCCAGGGAACACCTTTGACACCACTTAACTGCGTGGAGGGCGGCCCCGAACCTCCCCCACACAGTCAGCCGTGTTCCGATTTTGTGAGTGTGGGGAAGTTCCATCTTCTGTCTGCAGCACCCGGGATCTCCTAGGAGCCCTTCGCGTGTCTTCCCCGAGTGTCTGCATGTGCGGCCTTCCGGGGAAATGCGGGGGTTGGGCTGGAAATGCAGGTAGAATCTAGTGCCTCCCCCTGGACTTGGTAGGTAATTAGCGGACATCCCCCTGCCAGAGAACACCTGTGACACCAGTCAGCTGCTTGGAAGGCGGCCCAAAACCTCCCACACACAGTCAGCCGTGTTCCAGAATTCTGAGAGTGAGGAGGTTCCGTCTTCTGTCTGCAGCACCCGAGATCTCCTAGGAGCCCTTCGCGTGTCTTCCCCGAGTGTCTACCTGTGCGGGTTTCCGGAGAAAGGCGGGGGTTGTGCTGGGAATGCAGGTAGCATCTAGTGCCTCCCCCTGGACATGGTAGGAAATTAGCGGACTTCCCCATGCCAGGGAACACCTGTGACACCAGTCAGCTGCGTGGACGTCGGCCCCAAACCTCCCCCACAAAGTCAGCCGTGTTCCGGAATTCTGAGAGTGGGGAGGTTCCGTCTTCTGTCTGCAGCACCCGAGATCTCCTAGGAGCATTTCGCGTGTCTTCCCCGAGTGTATGCATGTTCGGGCTGCCGGGGAAAGGCGGGGTTTGGGCTGGAAATGCAGGTAGCATGTAGTGCCTCACCATGGAAAGGGTAGGCAATTAGCGGATTTCCCCATGCCAGGGAACACCTTTGACAACACTTAGCTGCGTGGAGGGCGGCCCCGAACCTTCCCCACACAGTCAGCCGTGTTCCGGAATTGTGAGTGTGGGGAGGTTCCGTCTTCTGTCTGCAGCACCCGGGATCTCCTAGGAGCACTTCGCGTGTCTTCCCCGAGTGTCTGCATGTGCGGGCTTCCGGGGAAAGGCGGGGTTTGGGCTGGAAATGCAGGTAGCATCTAGTGCCTCCCCCTGGACAGGGTAGGCAATTAGCGGACTTCCCCGTGCCAGGGAACACCATTGACACCACTTAGCTGCGTGGAGGGCGGCCCAGAACCTCCCCCACACAGTCAGCCGTGTTCCGGAATTCTGAGAGTGGGGAGGTTCCGTCTTCTGTCTGCAGCACCCGGGATCTCCTAGGAGCCCTTCGCGTGTCTTCCCCGATTGTCTCAGTTTGCGGGCTGCCGGGGAAAGGCGGAGGTTGTGCTGGGAATGCAGGTAGCATCTAGTGCCTCCCGCTGGACAGGGTAGGCAATTAGCGGACTTCCCCATGCCAGGGAACACCTGTGACACCAGGCAGCTGCGTGGACGGCGGCCCCAAACCTCCCCCACAAAGTCAGCCGTGTTCCGGAATTCTGAGAGTGGGGAGGTTCCGTCTTCTGTCTGCAGCACCCGCGATCTCCTAGGAGCAATTCCCATGTCTTCCCCGAGTGTCTGCGTGTGCGGGCTGCCGGGGATAGGCGGGGTTTTGGCTGGAAATGCAGGTAGTATCTAGTGCCTCCCCCTTGACTTGGGAGGTATTTAGCGGTATTCCCCACGCCAGGGAACACCTTTGACACCACTCAGCTGCGTGGAGGGCGGCCCCGAACCTCACCCACACAGTTAGCCGTGTTCCAGAATTGTGAGTGTGGGGAGGTTCCGTCTTCTGTCTGCCGCACCCGGGATCTCCTAGGAACCCTTCGCGTGTCTTGCCCGAGTGTCTACCTGTGCGGGCTGCCGTGGAAACGCGGGGTTTGGGCTGGAAATGCAGGTAGTATCTAGTGCCTCCCCCTGGACATGGGAAGAAATTAGCGGACTTCCCCCTGCCAGGGAACACATGTGACAACAGTCAGCTGCGTGGACGGCGGCCCCAAACCTCCCCCACACAGTCAGCCGTGTTCCGGAATTCTGAGAGTGGGGAGGTTCCGTCTTCTGTCTGCAGCACCCGGGATCTCCTAGGAGCACTTCGCGTGTCTTCCCCGAGTGTCTGCATGTGCGGGCTGCCGGGGAAAGGCGGGGTTTGGGCTGGAAATGCAGGTAGCATCTAGTGCCTCCCCCTGGACAGGATAGGCAATTAGCGGACTTCCCCGTGCCAGGGAAAACCTTTGACACCACTTAGCTGCGTGGAGGGCGGCCCCGAACCTCCCCCACACAGTCAGCCGTGTTCCGGAATTCTGAGAGTGGGGAGGTTCCGTCTTCTGTCTGCAGCACCCGAGATCTCCTAGGAGCATTTCACGTGTCTTCCCCGAGTGTATGCATGTTCGGGCTGCCGGGGAAAGGCGGGGTTTGGGCTGGAAATGCAGGTAGCATGTAGTGCCTCACCATGGAAAGTGTAGGCAATTAGCGGATTTCCCCATGCCAGGGAACACCTTTGACACCACTTAGCTGCGTGGAGGGCGGCCCGGAACCTTCCCCACACAGTCAGCCGTGTTCCGGAATTGTGAGTGTGGGGAGGTTCCGTCTTCTGTCTGCAGCACCCGGGATCTCCTAGGAGCACTTCGCGTGTCTTCCCCGAGTGTCTGCATCTGCGGGCTTCCGGGGAAATGCGGGGTTTGGGCTGGAAATGCAGGTAGCATCTAGTGACTCCTCCTGGACAGGGTAGGCAATTAGCGGACTTCCCCGTGCCAGGGAACACCATTGACACCACTTAGCTGCGTGGAGGGCGGCCCCGAACCTCCCCCACACAGTCAGCCGTGTTCCGGAATTCTGAGAGTGGGGAGGTTCCGTCTTCTGTCTGCAGCACCCGGGATCTCCTAGGAGCCCTTCGCGTGTCTTCCCCGATTGTCTCCCATTGCGGGCTGCAGGGGAAATGCGGGGGTTGTGCTGGGAATGCAGGTAGCATCTAGTGCCTCCCGCTGGACAGGGTAGGCAATTAGCGGACGTCCCCATGCCAGTGAACACCTGTGACACCAGTCAGCTGCGTGGACGGCGGCCCCAAACCTCCCCCACAAAGTCAGCCGTGTTCCGGAATTCTGAGAGTGGGGAGATTCCGTCTTCTGTCTGCAGCACCCGCGATCTCCTAAGAGCACTTCGCGTGTCTTCCCCGAGTGTCTGCGTGTGCGGGCTGCCGGGTATAGGCGAGGTTTGGGCTGGAAATGCAGGTAGTATCTTGTGCCTCCCCCTTTACTTGGGAGGTATTTAGCGGTATTCCCCACGCCAGGGAACACCTTTGACACCACTCAGCTGCGTGGAGGGCGGCCCCGTACCTCACCCACACAGTCAGCCGTGTTCCGGTATTGTGAGTGTGGGGAGGTTCCGTCTTCTGTCTGCCGCACCCGGGATCTCCTAGGAACCCTTCGCGTGTCTTGCCCGAGTGTCTACCTGTGCGGGCTGCCGGGGAAAGGCGGGGTTTGGGCTGGAAATGCAGGTAGAATCTAGTGCCTCCCCCTGGACATGGGAAGAAATTAGCGGACTTCCCCCTGCCAGGGAACACCTGTGACAATAGTCAGCTGCGTGGACGGCGGCCCCAAACCTCCCCCACACATTCAGCCGTGTTCCGGAATTCTGAGAGTGGGGAGGTTCCGTCTTCTGTCTGCAGCACCCGGGATCTCCTAGGAGCACTTCGCGTGTCTTCCCCGAGTGTCTGCATGTGCGGGCTGCCGGGGAAAGGCGGGGGTTTTGCTGGAAATGAAGGTCGCATTTAGTGCCTCAACCTGGACTTGGGAGGTAATTAGCGGACTTCCCCATGCCAGGGAACACCTTTGACAACACTCACCTGCGTGGAGGGCGGCCCCAAACCTCCCACACACAGTCAGCCGTGTTCCGAAATTGTGAGTGTGGGGAGGTTCCGTTTTCTGTCTGCAGCACCCGGGATCTCCTAGGAGCCCTTCTCGTGTCTTCCCCGAGTGTCTCCCATTGCGGGCTGCCGGGGAAAGCGGGGGTTGGGCTGGAAATGCAAGTAGCATGTAGTGCCTCCCCCTGGACAGGGTAGGCAATTAGCGGAATTCCCCGTGCCAGGGAACACCTTTGACACCACTTAGCTGCGTGGAGGTCGGCCCCGAACCTTCCCCACACAGTCAGCCGTGTTCCGGAATTGTGAGTGTGGGGAGGTTCCGTCTTCTGTCTGCAGCACCCGGGATCTTCTAGGAGCCCTTCGCGTGTCTTCCCCTAGTGTATCCCATTGCGGGCTGCCGGGGAAAGCGGTGGTTGGGCTGGAAATGCAAGTAGCTTCTTGTGCCGTCCACTGGACAGGGTAGGCAATTAGCGGACTTCCCCGTGCCAGGGAACACTTTTGACACCACTTAGCTGCGTGGAGGGCGGCCCCGAACCTCCCTGACACAGTCAGCCGTGTTCCGGAATTCTTAGAGTGGGGATGATCCGTCTTCTGTCTGCAGCACCCGAGATCTCCTAGGAGCATTTCGCGTGTCTTCCCCGAGTGTATACATGTGCAGGCTACCGGGGAAAGGCGGGGTTGGGCTGGAAATGCAGTTAACATGTAGTTCCTCCCCCTGGAAAGGGTAGGCAATTAGCGGATTTCCCCATGCCAGGGAACACCTTTGACACCACTTAACTGCGTGGAGGGCGGCCCCGAACCTCCCTGACACAGTCAGCCGTGTTCCGGAATTCTTAGAGTGGGGATGATCCGTCTTCTGTCTGCAGCACCCGGGATCTCCTAGGAGCCCTTCGCGTGTATTCCCCGTGTGTCTGCTTGTGCGGGCTGACGGGGAAAGGCGGGGGTAGGGCTGGAAATGCAGGTAGCATCTAGTGCCTCCCCCTGGACAGGGTAGGCAATTAGCGAATTTACCCATGCAAGGGAACACCTTTGACAACTCTTAGCGGCGTGGAGTGCGGCCCCAATCCACCCCCACAAGTTAGACGTGTTCCGGGATTGTGAGTGTGGGGAGGTTCCGTCTACAGTCTGCAGCACCCGGGATCTCCTAGGAGCCCTTCGCGTGTCTTCCCCTAGTGTCTGCCTTTGCGGGCTGCCGGGGAAAGGCGGGGGTTGGGCTGGAAATGCAGGTAGCATCTAGTGCCTCCCCCTGGACTTGGGAGGTAATTAGCGGACTTCCCCCTGCCAGGGAACACCTTTGACACCACTCAACTGCGTGAAGGGCGGCCCCAAACCTCCCACACACAGTCAGCCGTGTTCCGAAATTGTGAGTGTGGGGAGGTTCTGTCTTCTGTCTGCAGCACCCGGGATCTCCTAGGAGCCCTTCGCGTGTCTTCCACGAGTGTCTCCCATTGCGGGCTGCCGGGGAAAGCGGGGGTTGGGCTGGAAATGCAAGTAGCATCTAGTGCCTCCCCCTGGACAGGGTAGGCAATTAGCGGACTTCCCCGTGCCAGGGAAAACCTTTGACACCACTTAGCTGCGTGGAGGGCGGCCCAGAAATTCCCCCACACAGTCAGCCGTGTTCCGGTATTGTGAGTGTGGGGAAGTTCCGTCTTCTGTCTGCAGCACCCGGAATCACCTAGGAGCCCTTCGCGTGACTTCCCCGAGTGTCTGCCTGTGCGGGCTGCCGGGGAAAGTCGGGGGTTGGGCTGGAAATGCAGGTAGCATCTAGTGCCTCCCCCTGGACTTGGGAGGTAATTAGCGGAATTCCGCCTGCCTGGGAACACCTGTGACACCAGTCAGCTGCGTGGAATTCGGCCCCAGTCTTCCCCCACACAGTCAGAAGTGTTCCGGAATTGTGAGTGTGGGGAGGTTCCGTATTCTGTCTGCAGCACCCGGGATCACCTAGGAGCCCTTCGCGTGTCTTCCCCGATTGTCTGCATGTGCGGGTTGCCGGGGAAAGGCGGGGGTTGGGCTGCAAATGCAGGTCGTATTTAGTGCCTCCCCCTGGACTTGGGAGGTAATTAGCGGACTTCCCCATGCCAGGGAACACCTTTGACACCACTCAACTGCGTGGAGGGCGGCCCCAAACCTCCCACACACAGTCAGCCGTGTTCCGAAATTGTGAGTGTGGGGAGGTTCCGTTTTCTGTCTGCAGAACCCGGGATCTCCTAGGAGCCCTTCGCGTGTCTTCCACGGTTGTCTCCCATTGCGGGCTGCCGGGGAAAGCGGGGGTTGGGCTGGAAATGCAAGTAGCATCTACTGCCTCCCCCTGGAGAGGGTAGACCATTAGCGGACTTCCCCGTGCCAAGGAACACCTGTGACACCAGTCAGCTGCGTGGACGGCGGCTCCAAACCTCCAACACACAGTCAGCCGTGTTCCGGAATTCTGAGAGTGAGGAGGTTCCGTCTTCTGTCTGCAGCACCCGAGATCTCCTAGGAGCATTTCGCGTGTCTTCCCCGAGTGTATGCATGTGCGGGCTACCGGGGAAAGGCGGCGTTTGGCTGGAAATGCAGGTAGCATGTAGTGCCTCCCCCTGGACATGGTAGGCAATTAGCGGACTTCGCCCTGCCAGGGATTTCCTTTGACATCACTTAGCTGCGTGGAGGGCGGCCACGAACCTCCCCCACACAGTCAGCCGTGTTCCGGTAATGTGAGTGTGGGGAAGTTCCGTCTTCTGTCTGCAGCACCCGGGATCTCCTAGGAGCCCTTCGCGTGTCTTCCACGAGTGTCTCCCATTGCGGGCTGCCGGGGAAAGCGGGGGTTGGGCTGGAAATGCAAGTAGCATCTAGTGCCTCCCCCTGGACAGGGTAGGCAATTAGCGGACTTCCCCGTGCCAGGGAACACCTGTGACACCAGTCAGCTGCGTGGACGGCGGCCCCAAACCTCCAACACACAGTCAGACGTGTTCCGGAATTCTGAGAGTGAGGAGGTTCCGTCTTCTGTCTGCAGCACCCGAGATCTCCTAGGAGCATTTCGCGTGTATTCCCCGAGTGTATGCATGTGCGGGCTACCGGGGAAAGGCGGCGTTTGGCTGGAAATGCAGGTAGCATGTAGTGCCTCCCCCTGGACATGGTAGGCAATTAGCGGACTTCCCCCTGCCAGGGAATACCTTTGACATCACTTAGCTGCGTGGAGGGCGGCCCCAAACCACCCCGACACAGTTAGCCGTGTTCCGGGATTGTGAGTGTGGGGAGGTTCCGTCTACAGTCTGCAGCGCCCGGGATCTCCTAGGAGCCCTTCGCGTGTCTTCCCCGAGTGTCTCCCATTGCGGGCTGCCGGGGAAAGGCGGGGGTTGTGCTGGAAATGCAGGTAGCATGTAGTGCCTCCCCCTGGAAAGGTTAGGCAATTAGCGGATTTCCCCATTGAAGGGAACACCATTGACACCACTTAACTGCGTGGAAGGCGGCCCAGAACCTCCCCCACACAGTCAGCCGTGTTCCGGTATTGTGAGTGTGGGGAAGTTCCGTCTTCTGTCTGCAGCACCCGGTACCTCCTAGGAGCCCTTCTCGTGTCTTCCCCGAGTGTCTGCCTGTGCGGGCTGCCGGGGAAAGTCGGGGGTTGGGCTGGAAATGCAGGTAGCATCTAGTGCCTCCCCCTGGATTTGGGAGGTAATTAGCGGAATTCCGCCTGCCAGGGAACACCTGTGACACCAGTCAGCTGCGTGGAAGACGGCCCCAGTCTTCCCCCACACAGTCAGAAGTGTTCCGGAATTGTGAGTGTGGGGAGGTTCCGTATTCTGTCTGCAGCACCCGGGATCTCCTAGGAGCCCTTCGCGTGTATTCCCCGAGTGTCTGCATGTGCGGGCTGCCGGGGAAAGGCGGGGGTTGGGCTGGAAATGCAGGTAGCATCTAGTGACTCCCCCTGGACAGGGTAGGCAATTAGCGAATTTACCCATGCCAGGGAACACCTTTGACAACACTTAGCGGCGTGGAGGGCGGCCCCAAACCACCCCGACACAGTTAGCCGTGTTCCGAGATTGTGAGTGTGGGGAGGTTCCGTCTACAGTCTGCAGCGCCCGGGATCTCCTAGGAGCCCTTCGCGTGTCTTCCCCGAGTGTCTCCCATTGCGGGCTGCCGGGGAAAGGCGGGGGTTGGGCTGGAAATGCAGGTAGCATCTAGTGCCTCCCCCTGGACTTGGGAGGTAATTAGCGGACTTCCCCCTGCCAGGGAACACCTTTGACACCACTCAACTGCGTGGAGGGCGGCCCCAAACCTCCCACACACAATCAGCCGTGTTCCGGAATTCTGAGAGTGAGGAGGTTCCGTCTTCTGTCTGCTGCACCCGGGATCTCCTAGGAGCCCTTCGCGTGTCTTCCCCGATTGTATCCCATTGCGGGCTGCCGGGGAAAGCGGGGGTTGGGCTGGAAATGCAAGTAGCTTCTAGTGCCTTCCCCTGGACAGGGTGGGCAATTAGCGGCCTTCCCCGTGCCAGGGAACACCTTTGACACCACTTAGCTGCGTGGAGGGCGGCCCCGAACCTCCCCCACACAGTCAGCCGTGTTCCGGTATTGTGACTGTGGGGAAGTTCCGTCTTATGTCTGCAGCACCCGGGATCTACTAGGAGCCCTTCGCGTTTCTTGCCCGAGTGTCTACCTGTGCGGGCTGCCGGGGAAAGGCGGGGGTTGTGCTGGAAATGCAGGTAGTATCTACTGCCTCCCCCTAGACTTCGGAGGTAATTTGCCGACTTCCCCCTGCCAGGGAACACCTTTGACAACACTCACCTGCGTGGAGGGCGGCCCCAAACCTCCCACACACAGTCAGCCGTGTTCCGAAATTGTGAGTGTGGGGAGGTTCCGTTTTCTGTCTGCAGCACCCGGGATCTCCTAGGAGCCCTTCGCGTGTCTTCCACGTTTGTCTCCCGTTGCGCGCTGCCGGGGAAAGCGGGGGTTGGGCTGGAAATGCAAGTAGCATCTAGTGCCTCCCCCTGGACAGGTTAGGCCATTAGCGGACTTCCCCTTGCCAGGGAACACCTGTGACACCAGTCAGCTGCGTGGACGGCAGCCCCAAACCTCCAACACACAGTCAGCCGTGTTCCGGTATTGTGAGTGTGGGGAAGTTCCGTCTTCTGTCTGCAGCACCCGGTACCTCCTAGGAGCCCTTCTCGTGTCTTCCCCGAGTGTCTGCCTGTGCGGGCTGCCGGGGAAAGTCGGGGGTTGGGCTGGAAATGCAGGTAGCATCTAGTGCCTCCCCCTGGATTTGGGAGGTAATTAGCGGAATTCCGCCTGCCAGGGAACACCTGTGACACCAGTCAGCTGCGTGGAAGACGGCCCCAGTCTTCCCCCACACAGTCAGAAGTGTTCCGGAATTGTGAGTGTGGGGAGGTTCCGTATTCTGTCTGCAGCACCCGGGATCTCCTAGGACCCCTTCGCGTGTATTCCCCGAGTGTCTGCATGTGCGGGCTGCCGGGGAAAGGCGGGGGTTGGGCTGGAAATGCAGGTAGCATCTAGTGACTCCCCCTGGACAGGGTAGGCAATTAGCGAATTTACCCATGCCAGGGAACACCTTTGACAACACTTAGCGGCGTGGAGGGCGGCCCCAAACCACCCCGACACAGTTAGCCGTGTTCCGAGATTGTGAGTGTGGGGAGGTTCCGTCTACAGTCTGCAGCGCCCGGGATCTCCTAGGAGCCCTTCGCGTGTCTTCCCCGAGTGTCTCCCATTGCGGGCTGCCGGGGAAAGGCGGGGGTTGGGCTGGAAATGCAGGTAGCATCTAGTGCCTCCCCCTGGACTTGGGAGGTAATTAGCGGACTTCCCCCTGCCAGGGAACACCTTTGACACCACTCAACTGCGTGGAGGGCGGCCCCAAACCTCCCACACACAATCAGCCGTGTTCCGGAATTCTGAGAGTGAGGAGGTTCCGTCTTCTGTCTGCTGCACCCGGGATCTCCTAGGAGCCCTTCGCGTGTCTTCCCCGAGTGTATCCCATTGCGGGCTGCCGGGGAAAGCGGGGGTTGGGCTGGAAATGCCAGTAGCTTCTAGTGCCTTCCCCTGGACAGGGTGGGCAATTAGCGGCCTTCCCCGTGCCAGGGAACACCTTTGACACCACTTAGCTGCGTGGAGGGCGGCCCCGAACCTCCCCCACACAGTCAGCCGTGTTCCGGTATTGTGACTGTGGGGAAGTTCCGTCTTATGTCTGCAGCACCCGGGATCTACTAGGAGCCCTTCGCGTTTCTTGCCCGAGTGTCTACCTGTGCGGGCTGCCGGGGAAAGGCGGGGGTTGTGCTGGAAATGCAGGTAGTATCTACTGCCTCCCCCTAGACTTCGGAGGTAATTTGCCGACTTCCCCCTGCCAGGGAACACCTTTGACAACACTCACCTGCGTGGAGGGCGGCCCCAAACCTCCCACACACAGTCAGCCGTGTTCCGAAATTGTGAGTGTGGGGAGGTTCCGTTTTCTGTCTGCAGCACCCGGGATCTCCTAGGAGCCCTTCGCGTGTCTTCCACGTTTGTCTCCCGTTGCGCGCTGCCGGGGAAAGCGGGGGTTGGGCTGGAAATGCAAGTAGCATCTAGTGCCTCCCCCTGGACAGGTTAGGCCATTAGCGGACTTCCCCTTGCCAGGGAACACCTGTGACACCAGTCAGCTGCGTGGACGGCAGCCCCAAACCTCCAACACACAGTCAGCCGTGTTCCGGATTTCTGAAAGTGAGGAGGTTCCGTCTTCTGTCTGCAGCACCCGAGATCTCCTAGGAGCATTTCGCGTGTCTTCCCCGAGTGTATTCATGTGCGTGCTACCGGGAAATGGCGGGGGTTGTGCTGGAAATGCAGGTAGCATCTAGTGCCTCCCCCTGGACAGGGTAGGCAATTAGCGAATTTACCCATGCCAGGGAACACCTTTGACAACACTTAGCGGCGTGGGGGGCGGCCCCAAACCACCCCCACACAGTTAGCCGTGTTCCGGGATTGTCAGTGTGGGGAGGTTCCGTCTACAGTCTGCAGCACCCGGGATCTCCTAGGAGCCCTTCGCGTGTCTTCCCCGAGTGTCTCACATTGCGGGCTGCCGGGGAAAGGCGGGGGTTGGGCTGGAAATGCAGGTAGCATCTAGTGCCTCCCCCTGGACTTGGGAGGTAATTAGCGGACTTCCCCCTGCCAGGGAACACCTTTGACAACACTCAACTGCGTGGAGGGCGGCCCCAAACCTCCCACACACAGTCAGCCTTGTTCCGGAATTCTGAGAGTGAGGAGGTTCCGTCTTCTGTCTGCTGCACCCGGGATTTCCTAGGAACCCTTCGCGTGTCTTCCCAGAGTGTATCCCATTGCGGGTTGCCGGGGAAATCGGGGGTTGGGCTGGAAATGCAAGTAGCTTCAAGTGCCTTCCCCTGGACAGGGTAGGCAATTAGCGGACTTCCCCGTGCCAGGGAACACCTTTGACACCACTTAGCTGCGTGGAGGGCGGCCCCGAACCTCCCCGACACAGTCAGCCGTGTTCCGGAATTCTGAGAGTGGAGATGTTCCGTCTTCTGTCTGCAGCACCCGGGATCTCCTAGGAGCCCTTCGCGTGACTTCCCCGAGTGTCTGCATGTGCGGGCTGCCGGGGAAAGGCGGGGGTTGGGCTGGAAATGCAGGTCGCATTTAGTGCCTCCCCCTGGACTTGGGAGGTAATTAGCGGACTTCCCCATGCCAGGGAACACCTTTGACACCACTCACCTGCGTGGAGGGCGGCCCCAAACCTCCCACACACAGTCAGCCGTGTTCTGGAATTCTGAGAGTGAGGAGGTTCCGTCTTCTGTCTGCTGCACCCGAGATCTCCTAGGAGCATTTCGCGTGTCTTCCCCGAGGGTATGCATGTGCGGGCTACCGGGGAAAGGCGGGGTTTGGGCTGGAAATGCAGGTAGCATGTAGTGCCTCCCCCTGGACATTGTAGGCAATTAGCGGATTTCCCCATGCCAGGGAACACCATTGACACCACTTAACTGCGTGGAGGGCGGCCCAGAACCTCCCCCACACAGTCAGCCGTGTTCCGGAATTGTGAGTGTGGGGAAGTTCCGTCTTCTGTCTGCAGCACCCGGAATCTCCTAGGAGCCCTTCGCGTGTCTTCCCCGATTGTCTGCCTGTGCGTGCTGCCGGGGAAAGTCGGGGGTTGGGCTTAAAATGCAGGTAGCATCTAGTGCCTCCCCCTGGACAGGGTAGGCAATTAGCGAATTTACCCATGCCAGGGAACACCTTTGACAACACTTAGCGGCGTGGAGGGCGGCCCCAAACCACCCCCACACAGTTAGCCGTGTTCCGGGATTGTGAGTGTGGGGAGGTTCCGTCTACAGTCTGCAGCACCCGGGATCTCCTATGAGCCCTTCGCGTGTCTTCCCCGAGTGTCTCACATTGCGGGCTGCCGGGGAAAGGCGGGGGTTGGGCTGGAAATGCAGGTAGCATCAAGTGCCTCCCCCTGGACTTGGGAGGTAATTAGCGGACTTCCCCCTGCCAGGGAACACCTTTGACACCACTCAACAGCGTGTAGGGCGGCCCCAAACCTCCCACACACAGTCAGCCGTGTTCCGGAATTCTGAGAGTGAGAAGGTTCCGTCTTCTGTCTGCTGTACCCGGGATCTCCTAGGAGCCCTTCGCGTGTCTTCCCCGAATGTATCCCACTGCGGGCTGCCGGGGAAAGCGGGGGTTCGGCTGAAAATGCAAGTAGCTTCTAGTGCCTTCCCCTGGACAGGGTAGGCAATTAGCGGACTTCCCCGTGCCAGGGAACACCTTTGACACAACTCACCTGCGTGGAGGGTGGCCCCAAACCTCCCACACACAGTCAGCCGTGTTCCGAAATTGTGAGTGTGGGGAGATTCCGTTTTCTGTCTGCAGCACCCGGGATCTCCTAGGAGCCCTTCGCGTGTCTTCCCCGAGTGTCTGCATGTGCGGGCTGCCGGGGAAAGGCGGGGGTTGGGCTGGAAATGCAGGTCGCATTTAGTGCCTCCCCCTGGACTTGGGAGGTAATTAGCGGACTTCCCCATGCCAGGGAACACCTTTGACACCACTCACCTGCGTGGAGGGCGGCCCCAAACCTCCCACACACTGTCAGCCGTGTTCCGAAATTCTGAGAGTGAGGAGGTTCCGTCTTCTGTCTGCTGCACCCGAGATCTGCTAGGAGCATTTCGCGTGTCTTCATCGAGTGTATGTATGTGCGGGCTACCGGGGAAAGGCGGGGTTTGGGCTGGAAATGCAGGTAGCATGTAGTGCCTCCCCCTGGAAAGGGTAGGCAATTAGCGGATTTCCCCATGCCAAGGAACACCATTGACACCACTTAACTGCGTGGAGGGCGGCCCAGAACCTCCCCCACACTGTCAGCCGTGTTCCGGTATTGTGAGTGTGGGGAAGTTCCGTCTTCTGTCTGCAGCACCCGGGATCTCCTAGGAGCCCTTCGCGTGTCTTCCCCGAGTGTCTGCCTTTGCGGGCTGCCGGGGAAAGTCGGGGGTTGGGCTGGAAATGCAGGTAGCATCTAGTGCCTCCCCCTGAACAGGGGAGGTAATTAGCGGAATTCCGCCTGCCAGGGAACACCTGTGACACCAGTCAGCTGCGTGGAAGGCGGCCCCAGTCTTCCCCCACACAGTCAGAAGTGTTCCGGAATTGTGAGTGTGGGGAGGTTCCGTCTTCTGTCTGCAGCACCCGGGATCTCCTAGGAGCCCTTCGCGTGTCTTCCACGAGTGTCTCCCATTGCGGGCTGCCGGGGAAAGCGGGGGTTGGGCTGGAAATGCAAGTAGCATCTAGTGCCTCCCCCTGGACAGGTTAGGCAATTAGCGGACTTCCCAATGCCAGGGAAAACCTTTGACACCACTTAGCTGCGTGGAGGGCGGACCCGAACCTCCCCGACACAGTCAGCCTTGTTCCGGAATTCTGAGAGTGGGGAGGTTCCGTCTTCTGTCTGCAGCACCCGGGATCTCCTAGGAGCACTTCGCGTGTCTTCCCCGAGTGTCTGCGTGTGCGGGCTGCCGGGGATAGGCGGGGTTTGGGCTGGAAATGCAGGTAGTATCTAGTGCCTCCCCCTTGACTTGGGATGTATTTAGCGGTTTTCCCCACGCCAAGGAACACCTTTGACACCACTCAGCTGCGTGGAGGGCGGCCCCGAACCTCACCCACACAGTCAGCCGTGTTCCGGAATTGTGAGTGTGGGGAGGTTCCGTCTTCTGTCTGCCGCACCCGGGATCTCCTAGGAACACTTCGCGTGTCTTGCCCGAGTGTCTGCCTGTGCGGGCTGCCGGGGAAAGGCGGGGTTTGGGCTGGAAATGCAGGTAGTATCTAGTGCCTCACCCTGGACATGGGAAGAAATTAGCGGACTTCCCCCTGCCAGAAAACACCTGTGACAACAGTCAGCTGCGTGGACGGCGGCCCCAAACCTCCCCCACACAGTCAGCCGTGTTCCGGAATTCTGAGAGTGGGGAGGTTCCGTCTTCTGTCTGCAGCACCCGGGATCTCCTAGGAGCACTTCGGGTGTCTTCCCCGAGTGTCTGCATGTGCGGGCTGCCGGGGAAAGGCGGGGTTTTGGCTGGAAATGCAGGTAGCATCTAGTGCCTCCCCCTGGACAGGGTAGGCAATTAGCGGACTTCCCCGTGCCAGGGAACACCTTTGACAACACTTAGCGGCGTGGAGGGCGGCCCCAAACCACCCCCACACAGTTAGCCGTGTTCCGGGATTGTGAGTGTGGGGAGGTTCTGTGTACTGTCTGCAGCACCCGGGACCTCCTAGGAGCCCTTCGCGTGTCTTCCCCGAGTGTCTGCCTGTGCGGACTGCTGGGGAAAGGCGGGGGTTGGGCTGGAAATGCAGGTAGCATCTAGTGAATCCCCATGGACTTGGGAGGTAATTAGCGGACTTCCCCCTGCCAGGGAACACCTGTGACACCAGTCAGCTGCGTGGACGGCGACCCAAACCTCCCCCACACATTCAGCCATGTTCCGGAATTCTGAGAGTGGGGAGGTTCCGTCTTCTGTCTGCAGCACCCGGGATCTCCTAGGAGCACTTCGCGTGTATTCCCCGTGTGTCTGTTTGTGCGGGCTGCCGGGGAAAGGCGGGGGTTGGGCTGGAATTGCAGGTAGCATCTAGTGCCTCCCCCTGGACAGGGTAGGCAATTAGCGGACTTCCCCGTGCCAGGGAACACCTTTGACACCACTTAGCTGCGTGGAGGGCGGCCCCAAACCTCCCCCACACAGTCAGCCGTGTTCCGGAATTGTGAGTGTGGGGAGGTTCCGTCTTCTTTCTGCAGCACCCGGGAACTCCTAGGAGCCCTTCGCGTATCTTCCCCGAGTGTCTGACTGTGAGGGATGATGGGGAAATGCGGGGGTTGGGCTGGAAATACAGGTCGCAATTAGTGCCTCCGCCTGGACTTGGGAGGTAATTAGCGGACTTCCCCATGCCAGGGAACACCTTTGACACCACACACCTGCGTGGAGGGCGGCCCCAAACCTCCCACACACAGTCAGCCGTGTTCCGAAATTGTGAGTGTGGGGAGGTTCCGTTTTCTGTCTGCAGCACCCGGGATTCCCTAGGAGCACTTCGAGTGTCTTCCCCGAGTGTCTCCCATTGCGGGCGGCCGGGGAAAGCAGGGGTTGGACTGGAAATGCAAGTAGAATCTAGTGCCTCCCCCTGGACAGGGTAGGCAATTAGCGGACTTCCCCGTGCCAGGGAACACCTTTGACACCACTTAGCTGCGTGGAGGGCGGCCCCGAACCTCCCCCACACAGTCAGCTGTGTTCCGGAATTCTGAAAGTGGGGAGATTCCGTCTTCTGTCTGCAGCACCCGGGATCTCCTAGGAGCCCTTCGCGTGACTTCCCCGAGTGTCTACCATTGCAGGCTACCGGGGAAAGGCGGGGGTTGGGCTGGAAATGCAGGTAGTATCTAGTGCCTCCCCCTGGACTTGGGAGGTAATTAGCGGACTTCCCCCTGCCAGGGAACACCTGTGACACCAGTCAGCTGCGTGGACGGCGTCCCCAAACCTCCCACACACAGTCAGCCGTGTTCCGGAATTCTGAGAGTGAGGAGGTTACGTCTTCTGTCTGCAGCACCCGAGATATCCTAGGAGCATTTCGCGTGTCTTCCTCGTGTGTATGAATTTGCGGGCTACCGGGGAAAGGCGGGGTTTGAGCTGGAAATGCAGGTAGCATGTAGTGCCTCACAATGGAAAGGGTAGGCAATTAGCGGATTTCCCCATGCCAGGGAACACCTTTGACACCATTTAGCTGATTGGAGGGCGGCCCAAAACCTTCCACACACAGTCAGCCTTGTTCCGGAATTCTGAGTGTGGGGAGGTTCCGTCTTATGTCTGCAGCAACCGGGATCTCCTAGGAGCCCTTTGCGTGTAATCACCGAGTGTCTGCCTGTGCGGGCTGTCGGGGAAAGGCGGCGGTTGCGCTGGAAATGCAGGTAGCATCTAGTGCCTCCCCCTGGACAGGGTAGGCATTTAGCGGATTTACCCATGCCAGGGAACACCTTTGACAACACTTAGCGGCGTGGAGGGCGGCCCCAAACCACCCCCACACAGTTAGTCGTGTTCCGGGATTGTGAGTGTGGGGAGGTTCTGTCTACTGTCTGCAGCACCCGGGATCTCCTTGGAGAACTTCGCGTGTCTTCCCCGAGTGTCTGCCTGTGCGGACTCCTGGGGAAAGGCGGGGGATGGGCTGGAAATGCAGGTAGCATCTAGTGCCTCCCCCTGGACTTGGGAGGTATTTAGCGGACTTCCCCCTGCCAGGGAACACCTGTGACACCAGTCAGCTGCGTGGAAGGCGGCCCAAACCTCCCCCACACAGTCAGCCGTGTTCCGGAATTCTGAGAGTGGGGAGGTTCCGTCTTCTGTCTGCAGCACCCGGGATCTCCTAGGAGCCCTTCGCGTGTATTCCCCGTGTGTCTGCTTGTGCGGGCTGCCGGGGAAAGGCGGGGTTTGGGCTGGAAATGCAGGTAGCATCTAGTGCCTCCCCCTGAAGAGGGGAGGTAATTAGCGGAATTCCGCCTGCCAGGGAACACCTGTGTCACCAGTCAGCTGCGTGGAAGGCGGCCCCATTCTTCCCCCACACAGTCAGACGTGTTCCGGAATTGTGAGTGTGGGGAGGTTCCGTCTTCTGTCTGCAGCACCCGGGATCTCCTAGGAGCCCTTCGCGTGTCTTCCCCGAGTGTCTGCCTGTGCGGGCTGATGGGGAAAGGCGGGGGTTGGGCTGGAAATGCAGGTAGTATCTAGTGCCTCCCCCTGGACTTGGGAGGTAATTTGCCGACTTCCCCCTGCCAGGGAACACCTGTGACACCAGTCAGCTGCGTGGACGGCGGCCCCAAACCTCCCCCACACAGTCAGCCGTGTTCCGGAATTCTGAGAGTGGGGATGTTCCGTCTTCTGTCTGCAGCACCCGGGAACTCCTAGGAGCCCTTCGCGTGTCTTCCCCGAGTGTCTGCATGTGCGGGCTGCCGGGGAAAGGCGGGGGTTGGGCTGGAAATTCAGGTCGCATTTAGTGCCTCCGCCTGGACTTGGGAGGTAATTAGCGGAATTCCCCCTGCCAGGGAACACCTGTGACACCAGTCAGCTGCGTGGACGGCGGCCCCAAACCTCCCACACACAGTCAGCCGTGTTCCGAAATTGTGAGTGTGGGGAGGTTCCGTTTTCTGTCTGCAGCACCCGGGATCTCCTAGGAGCCCTTCGCGTGTCTTCCCCGAGTGTCTCCCATTGCGGGCGGCCTGGGAAAGCGGGGGTTGGGCTGGAAATGCAAGTAGCATCTAGTGCCTCCCCCTGGACAGGGTAGGCAATTAGAGGACTTCCCCGTGCCAGGGAACACCTTTGACACCACTTAGCTGCGTGGAGGGCGGCCCCGAACCTCCCCCACACAGTCACCTGTGTTCCGGAATTCTGAGAGTGGGGACATTCCGTCTTCTGTCTGCAGCACCCGGGATCTCCTAGGAGCCCTTCGCGTGACTTCCCCGAGTGTCTACCATTGCAGGCTGCCGGGGAAAGGCGGGGGTTGGGCTGGAAATGCAGGTAGTATCTAGTGCCTCCCCCTGGACTTGGGAGGTAATTAGCGGACTTCCCCCTGCCAGGGAACACCTGTGACACCAGTCAGCTGCGTGGACGGCGGCACCAAAACTCCCACACACAGTCAGCCGTGTTCCGTAATTCTGAGAGTGAGGAGGTTCCGTCTTCTGTCTGCAGCACCCGAGATCTCCTAGGAGCATTTCGCGTGTCTTCCTCGTGTGTATGAATTTGCGGGTACCGGGGAAAGGCGGGGTTTGGGCTGGAAATGCAGGTAGCATGTCGTGACTCCCCCTGGAAAGGGTAGGCAATTAGCGGATTTCCCCATGCCAGGGAACACCATTGACACCACTTAACTGCGTGGAGGGCGGCCCAGAAACTCCCCCACACAGTCAGCCGTGTTCCGGTATTGTGAGTTTGGAACAGTTCCGTCTTCTGTCTGCAGCACCCGGGATCTCCTAGGAGCCCTTCGCGTGTCTTGCCCGAGTGTCTACCTGTGCGGGCTGCCGGGGAAAGGCGGGGTTTGGGCTGGAAATGCAGGTAGTATCTAGTGCCTCCACCTGGACATGGGACGAAATTAGCGGACTTCCCCCTGCCAGGGAATACATTTGACACCACTCAGCTGCGTGGAGGGCGGCCCCTAACTTCCCCCACACAGTCAGCCGTGTTCCGGAATTGCGAGTATGGGGAGGATCCGTCTTCTGTCTGCAGCACCCGGGATCTCCTAGGAGCCCTTAGCGTGTCTTCCCCGAGTGTCTGCATGTGCGGGATGCCGGGGAAAGGCGGGGTTTGGGCTGGAAATACAGGTAGCTTCTAGTGCCTCCCCCTGGACAGGGTAGGCAATTAGAGGATTTACCCATGCCAGGGAACAACTTTGACAACACTTTGAGGCGTGGAGGGCGGCCGCAAACCACCCCCACACAGTTAGCCGTGTTCCGGGATTGTGAGTGTGGGGAGGTTTCGTCTAATGTCTGCAGCACCCGGGATCTCCTAGGATCCATCGCGTGTCTTCCCCGAGTGTCTGCCTGTGCGGGCTGCCGGGGAAAGGCGGGGGTAGGGCTGGAAATGCAGGTAGCATCTAGGGCCTCCCCCTGGACTTGGGAGGTAATTAGCGGACTTCCCCCTGCCAGGGAACACCTGTGACACCAGTCAGCTGCGTGGACGGCGGCCCCAAACCTCCCCCACACAGTCAGCCGTGTTCCGGAATTCTGAGAGTGGGGAGGTTCCGTCTTCTGTCTGCAGCACCCGGGATCTCCTAGGAGCCCTTCGCGTGTATTCCCCGTGTGTCTGCCTGTGCGGGCTGCCAGGGAAAGGCGTGGGTTGTGCTGGAAATGCAGGTAGCATCTAGTGCCTCCCCCTGAACAGGGGAGGTAATTAGGGGAATTCCGCCAGCCAGGGAACACCTGTGACACCAGTCAACTGCGTGGAAGGCGGCCCCATTCTAACCCCACACAGTCAGACGTGTTCCGGAATTGTGAGTGTGGGGAGGTTCCGTCTTCAGTCTGCAGCACCCGGGATCTCCTAGGATCCCTTCACGTGTCTTCCCCGAGTGTCTGCATGTGCCGGCTGCCGGGGAAAGGCGGGGGTTGGGCTGGAATTGCAGGTCGCATTTAGTGCCTCCCCCTGGACTTGGGATGTAATTAGCGGACTTCCCCGTGGCAGGGAACACCTTTGACACCACTTACCTGCGTGGAGGGCGGCCCCGAAACTCCCCCACACAGTCAGCCTTGTTCCAGAATTCTGAGAGTGGGGAGGTTCCGTCTTCTGTCTGCAACACCCGGGATCTCCTAGGAGCCCTTCGCGTGTCTTCATCGAGTGTCTCCCATTGCGGGCTGCCGGGGAAAGCGGGGGTTGGGCTGGAAATGCAAGTAGCATCTAGTGCCTCCCCCTGGACAGGGTAAGCAATTAGCGGCTTTACCCATGCCAGGGAACACCTGTGACACCAGTCAGCTGCGTGGACGGCGGCCGCAAACCTCCCACACACAGTCAGCCGTGTTCCGGAATTCTGAGAGTGAGGAGGTTCCGTCTTCTCTCTGCAGCACCCGAGATCTCCTAGGAGCATTTCGCGTGTCTTTCCCGATTGTATGCATGTGCGGGCTGCCGGGGAAAGGCGGGATTTGGGCTGGAAATGCAGGTAGCATGTAGTGCCTCCCCCTGGAAATGGTAGGCAATTAGCGGATTTCCCCATGCCAGGGAACACCTTTGACACCACTTAGTTGCGTGGAGGGCGGCCCCGAACCTTCCCCACACAGTCAGCCGTGTTCCTGAATTGTGAGTGTGGGGAGGTTCCGTCTTCGGTCTGCAGCACCCGGGATCTCCTAGGAGCACTTCGCGTGTCTTCCCCGAGTTTCTGCATGTGCGGGCTGCCGGGGAAAGGCGGGGGTTGGGCTGGAAATGCAGGTCGCATTTAGTGCCTCCCCCTGAACTTGGGAGGTAATTAGCGGACTTCCCCATGCCAGGGAACACCTTTGACACCACTCAACTGCGTGGAGTGCGGCCCCGAACCTCCCCCACACAGTCAGCCGTGTTCCGGAATTCTGAGAGTGGGGAGGTTCCGTCTTCTGTCTGCAGCACCCGGGATCTCCTAGGAGCCCTTCCCGTGTCTTCCCCGAGTGTCTCCCATTGCGGGCTGCCGGAGAAAGCGGGGGTTGGGCTGGAAATGCAAGTAGCATCTAGTGCCTCCCCCTGGACAGTGTAGGTAATTAGCGGACTTCCCCGTGCCAGGGAACACCTTTGACACCACTTAGCTGCGTGGAGGGCGGCCCCGAACCTCCCCCACACAGTCAGGCGTGTTCCGGAATTCTGAGAGTGGGGAGGTTCCGTCTTCTGTCTGCAGCAAACGGGATCTCCAAGGAGCATTTCGACTGTCTTCCCCGAGTGTATGCATGTGCGGGCTGCCGGGGAAATGCGGGGGTTGGGCTGGAAATGCAGGTAGTATCTAGTGCCTCCCCCTGGACTTGGGAGGTAATTAGCGGACTTCCCCCTGCCAGGGAACACCTGTGACACCAATCAGCTGCGTGGACGGCGTCCCCAAACCTCCCACACACAGTCAGCCGTTTTCCGGAATTCTGAGAGTGAGGAGGTTCCGTCTTCTGTCTGCAGCACCCGAGATCTCCTAGGAGCATTTCGCGTGTCTTCCCCGAGTGTATGCATGTGCGGGCTTCCGGGGAATGGCGGGGTTTGGGCTGGAAATGCAGGTAGCATGTAGTGCCTCCCGCTGGAAAGGGTAGGCATTTAGCGGATTTCCCCATGCCAGGGAACACCTTTGACACCACTTAGCTGCGTGGATGGCGGCCCCGAACCTTCCCCACACAGTCAGCCGTTGTCCGGAATTGTGAGTGTGGAGAGGTTCCGTCTTCTGTCTGCAGCACCCGGGATCTCCTAGGAGCACTTCGCGTGTCTTCCCCGAGTGTCTGCATGTGCGGGCTGCCGGGGAAAGGCGGGGTTTGGGCTGGAAATGCAGGTAGTATCTAGTGCCTCCACCTGGACATGGGACGAAATTAGCGGACTTCCCCCTGCCAGGGAATACATTTGACACCACTCAACTGCGTGGAGGGCGGCCCCTAACTTCCCCCACACAGTCAGCCGTGTTCCGGAATTGCGAGTATGGGGAGGATCCGTCTTCTGTCTGCAGCACCCGGGATCTCCTAGGAGCCCTTAGCGTGTCTTCCCCGAGTGTCTGCATGTGCGGGATGCCGGGGAAAGGCGGGGTTTGGGCTGGAAATACAGGTAGCTTCTAGTGCCTCCCCCTGGACAGGGTAGGCAATTAGAGGATTTACCCATGCCAGGGAACAACTTTGACAACACTTTGAGGCGTGGAGGGCGGCCGCAAACCACCCCCACACAGTTAGCCGTGTTCCGGGATTGTGAGTGTGGGGAGGTTTCGTCTAATGTCTGCAGCACCCGGGATCTCCTAGGAGCCATCGCGTGTCTTCCCCGAGTGTCTGCCTGTGCGGGCTGCCGGGGAAAAGCGGGGGTAGGGCTGGAAATGCAGGTAGCATCTAGGGCCTCTCCCTGGACTTGGGAGGTAATTAGCGGACTTCCCCCTGCCAGGGAAAACCTGTGACACCAGTCAGCTGCGTGGACGGCGGCCCCAAACCTCCCCCACACAGTCAGCCGTGTTCCGGAATTCTGAGAGTGGGGAGGTTCCGTCTTCTGTCTGCAGCACCCGGGATCTCTTAGGAGCCCTTCGCGTGTATTCCCCGTGTGTCTGCTTGTGCGGGCTGCCAGGGAAAGGCGTGGGTTGTGCTGGAAATGCAGGTAGCATCTAGTGCCTCCCCCTGAACAGGGGAGGTAATTAGGGGAATTCCGCCTGCCAGGGAACACCTGTGACACCAGTCAACTGCGTGGAAGGCGGCCCCATTCTAACCCCACACAGTCACACGTGTTCCGGAATTGTGAGTGTGGGGAGGTTCCGTCTTCAGTCTGCAGCACCCGGGATCTCCTAGGATCCCTTCACGTGTCTTCCCCGAGTGTCTGCATGTGCCGGCTGCCGGGGAAAGGCGGGGGTTGGTCTGGAAATGCAGGTCGCATTTAGTGCCTCCCCCTGGACTTGGGATGTAATTAGCGGACTTCCCCGTGCCAGGGAACACCTTTGACACCACTTACCTGCGTGGAGGGCGGCCCAGAAACTCCCCCACACAGTCAGCCTTGTTCCAGAATTCTGAGAGTGGGGAGGTTCCGTCTTCTGTCTGCAACACCCGGGATCTCCTAGGAGCCCTTCGCGTGTCTTCATCGATTATCTCCCATTGCGGGCTGCCGGGGAAAGCGGGGGTTGGGCTGGAAATGCAAGTAGCATCTAGTGCCTCCCCCTGGACAGGGTAAGCAATTAGCGGATTTACCCATGCCAGGGAACACCTTTGATACCACTTAACTGCGTGGAGGGCGGCCACGAACCTCCCCCACACAGTCAGCCGTGTTCCGGAATTCTGAGAGTGAGGAGGTTCCGTCTTCTCTCTGCAGCACCCGAGATCTCCTAGGAGCATTTCGCGTGTCTTTCCCGATTGTATGCATGTGCGGGCTGCCGGGGAAAGGCGGGATTTGGGCTGGAAATGCAGGTAGCATGTAGTGCCTCCCCCTGGAAATGGTAGGCAATTAGCGGATTTCCCCATGCCAGGGAACACCTTTGACACCATTTAGTTGCGTGGAGGGCGGCCCCGAACCTTCCCCACACAGTCAGCCGTGTTCCTGAATTGTGAGTGTGGGGAGGTTCCGTCTTCTGTCTGCAGCACCCGGGATCTCCTAGGAGCACTTCGTGTGTCTTCCCCGAGTTTCTGCATGTGCGGGCTGCCGGGGAAAGGCGGGGGTTGGGCTGGAAATGCAGGTCGCATTTAGTGCCTCCCCCTGAACTTGGGAGGTAATTAGCGGACTTCCCCATGCCAGGGAACACCTTTGACACCACTCAACTGCGTGGAGTGCGGCCCCGAACCTCCCCCACACAGTCAGCCGTGTTCCGGAATTCTGAGAGTGGGGAGGTTCTGTCTTCTGTCTGCAGCACCCGGGATCTCCTAGGAGCTCTTCCCGTGTCTTCCCCGAGTGTCTCCAATTGCGGGCTGCCGGAGAAAGCGGGGGTTGGCCTGGAAATGCAAGTAGCATCTAGTGCCTCCCCCTGGACAGTGTAGGTAATTAGCGGACTTCCCCGTGCCAGGGAACACCTGTGACACCAGTCAGCTGCGTGGACGGCGGCCCAAAACCTCCCCCACAAAGTCAGCCGTGTTCCGGAATTCTGAGATTGGGGAGGTTCCGTCTTTTGTCTGCAGCACCCGAGATCTCCTAGGAGCATTTCGCGTGTCTTCCCCGATTGTATGCATGTTCGGGCTGCCGGGGAAAGGCGGGGTTTGAGCTGGAAATGCAGGTAGCATGTAGTGCCTCACAATGGAAAGGGTAGGCAATTAGCGGATATCCCCATGCCAGGGAACACCTTTGACACCATTTAGCTGATTGGAGGCGGCCCCAAACCTTCCACACACAGTCAGCCGTGTTCCGGAATTCTGAGAGTGGGGAGGTTCCGTCTTATGTCTGCAGCACCCGGGATCTCCTAGGAGCCCTTCGCGTGTAATCACCGAGTGTCTGCCTGTGCGGGCTGACGGGGAAAGGCGGCGGTTGGGCTGGAAATGCAGGTAGCATCTAGTGCCTCCCCCTGGACAGGGTAGGCAATTCGCGGATTTACCCATGCCAGGGAACACCTTTGACAACACTTAGCAGCGTGGAGGGCGGCCCCAAACCACCCCCACACAGTTAGCGGTGTTCCGGGATTGTGAGTGTGGGGAGGTTCCGTCTACTGTCTGCAGGACCCGGGATCTCCTTGGAGCCATTCGCGTGTCTTCCCCGAGTGTCTGCCTGTGCGGACTGCTGGGGAAAGGCGGGGGTTGTGCTGGAAATGCAGGTAGCATCTAGTGCCTCCCCCTGGACTTGGGAGGTAATTAGCAGACTTCCCCCTGACAGGGAACACCTGTGACACCAGTCAGCTGCGTGGACGGCGGCCCCAAACCTCCCCCACACAGTCAGCCGTGTTCCGGAATTCTGAGAGTGGGGAGGTTCCGTCTTCTGTCTGCAGCACCCGGGATCTCCTAGGAGCCCTTCGCGTGTATTCCCCGTGTGTCTGCTTGTGCGGGCTGCCGGGGAAAGGCGGGGGTTGGGCTGTAAATGCAGGTAGCATCTAGTGCCTCCCCCTGAAGAGGGGAGGTAATTAGCGGAATTCCGCCTGCCAGGGAACACCTGTGTCACCAGTCAGCTGCGTGGAAGGCGGCCCCATTCTTCCCCCACACAGTCAGACGTGTTCCGGAATTGTGAGTGTGGGGAGGTTCCGTCTTCTGTCTGCAGCACCCGGGATCTCCTAGCAGCCCTTCGCGTGTCTTCCCCGAGTGTCTGCATGTGCGGGCTGCTGGGGAAAGGCGGGTGTTGGGCGGGAAATGCAGGTCGCATTTAGTGCCTCCCCCTGGATTTGGGAGGTAATTAGCGGACTTTCCCATGCCAGGGAACACCTTTGACACCACTCACCTGCGTGGAGGTCGGCCCCAAACCTCCCACACACAGTCAGCCGTGTTCCGAAATTGTGAGTGTGGGGAGGTTCCGTTTTCTGTCTGCAGCACCCGGGATCTCCTAGGAGCCCTTCGCGTGTCTTCCACGAGTGTCTCAAATTGCGGGCTGCCGGGGAAAGCGAGGGTTGGGCTGGAAATTCAAGTAGCATCTAGTGCCTCCCCCTGGACAGGGTAGGCAATTAGCGGACTTCCCCGTGCCAGGGAACACCTTTGACACCACTTAGCTGCGTGGAGGGCGGCCCCGAACCTCCCCCACACAGTCAGACGTGTTCCGGTATTGTGAGTGTGGGGAAGTTCCGTCTTCTGTCTGCAGCACCCGGTATCTCCTAGGAGCCCTTCGCGTGTCTTCCCCGAGTGTCTCCCATTGCGGGCTGCCGGGGAAAGGCGGGGGTTGGGCTGGAAATGCAGGTAGTATCTAGTGCCTCCCCCTGGACCTGGGAGGTAATTAGCGGACTTCCCTCTGCCAGGGAACACCTGTGACACCAGTCAGCTGCGTGGACGGCGGCCCCAAACCTCCCACACACAGTCAGCCATGTTCCGGAATTCTGAGAGTGAGGAGGTTCCGTCTTCTGTCTGCTGCACCCGAGATCTCCTAGGAGCATTTCGTGTGTCTTCCCCGAGTGTATGCATGTGCGGGCTACCGGGGAAAGGCGGGGTTTGGTCTGGAAATGCAGGTAGCATATAGTGCCTCCCGCTGGAAAGGGTAGGCAATTAGCGGATTTCCCCATGCCAGGGAACACCTTTGACACCACTTAACTGCGAGGAGGGCGGCCCCGAACCTCCCCCACACAGTCAGCCGTGTTCCGGTATTGTGAGTGTGGGGAAGTTCCGTCTTCTGTCTGCAGCACCCGGAATCTCCTAGGAGCCCTTCGCGTGTCTTGCCCGAGTGTCTGCCTGTGCGGGCTGACGGGGAAAGGCGGGGGTTGGGCTGGAAATGCAGGTAGTATCTAGTGCCTCCCCCTTGACTTGGTAGGTAATTTGCCGAATTCCCCCTGCCAGGGAACACCTGTGACACCAGTCAGCTGCGTGGACGGCGGCCCCAAACCTCCCACACACAGTCAGCCGTGTTCCGGAATTGTGAGTGTGGGGAGGTTCCGTCTTCTTTCTGCAGCACCCGGGAACTCCTAGGAGCCCTTCGCGTGTCTTCCCCGAGTGTCTGCATTTGCGGGCTACCGGGGAAAGGCGGGGGTTGGGCTGGAAATGCAGGTCGCATTTAGTGCCTCCCCCTGGACTTGGGAGGTAATTAGCGGACTTCCCCATGCCAGGGAACACCTTTGACACCACTCACCTGCGTGGAGGGTGGCCCCAAACCTCCCACACACAGTCAGCCGTGTTCCGGAATTCTGAGAGTGGGGAGGTTCCGTCTTCTGTCTGCAGCAAACGGAATCTCCAAGGAGCATTTCGAGTGTCTTCCCCGAGTGTATGCATGTGCGGGCTGCCGGGGAAAGGACGGGGGTTGGGCTGGAAATGCAGGTAGTATCTAGTGCCTCCCCCTGGACTTGGGAGGTAATTAGCGGACTTCCCCCTGCCAGGGAACACCTGTGACACCAGACAGCTGCGTGGACGGCGTCCCCAAACCTCCCACAAACAGTCAGCCGTGTTCCGGAATTCTGTGAGTGAGGAGGTTCCGTCTTCTGTCTGCAGCACCCGAGATCTCCTAGGAGCATTTCGCGTGTCTTCCTCGTGTGTATGAATTTGCGGGCTACCGGGGAAAGGCGGGATTTGGGCTGGAAATGCAGGTAGCATGTAGTGCCTCCCGCTGGAAAGGGTAGGCATTTAGCGGATTTCCCCATGCCAGGGAACACCTTTGACACCACTTAGCTGCGTGGAGGGCGGCCCCGAACCTTCCCCACACAGTCAGCCGTTGTCCGGAATTGTGAGTGTGGGGAGGTTCCGTCTTCTGTCTGCAGCACCCGGGATCTCCTAGGAGCACTTCGCGTGTCTTCCCCGAGTGTCTGCATGTGCGGGCTGCCGGGAAAAGGTGGCGTTTGGGCTGGAAATGCAGGTAGTATCAAGTGCCTCCCCCTTGACTTGGTAGGTAATTAGCGGACTTCCCCATGCCAGGGAACACCTGTGACACCAGTCAGCTGCGTGGACGGCGGCCCAAAACCTCCCCCACAAAGTCAGCCGTGTTCCGGAATTCTGAGATTGGGGAGGTTCCGTCTTTTGTCTGCAACACCCGAGATCTCCTAGGAGCATTTCGCGTGTCTTCCCCTAGTGTATGCATGTTCGGGCTGCCGGGGAAAGGCGGGGTTTGAGCTGGAAATTCAGGTAGCATGTAGTGCCTCACAATGGAAAGGGTAGGCAATTAGCGGATTTCCCCATGCCAGGGAACACCTTTGACACCATTTCGCTGATTGGAGGGCGGCCCCAAAACTTCCACACACAGTCAGCCGTGTTCCGGAATTCTGAGAGTGGGGAGGTTCCGTCTTATGTCTGCAGCACCCGGGATCTCCTAGGAGCCCTTCGCGTGTAATCACCGAGTGTCTGCCTGTGCGGGCTGACGGGGAAATGCGGCGGTTGGGCTGGAAATGCAGGTAGCATCTAGTGCCTCCCCCTGGACAGGGTAGGCAATTAGCGGATTTACCCATGCCAGGGAACACCTTTGACAACACTTAGCGGCGTGGAGGGCGGCCCCAAACCACCCCCACACAGTTAGCCGTGTTCCGGGATTGTGAGTGTGGGGAGGTTCCGTCTACTGTCTGCAGCACCCGGGATCTCCTAGGAGCCCTTCGCGTGTCTTCCCCGAGTGTCTGCCTGTGCGGACTGCTGGGGAAAGGCAGGGGTTGGGCTGGAAATGCAGGTAGCATCTAGTGCCTCCCTCTAAAGAGGGGAGGTAATTAGCGGAATTCCGCCTGCCAGGGAACACCTGTGTCACCAATCAGCTGCGTGGAAGGCGGCCCCATTCTTCCCCCACACAGTCAGACGTGTTCCGGAATTGTGAGTGTGGGGAGGTTCCGTCTTCTGTCTGCAGCACCCGGGATCTCCTAGGAGCCCTTCGCGTGTCTTCCCCGAGTGTCTGCATGTGCGGGCTGCCGGGGAAAGGCGGGTGTTGGGCTGGAAATGCAGGTCGCATTTAGTGCCTCCCCCTGGATTTGGGAGGTAATTAGCGGACTTCCCCATGCCAGGGAACACCTTTGACACCACTCACCTGCGTGGAGGGCGGCCCCAAACCTCCCACACACAGTCAGCCGTGTTCCGAAATTGTGAGTGTGGGGAGGTTCCGTTTTCTGTCTGCAGCACCCGGGATCTCCTAGGAGCCCTTCGCGTGTCTTCCACGAGTGTCTCCCATTGCGGGCTGCCGGGGAAAGCGGGGGTTGGGCTGGAAATGCAAGTAGCATCTAGTGCCTCCCCCTGGACAGGGTAGGCAATTAGCGGACTTCCCCGTGCCAGGGAACACCTTTGACACCACTTAGCTGCGTGGAGGGCGGCCCCGAACCTCCCCCACACAGTCAGACGTGTTCCGGTATTGTGAGTGTGGGGAAGTTCTGTCTTCTGTCTGCAGCACCCGGTATCTCCTAGGAGCCCTTCGCGTGTCTTCCCCGAGTGTCTCACATTGCGGGCTGCTGGGGAAAGGCGGGGGTTGGGCTGGAAATGCAGGTAGCATCTAGTGCCTCACCCTGAAGAGGGGAGGTAATTAGCGGAATTCCGCCTGCCAGGGAACACCTGTGTCACCAGTCAGCTGCGTGGAAGGCGGCCCCATTCTTCCCCCACACAGTCAGACGTGTTCCGGAATTGTGAGTGTGGGGAGGTTCCGTCTTCTGTCTGCAGCACCCGGGATCTCCTAGGAGCCCTTCGCGTGTCTTCCCCGAGTGTCTGCATGTGCGGGCTGCCGGGGAAAGGCGGGTGTTGGGCGGGAAATGCAGGTCGCATTTAGTGCCTCCCCCTGGATTTGGGAGGTAATTAGTGGACTTCCCCATGCCAGGGAACACCTTTGACACCACTCACCTGCGTGGAGGTCGGCCCCAAACCTCCCACACACAGTCAGCCGTGTTCCGAAATTGTGAGTGTGGGGAGGTTCCGTTTTCTGTCTGCAGCACCCGGGATCTCCTAGGAGCCCTTCGCGTGTCTTCCACGAGTGTCTCAAATTGCGGGCTGCCGGGGAAAGCGAGGGTTGGGCTGGAAATGCAAGTAGCATCTAGTGCCTCCCCCTGGACAGGGTAGGCAATTAGCGGACTTCCCCGTGCCAGGGAACACCTTTGACACCACTTAGCTGCGTGGAGGGCGGCCCCGAACCTCCCCCACACAGTCAGACGTGTTCCGGTATTGTGAGTGTGGGGAAGTTCCGTCTTCTGTCTGCAGCACCCGGTATCTCCTAGGAGCCCTTCGCGTGTCTTCCCCGAGTGTCTCCCATTGCGGGCTGCCGGGGAAAGGCGGGGGTTGGGCTGGAAATGCAGGTAGTATCTAGTGCCTCCCCCTGGACCTGGGAGGTAATTAGCGGACTTCCCTCTGCCAGGGAACACCTGTGACACCAGTCAGCTGCGTGGACTGCGGCCCCAAACCTCCCACACACAGTCAGCCATGTTCCGGAATTCTGAGAGTGAGGAGGTTCCGTCTTCTGTCTGCTGCACCCGAGATCTCCTAGGAGCATTTCGTGTGTCTTCCCCGAGTGTATGCATGTGCGGGCTACCGGGGAAAGGCGGGGTTTGGTCTGGAAATGCAGGTAGCATATAGTGCCTCCCGCTGGAAAGGGTAGGCAATTAGCGGATTTCCCCATGCCAGGGAACACCTTTGACACCACTTAACTGCGAGGAGGGCGGCCCCGAACCTCCCCCACACAGTCAGCCGTGTTCCGGTATTGTGAGTGTGGGGAAGTTCCGTCTTCTGTCTGCAGCACCCGGAATCTCCTAGGAGCCCTTCGCGTGTCTTGCCCGAGTGTCTGCCTGTGCGGGCTGACGGGGAAATGCGGGGGTTGGGCTGGAAATGCAGGTAGTATCTAGTGCCTCCCCCTTGACTTGGTAGGTAATTTGCCGAATTCCCCCTGCCAGGGAACACCTGTGACACCAGTCAGCTGCGTGGACGGCGGCCCCAAACCTCCCACACACAGTCAGCCGTGTTCCGGAATTGTGAGTGTGGGGAGGTTCCGTCTTCTTTCTGCAGCACCCGGGAACTCCTAGGAGCCCTTCGCGTGTCTTCCCCGAGTGTCTGCATTTGCGGGCTACCGGGGAAAGGCGGGGGTTGGGCTGGAAATGCAGGTCGCATTTAGTGCCTCCCCCTGGACTTGGGAGGTAATTAGCGGACTTCCCCATGCCAGGGAACACCTTTGACACCACTCACCTTCGTGGAGGGTGGCCCCAAACCTCCCACACACAGTCAGCCGTGTTCCGGAATTCTGAGAGTGGGGAGGTTCCGTCTTCTGTCTGCAGCAAACGGAATCTCCAAGGAGCATTTCGAGTGTCTTCCCCGAGTGTATGCATGTGCGGGCTGCCGGGGAAAGGCGGGGGTTGGGCTGGAAATGCAGGTAGTATCTAGTGCCTCCCCCTGGACTTGGGAGGTAATTAGCGGACTTCCCCCTGCCAGGGAACACCTGTGACACCAGACAGCTGCGTGGACGGCGTCCCCAAACCTCCCACAAACAGTCAGCCGTGTTCCGGAATTCTGTGAGTGAGGAGGTTCCGTCTTCTGTCTGCAGCACCCGAGATCTCCTAGGAGCATTTCGCGTGTCTTCCTCGTGTGTATGAATTTGCGGGCTACCGGGGAAAGGCGGGATTTGGGCTGGAAATGCAGGTAGCATGTAGTGCCTCCCGCTGGAAAGGGTAGGCATTTAGCGGATTTCCCCATGCCAGGGAACACCTTTGACACCACTTAGCTGCGTGGAGGGCGGCCCCGAACCTTCCCCACACAGTCAGCCGTTGTCCGGAATTGTGAGTGTGGGGAGGTTCCGTCTTCTGTCTGCAGCACCCGGGATCTCCTAGGAGCACTTCGCGTGTCTTCCCCGAGTGTCTGCATGTGCGGGCTGCCGGGAAAAGGCGGCGTTTGGGCTGGAAATGCAGGTAGTATCAAGTGCCTCCCCCTTGACTTGGTAGGTAATTAGCGGACTTCCCCATGCCAGGGAACACCTGTGACACCAGTCAGCTGCGTGGACGGCGGCCCAAAACCTCCCCCACAAAGTCAGCCGTGTTCCGGAATTCTGAGATTGGGGAAGTTCCGTCTTTTGTCTGCAGCACCCGAGATCTCCTAGGAGCATTTCGCGTGTCTTCCCCTAGTGTATGCATGTTCGGGCTGCCGGGGAAAGGCGGGGTTTGAGCTGGAAATTCAGGTAGCATGTAGTGCCTCACAATGGAAAGGGTAGGCAATTAGCGGATTTCCCCATGCCAGGGAACACCTTTGACACCATTTCGCTGATTGGAGGGCGGCCCCAAAACTTCCACACACAGTCAGCCGTGTTCCGGAATTCTGAGAGTGGGGAGGTTCCGTCTTATGTCTGCAGCACCCGGGATCTCCTAGGAGCCCTTCGCGTGTAATCACCGAGTGTCTGCCTGTGCGGGCTGACGGGGAAATGCGGCGGTTGGGCTGGAAATGCAGGTAGCATCTAGTGCCTCCCCCTGGACAGGGTAGGCAATTAGCGGATTTACCCATGCCAGGGAACACCTTTGACAACACTTAGCGGCGTGGAGGGCGGCCCCAAACCACCCCCACACAGTTAGCCGTGTTCCGGGATTGTGAGTGTGGGGAGGTTCCGTCTACTGTCTGCAGCACCCGGGATCTCCTAGGAGCCCTTCGCGTGTCTTCCCCGAGTGTCTGCCTGTGCGGACTGCTGGGGAAAGGCAGGGGTTGGGCTGGAAATGCAGGTAGCATCTAGTGCCTCCCTCTAAAGAGGGGAGGTAATTAGCGGAATTCCGCCTGCCAGGGAACACCTGTGTCACCAGTCAGCTGCGTGGAAGGCGGCCCCATTCTTCCCCCACACAGTCAGACGTGTTCCGGAATTGTGAGTGTGGGGAGGTTCCGTCTTCTGTCTGCAGCACCCGGGATCTCCTAGGAGCCCTTCGCGTGTCTTCCCCGAGTGTCTGCATGTGCGGGCTGCCGGGGAAAGGCGGGTGTTGGGCTGGAAATGCAGGTCGCATTTAGTGCCTCCCCCTGGATTTGGGAGGTAATTAGCGGACTTCCCCATGCCAGGGAACACCTTTGACACCACTCACCTGCGTGGAGGGCGGCCCCAAACCTCCCACACACAGTCAGCCGTGTTCCGAAATTGTGAGTGTGGGGAGGTTCCGTTTTCTGTCTGCAGCACCCGGGATCTCCTAGGAGCCCTTCGCGTGTCTTCCACGAGTGTCTCCCATTGCGGGCTGCCGGGGAAAGCGGGGGTTGGGCTGGAAATGCAAGTAGCATCTAGTGCCTCCCCCTGGACAGGGTAGGCAATTAGCGGACTTCCCCGTGCCAGGGAACACCTTTGACACCACTTAGCTGCGTGGAGGGCGGCCCCGAACCTCCCCCACACAGTCAGACGTGTTCCGGTATTGTGAGTGTGGGGAAGTTCTGTCTTCTGTCTGCAGCACCCGGTATCTCCTAGGAGCCCTTCGCGTGTCTTCCCCGAGTGTCTCACATTGCGGGCTGCTGGGGAAAGGCGGGGGTTGGGCTGGAAATGCAGGTAGCATGTAGTGCCTCCCCCTGAAGAGGGGAGGTAATTAGCGGAATTCCGCCTGCCAGGGAACACCTGTGTCACCAGTCAGCTGCGTGGAAGGCGGCCCCATTCTTCCCCCACACAGTCAGACGTGTTCCGGAATTGTGAGTGTGGGGAGGTTCCGTCTTCTGTCTGCAGCACCCGGGATCTCCTAGGAGCCCTTCGCGTGTCTTCCCCGAGTGTCTGCATGTGCGGGCTGCCGGGGAAAGGCGGGTGTTGGGCGGGAAATGCAGGTCGCATTTAGTGCCTCCCCCTGGATTTGGGAGGTAATTAGCGGACTTCCCCATGCCAGGGAACACCTTTGACACCACTCACCTGCGTGGAGGTCGGCCCCAAAAATCCCACACACAGTCAGCCGTGTTCCGAAATTGTGAGTGTGGGGAGGTTCCGTTTTCTGTCTGCAGCACCCGGGATCTCCTAGGAGCCCTTCGCGTGTCTTCCACGAGTGTCTCAAATTGCGGGCTGCCGGGGAAAGCGAGGGTTGGGCTGGAAATGCAAGTAGCATCTAGTGCCTCCCCCTGGACAGGGTAGGCAATTAGCGGACTTCCCCGTGCCAGGGAACACCTTTGACACCACTTAGCTGCGTGGAGGGCGGCCCCGAACCTCCCCCACACAGTCAGACGTGTTCCGGTATTGTGAGTGTGGGGAAGTTCCGTCTTCTGTCTGCAGCACCCGGTATCTCCTAGGAGCCCTTCGCGTGTCTTCCCCGAGTGTCTCCCATTGCGGGCTGCCGGGGAAAGGCGGGGGTTGGGCTGGAAATGCAGGTAGTATCTAGTGCCTCCCCCTGGACCTGGGAGGTAATTAGCGGACTTCCCTCTGCCAGGGAACACCTGTGACACCAGTCAGCTGCGTGGACGGCGGCCCCAAACCTCCCACACACAGTCAGCCATGTTCCGGAATTCTGAGAGTGAGGAGGTTCCGTCTTCTGTCTGCTGCACCCGAGATCTCCTAGGAGCATTTCCTGTGTCTTCCCCGAGTGTATGCATGTGCGGGCTACCGGGGAAAGGCGGGGTTTGGTCTGGAAATGCAGGTAGCATATAGTGCCTCCCGCTGGAAAGGGTAGGCAATTAGCGGATTTCCCCATGCCAGGGAACACCTTTGACACCACTTAACTGCGAGGAGGGCGGCCCCGAACCTCCCCCACACAGTCAGCCGTGTTCCGGTATTGTGAGTGTGGGGAAGTTCCGTCTTCTGTCTGCAGCACCCGGAAACTCCTAGGAGCCCTTCGCGTGTCTTGCCCGAGTGTCTGCCTGTGCGGTCTGACGGGGAAATGCGGGGGTTGGGCTGGAAATGCAGGTAGTATCTAGTGCCTCCCCCTTGACTTGGTAGGTAATTTGCCGAATTCCCCCTGCCAGGGAACACCTGTGACACCAGTCAGCTGCGTGGACGGCGGCCCCAAACCTCCCACACACAGTCAGCCGTGTTCCGGAATTGTGAGTGTGGGGAGGTTCCGTCTTCTTTCTGCAGCACCCGGGAACTCCTAGGAGCCCTTCGCGTGTCTTCCCCGAGTGTCTGCATTTGCGGGCTACCGGGGAAAGGCGGGGGTTGGGCTGGAAATGCAGGTCGCATTTAGTGCCTCCCCCTGGACTTGGGAGGTAATTAGCGGACTTCCCCATGCCAGGGAACACCTTTGACACCACTCACCTGCGTGGAGGGTGGCCCCAAACCTCCCACACACAGTCAGCCGTGTTCCGGAATTCTGAGAGTGGGGAGGTTCCGTCTTCTGTCTGCAGCAAACGGAATCTCCAAGGAGCATTTCGAGTGTCTTCCCCGAGTGTATGCATGTGCGGGCTGCCGGGGAAAGGCGGGGGTTGGGCTGGAAATGCAGGTAGTATCTAGTGCCTCCCCCTGGACTTGGGAGGTAATTAGCGGACTTCCCCCTGCCAGGGAACACCTGTGACACCAGACAGCTGCGTGGACGGCGTCCCCAAACCTCCCACAAACAGTCAGCCGTGTTCCGGAATTCTGAGAATGAGGAGGTTCCGTCTTCTGTCTGCAGCACCCGAGATCTCCTAGGAGCATTTCGCGTGTCTTCCTCGTGTGTATGAATTTGCGGGCTACCGGGGAAAGGCGGGGTTTGGGCTGGAAATGCAGGTAGCATGTAGTGCCTCCCCCCGGAAAGGGTAGGCAATTAGCGGATTTCCCCATGCCAGGGAACACCTTTGACACCACTTAACTGCGTGGAGGGCGGCCCCGAAACTACCCCACACAGTCAGCCGTGTTCCGGTATTGTGAGTTTGGAAAAGTTCCGTCTTCTGTCTGCAGCACCCGGGATCTCCTAGGAGCCCTTCGCGTGTCTTGCCCGAGTGTCTACCTGTGCGGGCTGCCGGGGAAAGGCGGGGTTTGGGCTGGAAATGCAGGTAGTATCTAGTGCCTCCACCTGGACATGGGACGAAATTAGCGGAATTCCCCCTACCAGGGAATACATTTGACACCACTCAGCTGCGTGAAGGGCGGCCCCTAACCTCCCCCACACAGTCAGCCGTGTTCCGGAATTGCGAGTATGGGGAGGATCCGTCTTCTGTCTGCAGCACCCGAGATCCCCTAGGAGCATTTCGCGTGTCTTTCCCGAGTGTATGCATGTGCGGGCTGCCGGGGAAAGGCGGGATTTGAGCTGGAAATGCAGGTAGCATGTAGTGCCTCCCGCTGGAAAGGGTAGGCATTTAGCGGATTTCCCCATGCCAGGGAACACCTTTGACACCACTTAGCTGCGTGGAGGGCGGCCCCGAACCTTCCCCACACAGTCAGCCGTTGTCCGGAATTGTGAGTGTGGGGAGGTTCCGTCTTCTGTCTGCAGCACCCGGGATCTCCTAGGAGCACTTCGCGTGTCTTCCCCGAGTGTCTGCATGTGCGGGCTGCCGGGAAAAGGCGGGGTTTGGGCTGGAAATGCAGGTAGTATCAAGTGCCTCCCCCTTGACTTGGTAGGTAATTAGCGGACTTCCCCATGCCAGGGAACACCTGTGACACCAGTCAGCTCCGTGGACGGCGGCCCAAAACCTCCCCCACAAAGTCAGCCGTGTTCCGGAATTCTGAGATTGGGGAGGTTCCGTCTTTTGTCTGCAGCACCCGAGATCTCCTAGGAGCATTTCGCGTGTCTTCCCCGAGTGTATGCATGTTCGGGCTGCCGGGGAAAGGCGGGGTTTGAGCTGGAAATGCAGGTAGCATGTAGTGCCTCACAATGGAAAGGGTAGGCAATTAGCGGATTTCCCCATGCCAGGGAACACCTTTGACACCATTTCGCTGATTGGAGGTCGGCCCCAAAACTTCCACACACAGTCAGCCGTGTTCCGGAATTCTGAGAGTGGGGAGTTTCCGTCTTATGTCTGCAGCACCCGGGATCTCCTAGGAGCCCTTCGCGTGTAATCACCGAGTGTCTGCCTGAGCGGGCTGACGGGGAAATGCGGCGGTTGTGCTGGAAATGCAGGTAGCATCTAGTGCCTCCCCCTGGACAGGGTAGGCAATTAGCGGATTTACCCATGCCAGGGAACACCTTTGACAACACTTAGCGGCGTGGAGGGCGGCCCAAAACCACCCCCACACAGTTAGCCGTGTTCCGGGATTGTGAGTGTGGGGAGGTTCCGTCTACTGTCTGCAGCACCCGGGATCTCCTAGGAGCCCTTCGCGTGTCTTCCCCGAGTGTCTGCCTGTGCGGACTGCTGGGGAAAGGCAGGGGTTGGGCTGGAAATGCAGGTAGCATCTAGTGCCTCCCCTTGGACTTGGGAGGTAATTAGCGGACTTCCCCCTGCCAGGGAACACCTGTGACACCAGTCAGCTGCGTTGACGGCGGCCCCGAACCTCCCCCACACAGTCAGCCGTGTTCCGGAATTCTGAGAGTGGGGAGGTTCCGTCTTCTGTCTGCAGCACCCGGGATCTCCTAGGAGCCCTTCGCGTGTATTCCCCGTGTGTCTGCTTGTGCGGGCTGCCGGGGAAAGGCGGGGGTTGGGCTGTAAATGCAGGTAGAATCTAGTGCCTCCCCCTGAAGAGGGGAGGTAATTAGCGGAATTCCGCCTGCCAGGGAACACCTGTGTCACCAGTCAGCTGCGTGGAAGGCGGCCCCATTCTTCCCCCACACAGTCAGACGTGTTCCGGAATTGTGAGTGTGGGGAGGTTCCGTCTTCTGTCTGCAGCACCCGGGATCTCCTAGGAGCCCTTCGCGTGTCTTCCCCGAGTGTCTGCATGTGCGGGCTGCCGGGGAAAGGCGGGTGTTGGGCTGGAAATGCAGGTCGCATTTAGTGCCTCCCCCTGGATTTGGGAGGTAATTAGCGGACTTCCCCATGCCAGGGAACACCTTTGACACCACTCACCTGCGTGGAGGGCGGCCCCAAACCTCCCACACACAGTCAGCCGTGTTCCGAAATTGTGAGTGTGGGGAGGTTCCGTTTTCTGTCTGCAGCACCCGGGATCTCCTAGGAGCCCTTGCGGTGTCTTCCACGAGTGTCTCCCATTGCGGGCTGCCGGGGAAAGCGGGGGTTGGGCTGGAAATGCAAGTAGCATCTAGTGCCTCCCCCTGGACAGGGTAGGCAATTAGCGGACTTCCCCGTGCCAGGGAACACCTTTGACACCACTTAGCTGCGTGGAGGGCGGCCCCGAACCTCCCCCACACAGTCAGACGTGTTCCGGTATTGTGAGTGTGGGGAAGTTCCGTCTTCTGTCTGCAGCACCCGGTATCTCCTAGGAGCCCTTCGCGTGTCTTCCCCGAGTGTCTCCCATTGCGGGCTGCCGGGGAATGGCGGGGGTTGGGCTGGAAATGCAGGTAGCATCTAGTGCCTCCCCCTGAAGAGGGGAGGTAATTAGCGGCATTCCGCCTGCCAGGGAACACCTGTGTCACCAGTCAGCTGCGTGGAAGGCGGCCCCATTCTTCCCCCACACAGTCAGACGTGTTCCGGAATTGTGAGTGTGGGGAGGTTCCGTCTTCTGTCTGCAGCACCCGGGATCTCCTAGGAGCCCTTCGCTTGTCTTCCCCGAGTGTCTGCATGTGCGGGCTGCTGGGGAAAGGCGGGTGTTGGGCGGGAAATGCAGGTCGCATTTAGTGCCTCCCCCTGGATTTGGGAGGTAATTAGCGGACTTCCCCATGCCAGGGAACACCTTTGACACCACTCACCTGCGTGGAGGTCGGCCCCAAACCTCCCACACACAGTCAGCCGTGTTCCGAAATTGTGAGTGTGGGGAGGTTCCGTTTTCTGTCTGCAGCACCCGGGATCTCCTAGGAGCCCTTCGCGTGTCTTCCACGAGTGTCTCAAATTGCGGGCTGCCGGGGAAAGCGAGGGTTGAGCTGGAAATGCAAGTAGCATCTAGTGCCTCCCCCTGGACAGGGTAGGCAATTAGCGGACTTCCCCGTGCCAGGGAACACCTTTGACACCACTTAGCTGCGTGGAGGGCGGCCCCGAACCTCCCCCACACAGTCAGACGTGTTCCGGTATTGTGAGTGTGGGGAAGTTCCGTCTTCTGTCTGCAGCACCCGGTATCTCCTAGGAGCCCTTCGCGTGTCTTCCCCGAGTGTCTCCCATTGCGGTCTGCCGGGGAAAGGCGGGGGTTGGGCTGGAAATGCAGGTAGTATCTAGTGCCTCCCCCTGGACCTGGGAGGTAATTAGCGGACTTCCCTCTGCCAGGGAACACCTGTGACACCAGTCAGCTGCGTGGACGGCGGCCCCAAACCTCCACACACAGTCAGCCATGTTCCGGAATTCTGAGAGTGAGGAGGTTCCGTCTTCTGTCTGCTGCACCCGAGATCTCCTAGGAGCATTTCGTGTGTCTTCCCCGAGTGTATGCATGTGCGGGCTACCGGGGAAAGGCGGTGTTTGGGCTGGAAATGCAGGTAGCATATAGTGCCTCCCGCTGGAAAGGGTAGGCAATTAGCGGATTTCCCCATGCCAGGGAACACCTTTGACACCACTTAACTGCGAGGAGGGCGGCCCCGAACCTCCCCCACACAGTCAGCCGTGTTCCGGTATTGTGAGTGTGGGGAAGTTCCGTCTTCTCTCTGCAGCACCCGGAATCTCCTAGGAGCCCTTCGCGTGTCTTGCCCGAGTGTCTGCCTGTGCGGGCTGACGGGGAAAGGCGGGGGTTGGGCTGGAAATGCAGGTAGTATCTAGTGCCTCCCCCTTGACTTGGTAGGTAATTTGCCGAATTCCCCCTGCCAGGGAACACCTGTGACACCAGTCAGCTGCGTGGACGGCGGCCCCAAACCTCCCACACACAGTCAGCCGTGTTCCGGAATTGTGAGTGTGGGGAGGTTCCGTCTTCTTTCTGCAGCACCCGGGAACTCCTAGGAGCCCTTCGCGTGTCTTCCCCGAGTGTCTGCATTTGCGGGCTACCGGGGAAAGGCGGGGGTTGGGCTGGAAATGCAGGTCGCATTTAGTGCCTCCCCCTGGACTTGGGAGGTAATTAGCGGAATTCCCCATGCCAGGGAACACCTTTGACACCACTCACCTGCGTGGAGGGTGGCCCCAAACCTCCCACACACAGTCAGCCGTGTTCCGGAATTCTGAGAGTGGGGAGGTTCCGTCTTCTGTCTGCAGCAAACGGAATCTCCAAGGAGCTTTTCGAGTGTCTTCCCCGAGTGTATGCATGTGCGGGCTGCCGGGGAAAGGCGGGGGTTGGGCTGGAAATGCAGGTAGTATCTAGTGCCTCCCCCTGGACTTGGGAGATAATTAGCGGACTTCCCCCTGCCAGGGAACACCTGTGACACCAGACAGCTGCGTGGACGGCGTCCCCAAACCTCCCACAAACAGTCAGCCGTGTTCCGGAATTCTGAGAGTGAGGAGGTTCCGTCTTCTGTCTGCAGCACCCGAGATCTCCTAGGAGCATTTCGCGTGTCTTCCTCGTGTGTATGAATTTGCGGGCTACCGGGGAAAGGCGGGGTTTGGGCTGGAAATGCAGGTAGCATGTAGTGCCTCCCCCTGGAAAGGGTAGGCAATTAGCGGATTTCCCCATGCCAGGGAACACCTTTGACACCACTTAACTGCGTGGAGGGCGGCCCCGAAACTACCCCACACAGTCAGCCGTGTTCCGGTATTGTGAGTTTGGAAAAGTTCCGTCTTCTGTCTGCAGCACCCGGGATCTCCTAGGAGCCCTTCGCGTGTCTTGCCCGAGTGTCTACCTGTGCGGGCTGCCGGGGAAAGGCGGGGTTTGGGCTGGAAATGCAGGTAGTATCTAGTGCCTCCACCTGGACATGGGACGAAATTAGCGGAATTCCCCCTACCAGGGAATACATTTGACACCACTCAGCTGCGTGAAGGGCGGCCCCTAACCTCCCCCACACAGTCAGCCGTGTTCCGGAATTGCGAGTATGGGGAGGATCCGTCTTCTGTCTGCAGCACCCGAGATCCCCTAGGAGCATTTCGCGTGTCTTTCCCGAGTGTATGCATGTGCGGGCTGCCGGGGAAAGGCGGGATTTGGGCTGGAAATGCAGGTAGCATGTAGTGCCTCCCGCTGGAAAGGGTAGGCATTTAGCGGATTTCCCCATGCCAGGGAACACCTTTGACACCACTTAGCTGCGTGGAGGGCGGCCCCGAACCTTCCCCACACAGTCAGCCGTTGTCCGGAATTGTGAGTGTGGGGAGGTTCCGTCTTCTGTCTGCAGCACCCGGGATCTCCTAGGAGCACTTCGCGTGTCTTCCCCGAGTGTCTGCATGTGCGGGCTGCCGGGAAAAGGCGGGGTTTGGGCTGGAAATGCAGGTAGTATCAAGTGCCTCCCCCTTGACTTGGTAGGTAATTAGCGGACTTCCCCATGCCAGGGAACACCTGTGACACCAGTCAGCTCCGTGGACGGCGGCCCAAAACCTCCCCCACAAAGTCAGCCGTGTTCCGGAATTCTGAGATTGGGGAGGTTCCGTCTTTTGTCTGCAGCACCCGAGATCTCCTAGGAGCATTTCGCGTGTCTTCCCCGAGTGTATGCATGTTCGGGCTGCCGGGGAAAGGCGGGGTTTGAGCTGGAAATGCAGGTAGCATGTAGTGCCTCACAATGGAAAGGGTAGGCAATTAGCGGATTTCCCCATGCCAGGGAACACCTTTGACACCATTTCGCTGATTGGAGGGCGGCCCCAAAACTTCCACACACAGTCAGCCGTGTTCCGGAATTCTGAGAGTGGGGAGGTTCCGTCTTATGTCTGCAGCACCCGGGATCTCCTAGGAGCCCTTCGCGTGTAATCACCGAGTGTCTGCCTGTGCGGGCTGACGGGGAAATGCGGCGGTTGGGCTGGAAATGCAGGTAGCATCTAGTGCCTCCCCCTGGACAGGGTAGGCAATTAGCGGATTTACCCATGCCAGGGAACACCTTTGACAACACTTAGCGGCGTGGAGGGCGGCCCCAAACCACCCCCACACAGTTAGCCGTGTTCCGGGATTGTGAGTGTGGGGAGGTTCCGTCTACTGTCTGCAGCACCCGGGATCTCCTAGGAGCCCTTCGCGTGTCTTCCCCGAGTGTCTGCCTGTGCGGACTGCTGGGGAAAGGCAGGGGTAGGGCTGGAAATGCAGGTAGCATCTAGTGCCTCCCCCTGGACTTGGGAGGTAATTAGCGGACTTCCCCCTGCCAGGGAACACCTGTGACACCAGTCAGCTGCGTTGACGGCGGCCCCGAACCTCCCCCACACAGTCAGCCGTGTTCCGGAATTCTGAGAGTGGGGAGGTTCCGTCTTCTGTCTGCAGCACCCGGGATCTCCTAGGAGCCCTTCGCGTGTATTCCACGAGTGTCTCCCATTGCGGGCTGCCGGTTAAAGCGGGGGTTGGGCTGGAAATGCAAGTAGCATCTAGTGCCTCCCCCTGGACAGGGTAGGCAATTAGCGGACTTCCCCGTGCCAGGGAACACCTTTGACACCACTTAGCTGCGTGGAGGGCGGCCCCGAACCTCCCCCACACAGTCAGACGTGTTCCGGTATTGTGAGTGTGGGGAAGTTCCGTCTTCTGTCTGCAGCACCCGGTATCTCCTAGGAGCCCTTCGCGTGTCTTCCCCGAGTGTCTCCCATTGCGGGCTGCCGGGGAAAGGCGGGGGTTGGGCTGGAAATGCAGGTAGCATCTAGTGCCTCCCCCTGAAGAGGGGAGGTAATTAGCGGAATTCCGCCTGCCAGGGAACACCTGTGTCACCAGTCAGCTGCGTGGAAGGCGGCCCCATTCTTCCCCCACACAGTCAGACGTGTTTCGGAATTGTGAGTGTGGGGAGGTTCCGTCTTCTGTCTGCAGCACCCGGGATCTCCTAGGAGCCCTTCGCGTGTCTTCCCCGAGTGTCTGCATGTGCGGGCTGCCGGGGAAAGGCGGGTGTTGGGCGGGAAATGCAGGTCGCATTTAGTGCCTCCCCCTGGATTTGGGAGGTAATTAGCGGACTTCCCCATGCCAGGGAACACCTTTGACACCACTCACCTGCGTGGAGGTCGGCCCCAAACCTCCCACACACAGTCAGCCGTGTTCCGAAATTGTGAGTGTGGGGAGGTTCCGTTTTCTGTCTGCAGCACCCGGGATCTCCTAGGAGCCCTTCGCGTGTCTTCCACGAGTGTCTCAAATTGCGGGCTGCCGGGGAAAGCGAGGGTTGGGCTGGAAATGCAAGTAGCATCTAGTGCCTCCCCCTGGACAGGGTAGGCAATTAGCGGACTTCCCCGTGCCAGGGAACACCTTTGACACCACTTAGCTGCGTGGAGGGCGGCCCCGAACCTCCCCCACACAGTCAGACGTGTTCCGGTATTGTGAGTGTGGGGAAGTTCCGTCTTCTGTCTGCAGCACCCGGTATCTCCTAGGAGCCCTTCGCGTGTCTTCCCCGAGTATCTCCCATTGCGGGCTGCCGGGGAAAGGCGGGGGTTGGGCTGGAAATGCAGGTAGTATCTAGTGCCTCCCCCTGGACCTGGGAGGTAATTAGCGGACTTCCCTCAGCCAGGGAACACCTGTGACACCAGTCAGCTGCGTGGACGGTGGCCCCAAACCTCCCACACACAGTCAGCCATGTTCCGGAATTCTGAGAGTGAGGAGGTTCCGTCTTCTGTCTGCTGCACCCGAGATCTCCTAGGAGCATTTCGTGTGTCTTCCCCGAGTGTATGCATGTGCGGGCTACCGGGGAAAGGCGGGGTTTGGGCTGGAAATGCAGGTAGCATATAGTGCCTCCCGCTGGAAAGGGTAGGCAATTAGCGGATTTCCCCATGCCAGGGAACACCTTTGACACCACTTAACTGCGAGGAGGGCGGCCCCGAACCTCCCCCACACAGTCAGCCGTGTTCCGGTATTGTGAGTGTGGGGAAGTTCCGTCTTCTCTCTGCAGCACCCGGAATCTCCTAGGAGCCCTTCGCGTGTCTTGCCCGAGTGTCTGCCTGTGCGGGCTGACGGGGAAAGGCGGGGGTTGGGCTGGAAATGCAGGTAGTATCTAGTGCCTCCCCCTTGACTTGGTAGGTAATTTGCCGAATTCCCCCTGCCAGGGAACACCTGTGACACCAGTCAGCTGCGTGGACGGCGGCCCCAAACCTCCCACACACAGTCAGCCGTGTTCCGGAATTGTGAGTGTGGGGAGGTTCCGTCTTCTTTCTGCAGCCCCCGGGAACTCCTAGGAGCCCTTCGCGTGTCTTCCCCGAGTGTCTGCATTTGCGGGCTACCGGGGAAAAGCGGGGGTTGGGCTGGAAATGCAGGTCGCATTTAGTGCCTCCCCCTGGACTTGGGAGGTAATTAGCGGACTTCCCCATGCCAGGGAACACCTTTGACACCACTCACCTGCGTGGAGGGTGGCCCCAAACCTCCCACACACAGTCAGCCGTGTTCCGGAATTCTGAGTGTGGGGAGGTTCCGTCTTCTGTCTGCAGCAAACGGAATCTCCAAGGAGCATTTCGAGTGTCTTCCCCGAGTGTATGCATGTGCGGGCTGCCGGGGAAAGGCGGGGGTTGAGCTGGAAATGCAGGTAGTATCTAGTGCCTCCCCCTGGACTTGGGAGGTAATTAGCGGACTTCCCCCTGCCAGGGAACACCTGTGACACCAGACAGCTGCGTGGACGGCGTCCCCAAACCTCCCACAAACAGTCAGCCGTGTTCCGGAATTCTGAGAGTGAGGAGGTTCCGTCTTCTGTCTGCAGCACCCGAGATCTCCTAGGAGCATTTCGCGTGTCTTCCTCGTGTGTATGAATTTGCGGGCTACCGGGGAAAGGCGGGGTTTGGGCTGGAAATGCAGGTAGCATGTAGTGCCTCCCCCTGGAAAGGGTAGGCAATTAGCGGATTTCCCCATGCCAGGGAACACCTTTGACACCACTTAACTGCGTGGAGGGCGGCCCCGAAACTACCCCACACAGTCAGCCGTGTTCCGGTATTGTGAGTTTGGAAAAGTTCCGTCTTCTGTCTGCAGCACCCGGGATCCCCTAGGAGCCCTTCGCGTGTCTTGCCCGAGTGTCTACCTGTGCGGGCTGCCGGGGAAAGGCGGGGTTTGGGCTGGAAATGCAGGTAGTATCTAGTGCCTCCACCTGGACATGGGACGAAATTAGCGGAATTCCCCCTACCAGGGAATACATTTGACACCACTCAGCTGCGTGAAGGGCGGCCCCTAACCTCCCCCACACAGTCAGCCGTGTTCCGGAATTGCGAGTATGGGGAGAATCCGTCTTCTGTCTGCAGCACCCGAGATCCCCTAGGAGCATTTCGCGTGTGTTTCCCGAGTGTATGCATGTGCGGGCTGCCGGGGAAAGGCGGGATTTGGGCTGGAAATGCAGGTCGCATGTAGTGCCTCCCGCTGGAAAGGGTAGGCATTTAGCGGATTTCCCCATGCCAGGGAACACCTTTGACACCACTTAGCTGCGTGGAGGCGGCCCCGAACCTTCCCCACACAGTCAGCCGTTGTCCGGAATTGTGAGTGTGGGGAGGTTCCGTCTTCTGTCTGCAGCACCCGGGATCTCCTAGGAGCACTTCGCGTGTCTTCCCCGAGTGTCTGCATGTGCGGGCTGCCGGGAAAAGGCGGGGTTTGGGCTGGAAATGCAGGTAGTATTAAGTGCCTCCCCCTTGACTTGGTAGGTAATTAGCGGACTTCCCCATGCCAGGGAACACCTGTGACACCAGTCAGCTTCGTGGACGGCGGCCCAAAACCTCCCCCACAAAGTCAGCCGTGTTCCGGAATTCTGAGATTGGGGAGGTTCCGTCTTTTGTCTGCAGCACCCGAGATCTCCTAGGAGCATTTCGCGTGTCTTCCCCGAGTGTATGCATGTTCGGGCTGCCGGGGAAAGGCGGGGTTTGAGCTGGAAATGCAGGTAGCATGTAGTGCCTCACAATGGAAAGGGTAGGCAATTAGCGGATTTCCCCATGCCAGGGAACACCTTTTACACCATTTCGCTGATTGGAGGGCGGCCCCAAAACTTCCACACACAGTCAGCCGTGTTCCGGAATTCTGAGAGTGGGGAGGTTCCGTCTTATGTCTGCAGCACCCGGGATCTCCTAGGAGCCCTTCGCGTGTATTCCCCGTGTGTCTGCTTGTGCGTGCTGCCGGGGAAAGGCGGGGGTTGGGCTGTAAATGCAGGTAGCATCTAGTGCCTCCCCCTGAAGAGGGGAGGTAATTAGCGGAATTCCGCCTGCCAGGGAACACCTGTGTCACCAGTCAGCTGCGTGGAAGGCGGCCCCATTCTTCCCCCACACAGTCAGACGTGTTCCGGAATTGTGAGTGTGGGGAGGTTCCGTCTTCTGTCTGCAGCACCCGGGATCTCCTAGGAGCCCTTCGAGTGTCTTCCCCGAGTGTCTGCATGTGCGGGCTGCCGGGGAAAGGCGGGTGTTGGGCTGGAAATGCAGGTCGCATTTAGTGCCTCCCCCTGGATTTGGGAGGTAATTAGCGGACTTCCCCATGCCAGGGAACACCTTTGACACCACTCACCTGCGTGGAGGGCGGCCCCAAACCTCCCACACACAGTCAGCCGTGTTCCGAAATTGTGAGTGTGGTGAGGTTCCGTTTTCTGTCTGCAGCACCCGGGATCTCCTAGGAGCCCTTGGCGTGTCTTCCACGAGTGTCTCCCATTGCGGGCTGCCGGGGAAAGCGGGGGTTGGGCTGGAAATGCAAGTAGCATCTAGTGCCTCCCCCTGGACAGGGTAGGCAATTAGCGGAATTCCCCGTGCCAGGGAACACCTTTGACACCACTTAGCTGCGTGGAGGGCGGCCCCGAACCTCCCCCACACAGTCAGACGTGTTCCGGTATTGTGAGTGTGGGGAAGTTCCGTCTTCTGTCTGCAGCACCCGGTATCTCCTAGGAGCCCTTCGCGTGTCTTCCCCGAGTGTCTCCCATTGCGGGCTGCCGGGGAAAGGCGGGGGTTGGGCTGGAAATGCAGGTAGCATCTAGTGCCTCCCCCTGAAGAGGGGAGGTAATTAGCGGAATTCCGCCTGCCAGGGAACACCTGTGTCACCAGTCAGCTGCGTGGAAGGCGGCCCCATTCTTCCCCCACACAGTCAGACGTGTTCCGGAATTGTGAGTGTGGGGAGGTTCCGTCTTCTGTCTGCAGCACCCGGGATCTCCTAGGAGCCCTTCGCGTGTCTTCCCCGAGTGTCTGCATGTGCGGGCTGCCGGGGAAAGGCGGGTGTTGGGCGGGAAATGCAGGTCGCATTTAGTGCCTCCCCCTGGATTTGGGAGGTAATTAGCGGACTTCCCCATGCCAGGGAACACCTTTGACACCACTCACCTGCGTGGAGGTCGGCCCCAAACCTCCAACACACAGTCAGCCGTGTTCCGAAATTGTGAGTGTGGGGAGGTTCCGTTTTCTGTCTGCAGCACCCGGGATCTCCTAGGAGCCCTTGGCGTGTCTTCCACGAGTGTCTCCCATTGCGGGCTGCCGGGGAAAGCGGGGGTTGGGCTGGAAATGCAAGTAGCATCTAGTGCCTCCCCCTGGACAGGGTAGGCAATTAGCGGAATTCCCCGTGCCAGGGAACACCTTTGACACCACTTAGCTGCGTGGAGGGCGGCCCCGAACCTCCCCCACACAGTCAGACGTGTTCCGGTATTGTGAGTGTGGGGAAGTTCCGTCTTCTGTCTGCAGCACCCGGTATCTCCTAGGAGCCCTTCGCGTGTCTTCCCCGAGTGTCTCCCATTGCGGGCTGCCGGGGAAAGGCGGGGGTTGGGCTGGAAATGCAGGTAGCATCTAGTGCCTCCCCCTGAAGAGGGGAGGTAATTAGCGGAATTCCGCCTGCCAGGGAACACCTGTGTCACCAGTCAGCTGCGTGGAAGGCGGCCCCATTCTTCCCCCACACAGTCAGACGTGTTCCGGAATTGTGAGTGTGGGGAGGTTCCGTCTTCTGTCTGCAGCACCCGGGATCTCCTAGGAGCCCTTCGCGTGTCTTCCCCGAGTGTCTGCATGTGCGGGCTGCCGGGGAAAGGCGGGTGTTGGGCGGGAAATGCAGGTCGCATTTAGTGCCTCCCCCTGGATTTGGGAGGTAATTAGCGGACTTCCCCATGCCAGGGAACACCTTTGACACCACTCACCTGCGTGGAGGTCGGCCCCAAACCTCCAACACACAGTCAGCCGTGTTCCGAAATTGTGAGTGTGGGGAGGTTCCGTTTTCTGTCTGCAGCACCCGGGATCTCCTAGGAGCCCTTCGCGTGTCTTCCACGAGTGTCTCAAATTGCGGGCTGCCGGGGAAAGCGAGGGTTGGGCTGGAAATGCAAGTAGCATCTAGTGCCTCCCCCTGGACAGGGTAGGCAATTAGCGGACTTCCCCGTGCCAGGGAACACCTTTGACACCACTTAGCTGCGTGGAGGGCGGCCCCGAACCTCCCCCACACAGTCAGACGTGTTCCGGTATTGTGAGTGTGGGGAAGTTCCGTCTTCTGTCTGCAGCACCCGGTATCTCCTAGGAGCCCTTCGCGTGTCTTCCCCGAGTGTCTCCCATTGCGGGCTGCCGGGGAAAGGCGGGGGTTGGGCTGGAAATGCAGGTAGTATCTAGTGCCTCCCCCTGGACCTGGGAGGTAATTAGCGGACTTCCCTCAGCCAGGGAACACCTGTGACACCAGTCAGCTGCGTGGACGGCGGCCCCAAACCTCCCACACACAGTCAGCCATGTTCCGGAATTCTGAGAGTGAGGAGGTTCCGTCTTCTGTCTGCTGCACCCGAGATCTCCTAGGAGCATTTCGTGTGTCTTCCCAGAGTGTATGCATGTGCGGGCTACCGGGGAAAGGCGGGGTTTGGGCTGGAAATGCAGGTAGCATATAGTGCCTCCCGCTGGAAAGGGTAGGCAATTAGCGGATTTCCCCATGCCAGGGAACACCTTTGACACCACTTAACTGCGAGGAGGGCGGCCCCGAACCTCCCCCACACAGTCAGCCGTGTTCCGGTATTGTGAGTGTGGGGAAGTTCCGTCTTCTCTCTGCAGCACCCGGAATCTCCTAGGAGCCCTTCGCGTGTCTTGCCCGAGTGTCTGCCTGTGCGGGCTGACGGGGAAAGGCGGGGGTTGGGCTGGAAATGCAGGTAGTATCTAGTGCCTCCCCCTTGACTTGGTAGGTAATTTGCCGAATTCCCCCTGCCAGGGAACACCTGTGACACCAGTCAGCTGCGTGGACGGCGGCCCCAAACCTCCCACACACAGTCAGCCGTGTTCCGGAATTGTGAGTGTGGGGAGGTTCCGTCTTCTTTCTGCAGCCCCCGGGAACTCCTAGGAGCCCTTCGCGTGTCTTCCCCGAGTGTCTGCATTTGCGGGCTACCGGGGAAAGGCGGGGGTTGGGCTGGAAATGCAGGTCGCATTTAGTGCCTCCCCCTGGACTTGGGAGGTAATTAGCGGACTTCCCCATGCCAGGGAACACCTTTGACACCACTCACCTGCGTGGAGGGTGGCCCCAAACCTCCCACACACAGTCAGCCGTGTTCCGGAATTCTGAGTGTGGGGAGGTTCCGTCTTCTGTCTGCAGCAAACGGAATCTCCAAGGAGCATTTCGAGTGTCTTCCCCGAGTGTATGCATGTGCGGGCTGCCGGGGAAAGGCGGGGGTTGGGCTGGAAATGCAGGTAGTATCTAGTGCCTCCCCCTGGACTTGGGAGGTAATTAGCGGACTTCCCCCTGCCAGGGAACACCTGTGACACCAGACAGCTGCGTGGACGGCGTCCCCAAACCTCCCACAAACAGTCAGCCGTGTTCCGGAATTCTGAGAGTGAGGAGGTTCCGTCTTCTGTCTGCAGCACCCGAGATCTCCTAGGAGCATTTCGCGTGTCTTCCTCGTGTGTATGAATTTGCGGGCTACCGGGGAAAGGCGGGGTTTGGGCTGGAAATGCAGGTAGCATGTAGTGCCTCCCCCTGGAAAGGGTAGGCAATTAGCGGATTTCCCCATGCCAGGGAACACATTTGACACCACTTAACTGCGTGGAGGGCGGCCCCGAAACTACCCCACACAGTCAGCCGTGTTCCGGTATTGTGAGTTTGGAAAAGTTCCGTCTTCTGTCTGCAGCACCCGGGATCCCCTAGGAGCCCTTCGCGTGTCTTGCCCGAGTGTCTACCTGTGCGGGCTGCCGGGGAAAGGCGGGGTTTGGGCTGGAAATGCAGGTAGTATCTAGTGCCTCCACCTGGACATGGGACGAAATTAGCGGAATTCCCCCTACCAGGGAATACATTTGACACCACTCAGCTGCGTGAAGGGCGGCCCCTAACCTCCCCCACACAGTCAGCCGTGTTCCGGAATTGCGAGTATGGGGAGGATCCGTCTTCTGTCTGCAGCACCCGAGATCCCCTAGGAGCATTTCGCGTGTGTTTCCCGAGTGTATGCATGTGCGGGCTGCCGGGGAAAGGCGGGATTTGGGCTGGAAATGCAGGTCGCATGTAGTGCCTCCCGCTGGAAAGGGTAGGCATTTAGCGGATTTCCCCATGCCAGGGAACACCTTTGACACCACTTAGCTGCGTGGAGGCGGCCCCGAACCTTCCCCACACAGTCAGCCGTTGTCCGGAATTGTGAGTGTGGGGAGGTTCCGTCTTCTGTCTGCAGCACCCGGGATCTCCTAGGAGCACTTCGCGTGTCTTCCCCGAGTGTCTGCATGTGCGGGCTGCCGGGAAAAGGCGGGGTTTGGGCTGGAAATGCAGGTAGTATTAAGTGCCTCCCCCTTGACTTGGTAGGTAATTAGCGGACTTCCCCATGCCAGGGAACACCTGTGACACCAGTCAGCTTCGTGGACGGCGGCCCAAAACCTCCCCCACAAAGTCAGCCGTGTTCCGGAATTCTGAGATTGGGGAGGTTCCGTCTTTTGTCTGCAGCACCCGAGATCTCCTAGGAGCATTTCGCGTGTCTTCCCCGAGTGTATGCATGTTCGGGCTGCCGGGGAAAGGCGGGGTTTGAGCTGGAAATGCAGGTAGCATATAGTGCCTCACAATGGAAAGGGTAGGCAATTAGCGGATTTCCCCATGCCAGGGAACACCTTTGACACCATTTCGCTGATTGGAGGGCGGCCCCAAAACTTCCACACACAGTCAGCCGTGTTCCGGAATTCTGAGAGTGGGGAGGTTCCGTCTTATGTCTGCAGCACCCGGGATCTCCTAGGAGCCCTTCGCGTGTAATCACCGAGTGTCTGCCTGTGCGGGCTGACGGGTAAATGCGGCGGTTGGGCTGGAAATGCAGGTAGCATCTAGTGCCTTCCCCTGGACAGGATAGGCAATTAGCGGATTTACCCATGCCAGGGAACACCTTTGACAACACTTAGCGGCGTGGAGGGCGGCCCCAAACCACCCCCACACAGTTAGCCGTGTTCCGGGATTGTGAGTGTGGGGAGGTTCCGTCTACTGTCTGCAGCACCCGGGATCTCCTAGGAGCCCTTCGCGTGTCTTCCCCGAGTGTCTGCCTGTGCGGACTGCTGGGGAAAGGCAGGGGTTGGGCTGGAAATGCAGGTAGCATCTAGTGCCTCCCCCTGGACTTGGGAGGTAATTAGCGGACTTCCCCCTGCCAGGGAAAACCTGTGACACCAGTCAGCTGCGTTGACGGCGGCCCCGAACCTCCCCCACACAGTCAGCCGTGTTCCGGAATTCTGAGAGTGGGGAGGTTCCGTCTTCTGTCTGCAGCACCCGGGATCTCCTAGGAGCCCTTCGCGTCTATTCCCCGTGTGTCTGCTTGTGCGGGCTGCCGGGGAAAGGCGGGGGTTGGGCTGTAAATGCAGGTAGCATCTAGTGCCTCCCCCTGAAGAGGGGAGGTAATTAGCGGAATTCCGCCTGCCAGGGAACACCTGTGTCACCAGTCAGCTGCGTGGAAGGCGGCCCCATTCTTCCCCCACACAGTCAGACGTGTTCCGGAATTGTGAGTGTGGGGAGGTTCCGTCTTCTGTCTGCAGCACCCGGGATCTCCTAGGAGCACTTCGCGTGTCTTCCCCGAGTGTCTGCATGTGCGGGCTGCCGGGGAAAGCGGGGGTTGGGCTGGAAATGCAAGTAGCATCTAGTGCCTCCCCCTGGACAGGGTAGGCAATTAGCGGACTTCCCCGTGCCAGGGAACACCTTTGACACCACTTAGCTGCGTGGAGGGCGGCCCCGAACCTCCCCCACACAGTCAGCCGTGTTCCGGAATTGTGAGTGTTGGGAGGTTCCGTCTTCTGTCTGCAGAACCCGGGATCTCCTAGGAGCCCTTCGCGTGTCTTCCCCGAGTGTCTCCCATTGCGGGCTGCCGGGGAATGCGGGGGTTGGGCTGGAAATGCAAGTAGCATCTAGTGCTTCCCCCTGGACAGTGTAGGCAATTAGCGGAATTCCCCATGCCAGGAAACACCTGTGACACCAGTCAGCTGCGTGGACGGCGGCCCCAAACCTCCCCCACAAAGTCAGCCGTGTTCCGGAATTCTGAGAGTGGGGAGGTTCCGTCTTCTGTCTGCATAACCTGGGATCTACTTGGAGCCCTTCGCGCGTCTTCCCCGAGTGTCTGCATGTGCGGTCTCCCGGGGAAAGGCGGGCTTTGGGCTGGAAATGCAGGTAGCATCTAGTGCCTCCCCATGGACAGGGTAGGCAATTAGCGGAATTCCCCATGCCAGGGAACACCTTTGACAACACTTAGCTGCGTGAAGGGCGGCCCCGAACCTCCCCCACACAGTCAGCCGTGTTCCGGAATTGTGAGTGTTGGGAGGTTCCGTCTTCTGTCTGCAGAACCCGGGATCTCCTAGGAGCCCTTCGCGTGTCTTCCCCGAGTGTCTGCATGTGCGGGCTTCCGGGGAAATGCGGGGGTTGGGCTGGAAATGCAGGTAGTACCTAGTGCCTCCCCCTTTACTTGGTAGGTAATTAGCGGACTTCCCCCTGCCAGGGAATAATTTTGACACCACTCAGCTACGTGGATGGCGGCCCCTAACCTCCCCCACACAGTCAGCCATGTTCCGGAATTGTGAGTGTGGGGAGGTTCCGTCTTCTGTCTGCAGCACCCGGGATCTCCTAGGAGCCCTTCGCGTGTCTTCCCCGAGTGTCTACCTGTGCGGGCTTCCGGAGAAAGGCGTGTGTTGTGCTGGGAATGCAGGTAGCATCTAGTGCCTCCCCCTGGACAGGGTAGGCAATTAGCGGACTTCCCCATGCCAGGGAACACCTGTGACACCAGTCAGCTGCGTGGACGGCGGCCCCAAACCTCCCCCACAAAGTCAGCCGTGTTCCGGAATTCTGAGAGTGGGGAGGTTCCGTCTTCTGTCTGCAGCAGCCGAGATCTCCTAGGAGCATTTCGCGTGTCTTCCCCGAGTGTATGCATGTTCGGGCTGCCGGGGAAAGGCGGGGTTTGGGCTGGAAATGCAGGTAGCATGTAGTGCCTCACCCTGGAAAGGGTAGGCAATTAGCGGATTTCCCCATGCCAGGGAACACCTTTGACACCACTTAGCTGCGTGGAGTGCGGCCCCGAACCTTCCCCACACAGTCAGCCGTGTTCCGGAATTGTGAGTGTGGGGAGGTTCCGTCTTCTGTCTGCAGCACCCGGGATCTCCTAGGAGCACTTGACGTGTCTTCCCCGAGTGTCTGCATGTGCGGGCTTCCGGGAAAAGGGGGGGTTTTGGCTGGAAATGCAGGTAGCATCTAGTGACTCCCCCTGGACAGGGTAGGCAATTAGCGGACTTCCCCTTGCCAGGGAACACCATTGACACCACTTAGCTGCGTGGAGGGCGGCCCCGAACATCCCCCACACAGTCAGCCGTGTTCCGGAATTCTGAGAGTGGGGAGGTTCCGTCTTCTGTCTGCAGCACCCGGGATCTCCTAGGAGCCCTTCGCGTGTCTTCCCCGAGTGTCTCACATTGCGGGCTGCCGGGGAAAGTCGGGGGTTGGGCTGGAAATGCAGGTAGCATCTAGTGCCTCCCCCTGGACCTGGGAGGTAATTAGCGGACTTCCCCCTGCCAGGGAACACTTTTGACACCACTCAACTGCGTGGAGGGCGGCCCCAAACCTCCCACACACAGTCAGCCGTGTTCCGGAATTCTGAGAGTGAAGAGGTTCCGTCTTCTGTCTGCTGCACCCGGGATCTCCTAGGAGCCCTTCGCTCCTTCTCCTAGGAGTCTTCCCCGAGTGTATCACATTGCGGGCTGCCGGGGAAATCGGGGGTTGGGCTGGAATTGCAAGTAGCTTCTAGTGCCTTCCCCTGGACAGGGTAGGCGTTTAGCGGACTTCCCCGTGCCAGGGAACACCTTTGACACCACTTAGCTGCGTGGAGGGCTGCCCCGAACCTCCCCGACACAGTCAGCCGTGTTCCGGAATTCTGAGAGTGGGGATGTTCCGTCTTCTGTCTGCAGCACCCGGGATCTCCTAGGAGCCCTTCGCGTGTCTTCCCCGAGTGTCTGCATGTGCGGGCTGCCGGGGAAAGGCGGGGTTTGGGCTGGAAATGCAGGTAGCATGTAGTGCCTCCCCCTGGAAAGGGTAGGCAATTAGCGGATTTCCCCATGCCAAGGAACACCATTGACACCACTTAACTGCGTGGAGCGCGGCCCAGAACCTCCCCCACACTGTCAGCCGTGTTCCGGTATTGTGAGTGTGGGGAAGTTCCGTCTTCTGTCTGCAGCACCCGGAATCTCCTAGGAGCCCTTCGCGTGTCTTCCCCGAGTGTCTCCCTGTGCGGGCTGCCGGGGAAAGTCGGGGGTTGGGCTGGAAATGCAGGTAGCATCTAGTGCCTCCCCGTGGACTTGGGAGGTAATTAGCGGACTTCCCCCTGCCAGGGAACACCTGAGACACCAGTCAGCTGCGTGGACAGCGGCCCCAAACCTCCCCCACACAGTCAGCCGTGTTCCGGAAGTCTGAGAGTGGTGAGGTTCCGTCTTCTGTCTGCAGCACCCGGGATCTCCTAGGAGCGCTTCGCGTGTATTCCCCGTGTGTCGGCTTGTGCGAGCTGCCGGGGAAAGGCGGGGGTTGGGCTGGAAATGCAGGTAGCATCTAGTGCCTCCCCATGGACAGGGTAGGCAATTAGCGGACTTCCCCATGCCAGGGAAAACCTTTGACACCACTTAGCTGCGTGGAAGGCGGCCCCGAACCTCCCCCACACAGTAAGCCGTGTTCCGGATTTCTGAGTGTGGGGAGGTTCCGTCTTCTGTCTGCAGCACCCGGGATCTCCTAGGAGCCCTTCGCGTGTCTTCCCCGAGTGTCTCACATTGCGGGCTGCCGTAGAAAGGCGGGGTTTGGGCTGGAAATGCAGGTAGCATGTAGTGCCTCCCCCTGGAAAGGGTAGACAATTAGCGGATTTCCCCATGCCAGGGAACACCATTGACACCACTTAACTGCGTGGAGGGCGGCCCAGAACATCCCCCACACAGTCAGCCGTGTTCCGGTATTGTGAGTGTGGGGAAGTTCCGTCTTCTGTCTGCAGCACCCGGAATCTACTAGGATCCCTTCGCGTGTCTTCCCCGAGTGTCTGGCTGTGCGTGCTGCCGGGGAAAGTCGGGGGTTGGGCTGGAAATGCAGGTAGCATCTAGTGCCTCCCCCTGGACTGGGTAGGCAATTAGCGGACTTCCCCGTGCAAGGGAACACCTTTGACAACACTTAGCGGCGTGGAGGACGGCCCCAAACCACCCCCACACAGTTAGACATGTTCCGGGATTGTGAGTGTGGGGAGGTTCCGTCTTCTGTCTGCAGCACCCGGGATCACCTAGGAGTCCTTCGCGTGTCTTCCACGAGTGTCTGCCTGTGCGGGCTGCCGGGGAAAGGCGGGGGTTGGGCTGGAAATGCAGGTAGCATCTAGTGCCTCCCCCTGGACTTGGGAGGTAATTAGCGGACTTCCCCCTGCCAGGGAACACCTGTGACACCAGTCAGCTGCGTGGACGGCGGCCCCAAACCTCCCCCACACAGTCAGCCGTGTTCCGGTATTGTGAGTGTGGGGAAGTTCCGTCTTCTGTCTGCAGCACCCGGAATCTCCTAGGAGCCCTTCGCGTGTCTTCCCCGAGTATCTGCCTGTGCGGGCTGCCGGGGAAAGGCGGGGGTTGGGCTGGAAATGCAGGTAGCATCTAGTGCCTCCCCCTGGACAGGGTAGGCAATTAGCGGATTTACCCATGCCAGGGAACACCTTTGACAACACTTAGCGGCGTGGAGGCGGCCCCAAACCACCCCCAAACAGTCAGCCGTGTTCCGGGATTGTGAGTGTGGGGAAGTTCCGTCTACAGTCTGCAGCACCCGGGATCTCCTAGGAGCCCTTCGCGTGTCTTCCCCGAGTGTCTCACATTGCGGGCTGCCGGGGAAAGGCGGGGGTTGGGCTGGAAATGCAGGTAGCATCTAGTGCCTCCCCCTGGACCTGGGAGGTAATTAGCGGACTTTCCCCTGCCAGGGAACACTTTTGACACCACTCAACTGCGTGGAGGGCGGCCCCAAACCTCCCACACACAGTCAGCCGTGTTCCGGAATTCTGAGAGTGAGGAGTTTCCGTCTTCTGTCTGCTGCACCCGGGATCTCCTAGGAGACCTTCGCGTGTCTTCCCCGAGTGTATCCCATTGCGGGCTGCCGGGGAAAGCGGGGGTTGGGCTGGAATTGCAAGTAGCTTCTAGTGCATTCCCCTGGACTGGGTAGGCATTTAGCGGACTTCCCCGTGCCAGGGAACACCTTTGACACCACGTAGCTGCGTGGAGGGCTGCCCCGAACCTCCCCGACACAGTCAGCCGTGTTCCGGAATTCTGAGAGTGGGGATGTTCCGTCTTCTGTCTGCAGCACCCGGGATCTCCTAGGAGCCCTTCGCGTGTCTTCCCCGAGTGTCTGCATGTGCGGGCTGCCGGGGAAAGGCGGGGGTTGGGCTGGAAATGCAGGTCACATTTAGTGCCTCCCCCTGGACTTGGGAGGTAATTAGCGGACTTCCCCATGCCAGGGAACACCTTTGACACCACTCACCTGCGTGGAGGGCGGCCCCAAACCTCCCAAACACAGTCAGCCGTGTTCCGGAATTGTGAGTGTGGGGAGGTACCGTTTTCTGTCTGCAGCACCCGGGATCTCCTAGGAGCCCTTCGCGTGTCTTCCACGGTTGTCTCCCATTGAGGGCTGCCGGGGAAAGCGGGGGTTGGCCTGGAAATGCAAGTAGCATCTAGTGCCTCCCCCTGGACAGGTTAGGCCATTAGCGGACTTCCCCGTGACAGGGAACAGCTGTGACACCAGTCAGCTGCGTGGACGGTGGCCCCAAACCTCCAACACACAGTCAGCCGTGTTCCGGAATTCTGAGAGTGAGGAGGTTCCGTCTTCTGTCTGCAGCACCCGGGATCTCCTAGGAGCACTTCGCGTGTCTTCCCCGAGTGTCTGCATGTGCGGGCTTCCGGGGAAAGGCGGGGTTTGGGCTGGAAATGCAGGTAGCATCTAGTGACTCCCCCTGGACAGGGTAGGCAATTAGCGGACTTCCCCGTGCCAGGGAACACCATTGACACCACTTAGCTGCGTGGAGGGCTGCCCCGAACCTCCCACACACAGTCAGCCGTGTTCCGGAATTCTGAGAGTGGGGAGGTTCCGTCTTCTGTCTGCAGCACCCGGGATATCCTAGGAGCATTTCGCGTGTCTTCCCCGAGTGTCTGCATTTGCGGGATGCCGGGGAAAGGCGGGGTTTGGGCTGGAAATGCAGGTAGTATCTAGTGCCTCCCCCTTGACTTGGGAGGTATTTAGCGGTATTCCCCATGCCAGGGAACACCTTTGACACCACTCAGCTGCGTGGAGGGCGGCCCAAAACCTCACTCACACAGTCAGCCGTGTTCCGGAATTGTGAGTGTGGGGAGGTTCCGTCATCTGTCTGCCGCACCCGGGATCTCCTAGGAGCCCTACGCGTGTCTTCCACGAGTGTCTGCATGTGCGGGCTGCCGAGAAAGGCGGGGGTTGGGCTGGAAATGCAGGTCGCATCTAGTGCCTACCCCTGGACATGGTAGGCAATTAGCGGAATCCCCGTGCCATGGAACACTTTTGACACCACTTAGCTGCGTGGAGGGCGGCCCCGAACCTCCCCCACACAGTCAGCCGTGTTCCGGAATTCTGAGAGTGGGGAGGTTCCGTCTTCTGTCTGCAACACCCGGGATCTCCTAGGAGCCCTTCGCGTGTCTTGCCCGAGTGTCTACCTGTGCGGGCTGCCGGGGAAAGGCGGGGGTTGGGCTGGAAATGCAGGTCGCATTTAGTGCCTCCCCCTGGACTTGGGAGGTAATTAGCGGACTTCCCCATGCCAGGGAACACCTTTGACACCTCTCACCTGCGTGGAGGGCGGCCCCAAACCTCCCACACACAGTCAGCCGTGTTCCGAAATTGTGAGTGTGGGGAGGTTCCGTTTTCTGTCTGCAGCACCGGGGATCTCCTAGGAGCACTTCGCGTGTCTTCCACGGTTGTCTCCCATTGAGGGCTGCCGGGGAAAGCGGGGGTTGGGCTGGAAATGCAAGTAGCATCTAGTGCCTTCCCCTGGACAGGGTAGGCCATTAGCGGACTTCCCCGTGCCAGGGAACAGCTGTGACACCAGTCAGCTGCGTGGACGGCGGCCCCAAACCTCCAAAACACAGTCAGCCGTGTTCCGGAATTCTGAGAGTGAGGAGGTTCCGTCTTCTGTCTGCAGCACCCGAGATCTCCTAGGAGCATTTCGCATGTCTTCCCCGAGTGTATGCATGTGCGTGCTAACGGGGAAAGGCGGCGTCGGGCTGGAAATGCAGGTAGCATGTAGTGCCTCACCCTGGACATTGTAGGCAATTAGCGGACTTCCCCCTGCCAGGGAATACCTTTGACATCACTTAGCTGCGTGGAGGGCGGCCCCGAACCTCCCCCACACAGTCAGCCGTGTTCCGGTATTGTGAGTGTGTGGAAGTTCCGTCTTCTGTCTGCAGCACGCGGAATCTCCTACGAGCCCTTCGCGTGTCTTCCCCGAGTGTCTGCCTGTGCGGGCTGCCGGGGAAATGCGGGGGTTGGGCTGGAAATGCAGGTAGCATCTAGTGCCTCCCCCTGGACAGGGTAGGCAATTAGCGAATTTACCCATGCCAGGGAACACCTTTGACAACACTTAGCGGCGTGGAGGGCGGCCCCAAACCACCCCCACACAGTTAGCCGTGTTCCGGGATTGTGAGTGTGGGGAGGTTCCGTCTACAGTCTGCAGCACCCGGGATCTCCTAGGAGCCCTTCGCGTGTCTTCCCCGAGTGTCTCACATTGCGGGCTGCCGGGGAAAGGCGGGGGTTGGGCTGGAAATGCAGGTAGCATCTAGTGCCTCCCCCTGGACTTGGGAGGTAATTAGCGGACTTCCCCCTGCCAGGGAACACCTTTGACACCACTCAACTGCGTGGAGGGCGGTCCCAAACCTCCCACACACAGTCAGCCGTGTTCCGGAATTCTGAGAGTGAGGAGGTTCCGTCTTCTGTCTGCTGCACCCGGGATCTCCTAGGAGCCCTTCGCGTGTCTTCCCAGAGTGTATCCCATTGCGGGCTGCCGGGGAAAGCGGGGGTTGGGCTGGAAATGCAAGTAGCTTCTAGTGCTTTCCCCTGGACAGGGTAGGCAATTAGCGGACTTCCCCGTGCCAGGGAACACCTTTGACACCACTTAGCTGCGTGGAGGGCCGCCCCGAACCTCTCCGACACAGTCAGCCGTGTTCCGGAAATCTGAGAGTGGGGATGTTCCGTCTTCTCTCTGCAGCACCCGGGATCTCCTAGGAGCCCTTCGCGTGTCTTCCCCGAGTGTCTGCATGTGCGGGCTGCCGGGAAAGGCGGGGGTTGGGCTGGAAATGCAGGTCACATTTAGTGCCTCCCCCTGGACTTGGGAGGTAATTAGCGGACTTCCCCATGCCAGGGAACACCTTTGACACCACTCACCTGCGTGGAGGGCGGCCCCAAACCTCCCACACACAGTCAGCCGTGTTTCGGAATTCTGAGAGTGAGGAGGTTCCGTCTTCTGTCTGCTGCACCCGAGATCTCCTAGGAGCATTTCGCGTGTCTTCCCCGAGTGTATGCATGTGCGTGCTACCGGGGAAAGGCGGGGTTTGTGCTGGAAATGCAGTTAGCATCTAGTGCCTCCCCCTGGATTTGGGAGGTAATTAGCGGACTTCCCCCTGCCAGGGAACACCTGAGACACCAGTCAGCTGCGTGGACAGCGGCCCCAAACCTCCCCCACACAGTCAGCCGTGTTCCGGAAGTCTGAGAGTGGGGAGGTTCCGTCTTCTGTCTGCAGCACCCGGGATCTCCTAGGAGCCCTTCGCGTGTATTCCCCGTGTGTCTGTTTGTGCGAGCTGCCGGGGAAAGGCGGGGGTTGGGCTGGAAATGCAGGTAGCATCTATTGCCTCCCCATGGACAGGGTAGGCAATTAGCGGAATTCCCCATGCCAGGGAAAACCTTTGACACCACTTAGCTGCGTGGAGGGCGGCCCCGAACCTCCCCCACACAGTCAGCCGTGTTCCGGAATTCTGAGATTGGGGAGGTTCCGTCTTCTGTCTGCAGCACCCGGGATCTCCTAGGAGCCCTTCGCGTGTCTTCCCCGAGTGTCTCACATTGCGGGCTGCCGGGGTAAGGCGGGGTTTGGGCTGGAAATGCAGGTAGTATCTAGTGCCTCCCCCTGGACTTGGGAGGTAATTAGCTGAATTACCCCTGCCAGGGAACACCTGTGACACCAGTCAGCTGCGTGGACGGCGGCCCCTAACCTCCCACACACAGTCAGCCGTGTTCCGGAATTCTGAGAGTGAGGAGGTTCCGTCTTCTGTCTGCAGCACCCGAGATCTCCTAGGAGCATTTCGCGTGTCTTCCCCGAGTGTATGCATGTGCGGGCTAACGGGGAAAGGCGGCGTCGGGCTGGAAATGCAGGTAGCATGTAGTGCCTCCCCCTGGACATTGTAGGCAATTAGCGGACTTCCCCCTGCCAGGGAATACCTTTGACATCACTTAGCTGCGTGGAGGGCGGCCCCGAACCTCCCCCACACAGTCAGCCGTGTTCCGGTATTGTGATTGTGGGGAAGTTCCGTCTTCTGTCTGCAGCACCCGGAATCTCCTACGAGCCCTTCGCGTGTCTTCCCCGAGTGTCTGCCTGTGCGGGCTGCCGGGTAAAGGCGGGGGTTGGGCTGGAAATTCAGGTAGCATCTAGTGCCTCCCCCTGGACAGGGTAGGCAATTAGCGAATTTACCCATGCCAGGGAACACCTTTGACAACACTTAGCGGCGTGGAGGGCGGCCCGAAACCACCCCCACACAGTTAGCCGTGTTCCGGGATTGTGAGTGTGGGGAGGTTCCGTCTACAGTCTGCAGCACCCGGGATCTCCTAGGAGCCCTTCGCGTGTCTTCCCCGAGTGTCTCACATTGCGGGCTGCCGGGGAAAGCGGGGGTTGGGCTGGAAATGCAAGTAGCTTCTAGTGCCTTCCCCTGGACAGGGTAGGCAATTAGCGGACTTCCCCGTGCCAGGGAACACCTTTGACACCACTTAACAGCGTGGAGGGCGGCCCCGAACCTCTCCGATACAGTCAGCCGTGTTCCGGAATTCTGAGAGTGGGGATGTTCCGTCTTCTCTCTGCAGCACCCGGGATCTCCTAGGAGCCCTTCGCGTGTCTTCCCCGAGTGTCTGCATGTGCGGGCTGCCGGGGAAAAGCGGGGGTTGGGCTGGAAATGCAGGTCACATTTAGTGCCTCCCCCTGGACTTGGGAGGTAATTAGCGGACTTCCCCATGCCAGGGAACACATTTGACACCACTCACCTGCGTGGAGGGCGGCCCCAAACCTCCCACACACAGTCAGCCGTGTTCCGGAATTCTGAGAGTGAGGAGGTTCCGTCTTCTGTCTGCTGCACCCGAGATCTCCTAGGAGCATTTCGCGTGTCTTCCCCGAGTGTATGCATGTGCGGGCTACCGGGGAAAGGCGGGGTTTGTGCTGGAAATGCAGGTAGCATCTAGTGCCTCCCCCTGGACTTGGGAGGTAATTAGCGGACTTCCCCCTGCCAGGGAACACCTGAGACACCAGTCAGCTGCGTGGACAGCGGCCCCAAACCTCCCCCACACAGTCAGCTGTGTTCCGGAAGTCTGAGAGTGGGGAGGTTCCGTCTTCTATCTGCAGCACTCGGGATCTCCTAGGAGCCCTTCGCGTGTATTCCCCGTGTGTCTGCTTGTGCGAGCTGCCGGGGAAAGGCGGGGTTGGGCTGGAAATGCAGGTAGCATCTAGTGCCTCCCCATGGACAGGGTAGGCAATTAGCGGACTTCCCCATGCCAGGGAAAACCTTTGACACCACTTAGCTGCGTGGAGGGCGGCCCCGAACCTCCCCCACACAGTCAGCCGTGTTCCGGAATTCTGAGAGTGAGGAGGTTCCGTCTTCTGTCTGCTGAACCCGAGATCTCCTAGGAGCATTTCGCGTGTCTTCCCCGAGTGTCTGCATGTGCGGGCTGCCGGGGAAAGGCGGGGGTTGGGCTGGAAATGCAGGTCACATTTAATGCCTCCTCCTGGACTTGGGAGGTAATTAGCGGACTTCCCCATGCCAGGGAACACCTTTGACACCACTCACCTGCGTGGAGGGCGGCCCCAAACCTCCCCCACACAGTCAGCCGTGTTCCGGAATTGTGAGTGTGTGGAGGTACCGTTTTCTGTCTGCAGCACCCGGGATCTCCTAGGAGCCCTTCGCGTGTCTTCCACGGTTGTCTCCCATTGAGGGCTGCCGGGGAAAGCGGGGGTTGGGCTGGAAATGCTAGTAGCATCTAGTGCCTCCCCCTGGACAGGTTAGGCCATTAGCGGATTTCCCGTGCCAGGGAACAGCTGTGACACCAGTCAGCTGCGTGGACGGCGGCCCCAAACCTCCAACACACAGTCAGCCGTATTCCGGAATTCTGAGAGTGAGGAGGTTCCGTCTTCTGTCTGCAGCACCCGGGATCTCCTAGGAGCACTTCGCGTGTCTTCCCCGAGTGTCTGCATGTGCGGGCTTCCGGGGAAAGGCGGGGTTTGGGCTGGAAATGCAGGTAGCATCTAGTGACTCCCCCTGGACAGGGTAGGCAATTAGCGGACTTCCCCGTGCCAGGGAACACCATTGACACCACTTAGCTGCGTGGAGGGCTGCCCCGAACCTCCCACACACAGTCAGCCGTGTTCCGGAATTCTGAGAGTGGGGAGGTTCCGTCTTCTGTCTGCAGCACCCGGGATATCCTAGGAGCATTTCGCGTGTCTTCCCCGAGTGTCTGCATGTGCGGGATGCCGGGGAAAGGCGGGGTTTGGGCTGGAAATGCAGGTAGTATCTAGTGCCTCCCCCTTGACTTGGGAGGTATTTAGCGGTATTCCCCATGCCAGGGAACACCTTTGACACCACTCAGCTGCGTGGAGGGCGGCCCAAAACCTCACTCACACAGTCAGCCGTGTTCCGGAATTGTGAGTGTGGGGAGGTTCCGTCATCTGTCTGCCGCACCCGGGATCTCCTAGGAGCCCTTCGCGTGTCTTCCACGAGTGTCTGCATGTGCGGGCTGCCGAGAAAGGCGGGGGTTGGGCTGGAAATGCAGGTCGCATCTAGTGCCTACCCCTGGACATGGTAGGCAATTAGCAGAATCCCCGTGCCATGGAACACTTTTGACACCACTTAGCTGCGTGGAGGGCGGCCCCGAACCTCCCCCACACAGTCAGCAGTGTTCCGGAATTCTGAGAGTGGGGAGGTTCCGTCTTCTGTCTGCAACACCCGGGATCTCCTAGGAGCCCTTCGCGTGTCTTGCCCGAGTGTCTACCTGTGCGGGCTGCCGGGGAAAGGCGGGGGTTGGGCTGGAAATGCAGGTCGCATTTAGTGCCTCCCCCTGGACTTGGGAGGTAATTAGCGGACTTCCCCATGCCAGGGAACACCTTTGACAACTCTCACCTGCGTGGAGGGCGGCCCCAAACCTCCCACACACAGTCAGCCGTGTTCCGAAATTGTGAGTGTGGGGAGGTTCCGTTTTCTGTCTGCAGCACCGGGGATCTCCTAGGAGCACTTCGCGTGTCTTCCACGGTTGTCTCCCATTGAGGGCTGCCGGGGAAAGCGGGGGTTGGGCTGGAAATGCAAGTAGCATCTAGTGCCTCCCCCTGGACAGGGTAGGCCATTAGCGGACTTCCCCGTGCCAGGGAACAGCTGTGACACCAGTCAGCTGCGTGGACGGCGGCCCCAAACCTCCAACACACAGTCAGCCGTGTTCCGGAATTCTGAGAGTGAGGAGGTTCCGTCTTCTGTCTGCAGCACCCGAGATCTCCTAGGAGCATTTCGCATGTCTTCCCCGAGTGTATGCATGTGCGTGCTAACGGGGAAAGGCGGCGTCGGGCTGGAAATGCAGGTAGCATGTAGTGCCTCACCCTGGACATTGTAGGCAATTAGCGGACTTCCCCCTGTCAGGGAATACCTTTGACATCACTTAGCTGCTGGAGGGCGGCCCCGAACCTCCCCCACACAGTCAGCCGTGTTCCGGTATTGTGAGTGTGGGGAAGTTCCGTCTTCTGTCTGCAGCACCCGGAATCTCCTACGAGCCCTTCGCGTGTCTTCCCCGAGTGTCTGCCTGTGCGGGCTGCCGGGGAAATGCGGGGGTTGGGCTGGAAATGCAGGTAGCATCTAGTGCCTCCCCCTGGACAGGGTAGGCAATTAGCGAATTTACCCATGCCAGGGAACACCTTTGACAACACTTAGCGGCGTGGAGGGCGGCCCCAAACCACCCCCACACAGTTAGCCGTGTTCCGGGATTGTGAGTGTGGGGAGGTTCCGTCTACAGTCTGCAGCACCCGGGATCTCCTAGGAGCCCTTCGCGTGTCTTCCCCGAGTGTCTCACATTGCGGGCTGCCGGGGAAAGGCGGGGGTTGGGCTGGAAATGCAGGTAGCATCTAGTGCCTCCCCCTGGACTTGGGAGGTAATTAGTGGACTTCCCCCTGCCAGGGAACACCTTGACACCACTCAACTGCGTGGAGGGCTGCCCCGAACCTCCCACACACAGTCAGCCGTGTTCCGGAATTCTGAGAGTGGGGAGGTTCCGTCTTCTGTCTGCAGCACCCGGGATATCCTAGGAGCATTTCGCGTGTCTTCCCCGAGTGTCTGCATGTGCGGGATGCCGGGGAAAGGCGGGGTTTGGGCTGGAAATGCAGGTAGTATCTAGTGCCTCCCCCTTGACTTGGGAGGTATTTAGCGGTATTCCCCATGCCAGGGAACACCTTTGACACCACTCAGCTGCGTGGAGGGCGGCCCAAAACCTCACTCACACAGTCAGCCGTGTTCCGGAATTGTGAGTGTGGGGAGGTTCCGTCATCTGTCTGCCGCACCCGGGATCTCCTAGGAGCCCTTCGCGTGTCTTCCACGAGTGTCTGCATGTGCGGGCTGCCGAGAAAGGCGGGGGTTGGGCTGGAAATGCAGGTCGCATCTAGTGCCTACCCCTGGACATGGTAGGCAATTAGCGGAATCCCCGTGCCATGGAACACTTTTGACACCACTTAGCTGCGTGGAGGGCGGCCCCGAACCTCCCCCACACAGTCAGCAGTGTTCCGGAATTCTGAGAGTGGGGAGGTTCCGTCTTCTGTCTGCAACACCCGGGATCTCCTAGGAGCCCTTCGCGTGTCTTGCCCGAGTGTCTACCTGTGCGGGCTGCCGGGGAAAGGCGGGGGTTGGGCTGGAAATGCAGGTCGCATTTAGTGCCTCCCCCTGGACTTGGGAGGTAATTAGCGGACTTCCCCATGCCAGGGAACACCTTTGACAACTCTCACCTGCGTGGAGGGCGGCCCCAAACCTCCCACACACAGTCAGCCGTGTTCCGAAATTGTGAGTGTGGGGAGGATCCGTTTTCTGTCTGCAGCACCGGGGATCTCCTAGGAGCACTTCGCGTGTCTTCCACGGTTGTCTCCCATTGAGGGCTGCCGGGGAAAGCGGGGGTTGGGCTGGAAATGCAAGTAGCATCTAGTGCCTCCCCCTGGACAGGGTAGGCCATTAGCGGACTTCCCCGTGCCAGGGAACAGCTGTGACACCAGTCAGCTGCGTGGACGGCGGCCCCAAACCTCCAACACACAGTCAGCCGTGTTCCGGAATTCTGAGAGTGAGGAGGTTCCGTCTTCTGTCTGCAGCACCCGAGATCTCCTAGGAGCATTTCGCATGTCTTCCCCGAGTGTATGCATGTGCGTGCTAACGGGGAAAGGCGGCGTCGGGCTGGAAATGCAGGTAGCATGTAGTGCCTCACCCTGGACATTGTAGGCAATTAGCGGACTTCCCCCTGTCAGGGAATACCTTTGACATCACTTAGCTGCTGGAGGGCGGCCCCGAACCTCCCCCACACAGTCAGCCGTGTTCCGGTATTGTGAGTGTGGGGAAGTTCCGTCTTCTGTCTGCAGCACCCGGAATCTCCTACGAGCCCTTCGCGTGTCTTCCCCGAGTGTCTGCCTGTGCGGGCTGCCGGGGAAATGCGGGGGTTGGGCTGGAAATGCAGGTAGCATCTAGTGCCTCCCCCTGGACAGGGTAGGCAATTAGCGAATTTACCCATGCCAGGGAACACCTTTGACAACACTTAGCGGCGTGGAGGGCGGCCCCAAACCACCCCCACACAGTTAGCCGTGTTCCGGGATTGTGAGTGTGGGGAGGTTCCGTCTACAGTCTGCAGCACCCGGGATCTCCTAGGAGCCCTTCGCGTGTCTTCCCCGAGTGTCTCACATTGCGGGCTGCCGGGGAAAGGCGGGGGTTGGGCTGGAAATGCAGGTAGCATCTAGTGCCTCCCCCTAGACTTGGGAGGTAATTAGCGGACTTCCCCCTGCCAGGGAACACCTTGACACCACTCAACTGCGTGGAGGGCGGCCCCAAACCTCCCACACACAGTCAGCCGTGTTCCGGAATTCTGAGAGTGAGGAGGTTCCGTCTTCTGTCTGCTGCACCCGGGATCTCCTAGGAGCCCTTCGCGTGTCTTCCCCGAGTGTATCCCATTGCGGGCTGCCGGGGAAAGCGGGGGTTGGGCTGGAAATGCAAGTAGCTTCTAGTGCTTTCCCCTGGACAGGGTAGGCAATTAGCGGACTTCCCCGTGCCAGGGAACACCTTTGACACCACTTAGCTGCGTGGAGGGCCGCCCCGAACCTCTCCGACACAGTCAGCCGTGTTCCGGAAATCTGAGAGTGGGGATGTTCCGTCTTCTGTCTGCAGCACCCGGGATCTCCTAGGAGCCCTTCGCGTGTCTTCCCCGAGTGTCTCACATTGCGGGCTGCCGGGGTAAGGCGGGGTTTGGGCTGGAAATGCAGGTAGTATCTAGTGCCTCCCCCTGGACTTGGGAGGTAATTAGCGGAATTCCCCCTGCCAGGGAACACCTTTGACACCACTCAACTGCGTGGAGGGCGGCCCCAAACCTCCCACACACAGTCAGCCGTGTTCCGGAATTCTGAGAGTGAGGAGGTTCCGTCTTCTGTCTGCTGCACCCGGGATCTCCTAGGAGCCCTTCGCGTGTCTTCCCCGAGTGTATCCCATTGCGGGCTGCCGGGGAAAGCGGGGGTTGGGCTGGAAATGTAAGTAGCTTCTAGTGCCTTCCCCTGGACAGGGTAGGCAATTAGCGGACTTCCCCGTGCCAGGGAACACATTTGACACCACTCACCTGCGTGGAGGGCGGCCCCAAACCTCCCACACACAGTCAGCCGTGTTCCGGAATTCTGAGAGTGAGGAGGTTCCGTCTTCTGTCTGCTGCACCCGAGATCTCCTAGGAGCATTTCGCGTGTCTTCCCCGAGTGTATGCATGTGCGGGCTACCGGGGAAAGGCGGGGTTTGTGCTGGAAATGCAGGTAGCATCTAGTGCCTCCCCCTGGACTTGGGAGGTAATTAGCGGACTTCCCCCTGCCAGGGAACACCTGAGACACCAGTCAGCTGCGTGGACAGCGGCCCCAAACCTCCCACACACAGTCAGCTGTGTTCCGGAAGTCTGAGAGTGGGGAGGTTCCGTCTTCTGTCTGCAGCACTCGGGATCTCCTAGGAGCCCTTCGCGTGTATTCCCCGTGTGTCTGCTTGTGCGAGCTGCCGGGGAAAGGCGGGGGTTGGGCTGGAAATGCAAGTAGCTTCTAGTGCTTTCCCCTGGACAGGGTAGGCAATTAGCGGACTTCCCCGTGCCAGGGAACACCTTTGACACCACTTAGCTGCGTGGAGGGCGGCCCCGAACCTCCCCCACACAGTCAGCCGTGTTCCGGAATTCTGAGAGTGAGGAGGTTCCGTCTTCTGTCTGCTGCACCCGAGATCTCCTAGGAGCATTTCGCGTGTCTTCCCCGAGTGTCTCACATTGCGGGCTGCCGGGGAAAGGCGGGGGTTGGGCTGGAAATGCAGGTCACATTTAATGCCTCCCCCTGGAATTGGGAGGTAATTAGCGGACTTCCCCCTGCCAGGGAACACCTTTGACACCACTCACCTGCGTGGAGGGCGGCCCCAAACCTCCCACACACAGTCAGCCGTGTTCCGGAATTGTGAGTGTGGGGAGGTACCGTTTTCTGTCTGCAGCACCCGGGATCTCCTAGGAGCCCTTCGCGTTTCTTCCACGGTTGTCTCCCATTGCGGGCTGCCGGGGAAAGCGGGGGTTGGGCTGGAAATGCAAGTAGCATCTAGTGCCTCCCCCTGGACAGGTTAGGCCATTAGCGGACTTCCCCGTGCCAGGGAACAGCTGTGACACCAGTCAGCTGCGTGGACGGCGGCCCCAAACCTCCAACACACAGTCAGCCGTGTTCCGGAATTCTGAGAGTGAGGAGGTTCCGTCTTCTGTCTGCAGCACCCGGGATCTCCTAGGAGCACTTCGCGTGTCTTCCCCGAGTGTCTGCATGTGCGGGCTTCCGGGGAAAGGCGGGGTTTGGGCTGGAAATGCAGGTAGCATCTAGTGACTCCCCCTGGACAGGGTAGGCAATTAGCGGACTTCCCCGTGCCAGGGAACACCATTGACACCACTTAGCTGCGTGGAGGGCTGCCCCGAACCTCCCACACACAGTCAGCCGTGTTCCGGAATTCTGAGAGTGGGGAGGTTCCGTCTTCTGTCTGCAGCACCCGGGATATCCTAGGAGCATTTCGCGTGTCTTCCCCGAGTGTCTGCATGTGCGGGATGCCGGGGAAAGGCGGGGTTTGGGCTGGAAATGCAGGTAGTATCTAGTGCCTCCCCCTTGAATTGGGAGGTATTTAGCGGTATTCCCCATGCCAGGGAACACCTTTGACACCACTCAGCTGCGTGGAGGGCGGCCCAAAACCTCACTCACACAGTCAGCCGTGTTCCGGAATTGTGAGTGTGGGGAGGTTCCGTCATCTGTCTGCCGCACCCGGGATCTCCTAGGAGCCCTTCGCGTGTTTTCCACGAGTGTCTGCATGTGCGGGCTGCCGGGGAAAGGCGGGGGTTGGGCTGGAAATGCAGGTCGCATCTAGTGCCTACCCCTGGACATGGTAGGCAATTAGCGGAATCCCCGTGCCAGGGAACACTTTTGACACCACTTAGCTGCGTGGAGGGCGGCCCCGAACCTCCCCCACACAGTCAGCCGTGTTCCGGAATTCTGAGAGTGGGGAGGTTCCGTCTTCTGTCTGCAACACCCGGGATCTCCTAGGAGCCCTTCGCGTGTCTTGCCCGAGTGTCTACCTGTGCGGGCTGCCGGGGAAAGGCGGGGGTTGGGCTGGAAATGCAGGTCGCATTTAGTGCCTCCCCCTGGACTTGGGAGGTAATTAGCGGACTTCCCCATGCCAGGGAACACCTTTGACACCTCTCACCTGCGTGGAGGGCGGCCCCAAACCTCCCACACACAGTCAGCCGTGTTCCGAAATTGTGAGTGTGGGGAGGTTCCGTTTTCTGTCTGCAGCACCCGGGATCTCCTAGGAGCACTTCGCGTGTCTTCCACGGTTGTCTCCCATTGAGGGCTGCCGGGGAAAGCGGGGGTTGGGCTGGAAATGCAAGTAGCATCTAGTGCCTCCCCCTGGACAGGGTAGGCCATTAGCGGACCTCCCCGTGCCAGGGAACAGCTGTGACTCCAGTCAGCTGCGTGGACGGCGGCCCCAAACCTCCAACACACAGTCAGCCGTGTTCCGGAATTCTGAGAGTGAGGAGGTTCCGTCTTCTGTCTGCAGCACCCGAGATCTCCTAGGAGCATTTCGCATGTCTTCCCCGAGTGTATGCATCTGCGTGCTAACGGGGAAAGGCGGCGTCGGGCTGGAAATGCAGGTAGCATGTAGTGCCTCACCCTGGACATTGTAGGCAATTAGCGGACTTCCCACTGCCAGGGAATACCTTTGACATCACTTAGCTGCGTGGAGGGCGGCCCCGAACCTCCCCCACACAGTCAGCCGTGTTCCGGTATTGTGAGTGTGGGTAAGTTCCGTCTTCTGTCTGCAGCACCCGGAATCTCCTACGAGCCATGCGCGTGTCTTCCCCGAGTGTCTGCCTGTGCGGGCTGCCGGGGAAATGCGGGGGTTGGGCTGGAAATGCAGGTAGCATCTAGTGCCTCCCCCTGGACAGGGTAGGCAATTAGCGAATTTACCCATGCCAGGGAACACCTTTGACAACACTTAGCGGCGTGGAGGGCGGCCCCAAACCACCCCCACACAGTTAGCCGTGTTCCGGGATTGTGAGTGTGGGGAGGTTCCGTCCACAGTCTGCAGCACCCGGGATCTCCTAGGAGCCCTTCGCGTGTCTTCCCCGAGTGTCTCACATTGCGGTCTGCCGGGGAAAGGCGGGGGTTGGGCTGGAAATGCAGGTAGCATCTAGTGCCTCCCCCTGGACTTGGGAGGTAATTAGCGGAATTCCCCCTGCCAGGGAACACCTTTGACACCACTCAACTGCGTGGAGGGCGGCCCCAAACCTCCCACACACAGTCAGCCGTGTTCCGGAATTCTGAGAGTGAGGAGGTTCCGTCTTCTGTCTGCTGCACCCGGGATCTCCTAGGAGCCCTTCGCGTGTCTTCCCCGAGTGTATCCCATTGCGGGCTGCCGGGGAAAGCGGGGGTTGGGCTGGAAATGCAAGTAGCTTCTAGTGCTTTCCCCTGGACTGGGTAGGCAATTAGCGGACTTCCCCGTGCCAGGGAACACCTTTGACACCACTTAGCTGCGTGGAGGGCCGCCCCGAACCTCTCCGACACAGTCAGCCGTGTTCCGGAAATCTGAGAGTGGGGATGTTCCGTCTTCTCTCTGCAGCACCCGGGATCTCCTAGGAGCCCTTCGCGTGTCTTCCCCGAGTGTCTGCATGTGCGGGCTGCCGGGAAAGGCGGGGGTTGGGCTGGAAATGCAGGTCACATTTAGTGCCTCCCCCTGGACTTGGGAGGTAATTAGCGGACTTCCCCATGCCAGGGAACACCTTTGACACCACTCACCTGCGTGGAGGGCGGCCCCAAACCTCCCACACACAGTCAGCCGTGTTTCGGAATTCTGAGAGTGAGGAGGTTCCGTCTTCTGTCTGCTGCACCCGAGATCTCCTAGGAGCATTTCGCGTGTCTTCCCCGAGTGTATGCATGTGCGTGCTACCGGGGAAAGGCGGGGTTTGTGCTGGAAATGCAGGTAGCATCTAGTGCCTCCCCCTGGACTTGGGAGGTAATAAGCGGACTTCCCCCTGCCAGGGAACACCTGAGACACCAGTCAGCTGCGTGGACAGCGGCCCCAAACCTCCCCCACACAGTCAGCCGTGTTCCGGAAGTCTGAGAGTAGGGAGGTTCCGTCTTCTGTCTGCAGCACCCGGGATCTCCTAGGAGCCCTTCGCGTGTATTCCCCGTGTGTCTGTTTGTGCGAGCTGCCGGGGAAAGGCGGGGGTTGGGCTGGAAATGCAGGTAGCATCAATTGCCTCCCCATGGACAGGGTAGGCAATTAGCGGACTTCCCCATGCCAGGGAAAACCTTTGACACCACTTAGCTGCGTGGAGGGCGGCCCCGAAACTCCCCCACACAGTCAGCCGTGTTCCGGAATTCTGAGATTGGGGAGGTTCCGTCTTCTGTCTGCAGCACCCGGGATCTCCTAGGAGCCCTTCGCGTGTCTTCCCCGAGTGTCTCACATTGCGGGCTGCCGGGGAAAGGCGGGGTTTGGGCTGGAAATGCAGGTAGTATCTAGTGCCTCCCCCTGGACTTGGGAGGTAATTAGCTGAATTACCCCTGCCAGGGAACACCTGTGACACCAGTCAGCTGCGTGGACGGCGGCCCCAAACCTCCCACACACAGTCAGCCGTGTTCCGGAATTCTGAGAGTGAGGAGGTTCCGTCTTCTGTCTGCTGCACCCGAGATCTCCTAGGAGCATTTCGCGTGTCTTCCCCGAGTGTATGCATGTGCGGGCTACCGGGGAAAGGCGGGGTTTGTGCTGGAAATGCAGGTAGCATCTAGTGCCTCCCCCTGGACTTGGGAGGTAATTAGCGGACTTCCCCCTGCCAGGGAACACCTGAGACACCAGTCAGCTGCGTGGACAGCGGCCCCAAACCTCCCCCACACAGTCAGCTGTGTTCCGGAAGTCCGAGAGTGGGGAGGTTCCGTCTTCTGTCTGCAGCACTCGGGATCTCCTAGGAGCCCTTCGCGTGTATTCCCCGTGTGTCTGCTTGTGCGAGCTGCCGGGGAAAGGCGGGGGTTGGGCTGGAAATGCAGGTAGCATCTAGTGCCTCCCCATGGACAGGGTAGGCAATTAGCGGACTTCCCCATGCCAGGGAAAACCTTTGACACCACTTAGCTGCGTGGAGGGCGGCCCCGAACCTCCCCCACACAGTCAGCCGTGTTCCGGAATTCTGAGAGTGAGGAGGTTCCGTCTTCTGTCTGCTGAACCCGAGATCTCCTAGGAGCATTTCGCGTGTCTTCCCCGAGTTTCTGGCTGTGCGGGCTGCCGGGGAAAGTCGGGGGTTGGGCTGGAAATGCTGGTAGCATCTAGTGCCTCCCCCTGGACTTGGGAGGAAATTAGCGGAATTCCGCCTGCCAGGGAACACCTGTGACACCAGTCAGCTGCGTGGAAGGCGGCCCCAGTCTTCCCACACACAGTCAGCCGTGTTCCGAAATTGTGAGTTTGGGGAGGTTCCGTTTTCTGTCTGCAGCACCCGGGATCTCCTAGGAGCCCTTCGCGTGTCTTCCACGGGTGTCTCCCATTGCGGGCTGCCGGGGAAAGCGGGGGTTGGGCTGGAAATGCAAGTAGCTTCTAGTGCCTTCCCCTGGACACGGTAGGCCATTAGCGGACTTCGCCGTGCCAGGGAACACCTGTGACACCAGTCAGCTTCGTGGACGGTGGCCCCAAACCTCCCACATACAGTCAGCCGTGTTCCGGAATTCTGAGAGTGAGGAGGTTCCGTCTTCTGTCTGCAACACCCGAGAACTCCTAGGAGCATTTCGCGTGTCTTCCCCGAGTGTATGCATGTGCGGGCTGCCGGGGAAAGGCGGGGTTTGGGCTGGAAATGCAGGTAGCATGTAGTGCCTCCCCCGGAAAGGGTAGGCAATTAGCGGATTTCCCCATGCCAGGGAACACGTTTGACACCACTTAGCTGCGTGGAGGGCGGCCCCGAACCTTCCCCACACAGTCAGCCGTGTTCCGGAATTGTGAGTGTGGGGAGGTTCCGTCTTCTGTCTGCAGCACCCGGGATCTCCTAGGAGCACTTCGCGTGTCTTCCCCGAGTGTCTGCATGTGCGGGCTTCCGGGGAAAGGCGGGGTTTGGGCTGGAAATGCAGGTAGCATCTAGTGACTCCCCCTGGACAGGGTAGGCAATTAGCGGACTTCCCCTTGCCAGGAAACACCATTGACACCACTTAGCTGCATGGAGGGCGGCCCCGAACCTCCCACACACAGTCAGCCGTGTTCCGGAATTCTGAGAGTGGGGAGGTTCCGTCTTCTGTCTGCAGCACCCGGGATATCCTAGGAGCACTTCGCGTGTCTTCCCCGAGTGTCTGCATGTGCGGGCTGCCGGGGAAAGGCGGGGTTTGGGCTGGAAATGCAGGTAGTATCTAGTGCCTCCCCCTTGACTTGGGAGGTATTTAGCGGTATTCCCCATGCCAGGGAACACCTTTGACACCAGTCAGCTGCGTGGAGGTCGGCCCCGAACCTCACCCACACAGTCAGCCGTGTTCCAGAATTGTGAGTGTGGGGAGGTTCCGTCTTCAGTCTGCCGCACCCGGGATCTCCTAGGAGCCCTTCGCGTGTCTTCCCCGAGTGTCTGCCTGTGCGGGCTGACGGGGAAAGGCGGGGGTTGGGCTGGAAATGTAGGTAGTATCTAGTGCCTCCCCCTTGACTTGGTAGGTAATTAGCGGACTTCCCCCTGCCAGGGAATAAGTTTGACACCACTCAGCTACATGGAGGGCGGCCCCTAACCTCCCCCACACAGTCAGCCATGTTCCGGAATTGTGAGTGTGGGGAGGTTCCGTCTTCTGTCTGCAGAACCCGGGATCTCCTAGGAGCCCTTTGCGTGTCTTCCCCGAGTGTCTACCTGTGCGGGCTTCCGGAGAAAGGCGGGGGTTGGCCTGGAAATGCAGGTAGTAACTAGTGCCTCCCCCTGGACTTGGGAGGTAATTAGCGGACTTCCCCCTGCCAGAGAACACCTGTGACACCAGTCAGCTGCGTGGAGGGCGGCCCCAAACCTCCCACACAGTCAGCCCTTTTCCGAAATTGTGAGTGTGGGGAGGTTCCGTTTTCTGTCTGCAGCACCCGGGATCTCCTAGGAGCCCTTCCCGTGTCTTCCCCAAGTGTATGCATGTGCGGGCTGCCGGAGAAAGCGGGGGTTGGGCTGGAAATGCAAGTAGCATCTAGTGCCTCCCCCTGGACAGTGTAGGCAATTAGCGGAATTCCCCGTGACAGGGAACACCTTTGACACCACTTAACTGCGTGGAGGGCGGCCCCGAAATTTCCCCAAACAGTCAGCCGTGTTCCGGTATTGTGAGTGTGGGGAAGTTCCGTCTTCTGTCTGCATCAAACGGGATCTCCTAGGAGCCCTTCGCGTATCTTCCCCGAGTGTCTGCCTCAGCGGGCTGACGTGAAAGGCGGGGGTTGAGCTGGAAATGCAGGTAGTATCTTGTGCCTTCCCCTGGACTTGGGAGGTAATTAGCGGACTTCCCCATGCCAGGGAACACCTGTGACACCAGTCAGCTGCGTGGACGGCGGCCCCAAACCTCCCACACACAGTCAGCCGTGTTCCGGAATTCTGAGAGTGAGGAGGTTCCGTCTTCTCTCTGCAGCACCCGGGATCTCCTAGGAGCCTTTCGCGTGTCTTCCCCGAGTGTCTGCATGTGCGGGCTGCCGGGGAAAGGCGGGGGTTGGGCTGGAAATGCAGGTCGCATTTAGTGCCTCCCCCTGAACTTGGGAGGTAATTAGCGGACTTCCCCATGCCAGGGAACACCTTTGACAACACTCACCTGCGTGGGGGGCGGCCCCAAACCTCCCACACACAGTCAGCCCTGTTCCGATATTGTGAGTGTGGGGAGGTTCCGTTTTCTGTCTGCAGCACCCGGGATCTCCTAGGAGCCCTTCCCGTGTCTTCCCCGAGTGTCTCCCATTGCGGGCTGCCGGAGAAAGCGGGGGTTGGGCTGGAAATGCAAGTAGCATCTAGTGCCTCCCCCTGGACAGTGTAGGCAATTAGCGGACTTCCCCGTGCCAGGGAACACTTTGACACCACTTAGCAGCGTGGAGGGCGGCCCCGAACCTCCCCCACACAGTCAGCCGTGTTCCAGAATTCTGAGAGTGGGGAGGTTCCGTCTTCTGTCTGCAGCACCCGAGATCTCCTAGGAGCATTTCGCGTGTCTTCCCCGAGTGTATGCATGTGCGTGCTGCCGGGGAAAGGCGGGGTTTGGGCTGGAAATGCAGGTAGCATTTATGCCTTCCGCTGGAAAGGGTAGGCAATTAGCGGATTTCCCCATGCCAGGGAACACCTTTGACACCACTTTGCTGTGTGGAGTGCGGCCCCGAACCTCTCCCACACAGTCAGCCGTGTTCCGGAATTGTGAGTGTGGGGAGGTTCCGTCTTCTGTCTGCAGCACCCGGGATCTCCTAGGAGCACTTCGCGTGTCTTCCCCGAGTGTCTGCATGTGCGGGCTTCCGGGGAAATGCGGGGGTTGGGCTGGAAATGCAGGTAGTATCTAGTCCCTCCCCCTAGACTTGGGAGGTAATTAGCGGAATTCCTCCTGCCAGGGAACACCTGTGACACCAGTCAGCTGCGTGGACGTCGGCCCCGAACCTCCCCCACACAGTCAGCCGTGTTCCAGATTTCTGAGAGTGGGGAGGTTCCGTCTTCTTTCTGCAGAACCCGAGATCTCCTAGGAGCATTTCGCGTGTCTTCCCCGAGGGTCTGCATGTGCGGGCTGCCGGGGAAAGGCGGGGTTTGGGCTGGAAATGCAGGTAGTATCTAGTGCCTCCCCCTTTACTTGGTAGGTAATTAGCGGAATTCCCCCTGCCAGGGAATAATTTTGACACCACTCAGCTACGTGGAGGGCGGCCCCTAACCTCCACCACACAGCCGTGTTCCGAAATTGTGATTGTGTGGAGGTTCCGTTTTCTGTCTGCAGCACCCGGGATCTCCTAGGAGCCCTTCGCGTGTCTTCCCGAGTGTCTGCATGTGCGGGCTGCCGGGGAAATGCGGGGTTTGGGCTGGAAATGCAGGTAGCATCTAGTGCCTCCCCCTGGACATGGTAGGCAATTAGCGGATTTACCCATGCCAGGGAACACCTTTGACACCACTTAACTGCGTGGAGGGCGGCCCCGAACCTCCCCCACACAGTCAGCCGTGTTCCGGTATTGTGAGTGTGGGGAAGTTCCGTCTTCTGTCTGCAGCACCCGGGATCTCCTACGAGCCCTTCGCGTGTCTTCCCCGAGTGTCTGCCTGTGCGGGCTGACGGGGAAAGTCCCGGGTTGGGCTGGAAATGCAGGTAGTATCTAGTGCCTCCCCCTGGACTTGGGAGGTAATTTGCCGACTTCCCCGTGCCAGGGAACACCTGTGACACCAGTCAGCTGCGTGGACGGCGGCCCCAAACCTCCCCCACACAGTCAGCCGTGTTCCGGAATTCTGAGAGTGGGGATGTTCCGTCTTCTGTCTGCAGCACCCGGGATCTCCTAGGAGCACTTCGCGTGTCTTCCCCGAGTGTCTGCATGTGCGGCCTTCCGGGGAAATGCGGGGGTTGGGCTGGAAATGCAGGTAGTATCTAGTGCCTCCCCCTGGACTTGGGAGGTAATTAGCGGATTTCCCCCTGCCAGAGAACACCTGTGACACCAGTCAGCTGCGTGGAGGGCGGCCCCGAACCTTCCCCACACAGTCAGCCGTGTTCCGGAATTGTGAGTGTGGGGAGGTTCCGTCTTCTGTCTCCAGCACCCGGGATCTCCTAGGAGCCCTTCGCATGTCTTCCCCGAGTGTCTACCTGTGCGGGATTCCGGAGAAAGGCGGGGTTGTGCTGGGAATGCAGGTAGCATCTAGTGCTTCCCCCTGGACAGGGTAGGCAATTAGCGGACTTCCCCATGCCAGGGAACACCTGTGACACCAGTCAGCTGCGTGGACGGCGGCCCCAAACCTCCCACACACAGTCAGCCGTGTTCCGGAATTCTGAGAGTGGGGAGGTTCCGTCTTCTGTCTGCAGCACCCGAGATCTCCTAGGAGCATTTCGCGTGTCTTCCCCGAGTGTATGCATGTGCGGGCTGCTGGGGAAAGGCGGGGTTTCGGCTGGAAATGCAGGTAGCATGTATTGCCTCCCCCTCGAAAGGGTAGGCAATTAGCGAATTTCCCCATGCCAGGGAACACCTTTGACACCACTTAGCTGCGTGGAGGGCGGCCCCGAACCTTCCCCACACAGTCAGCCGTGTTCCGGAATTGTGAGTGTGGGGAGGTTCCATCTTCTGTCTGCAGCACCCGGGATCTCCTAGGAGCACTTCGCGTGTCTTCCCCGAGTGTCTGCATGTGCGGGCTGCCGGGGAAATGCGGGGTTTGGGCTGGAAATGCAGGTAGCATCTAGTGCCTACCCCTGGACAGGGTAGGCAATTAGCGGACTTCCCCGTGCCAGGGAACACCTTTGACACCACTTAGCTGCGTGGAGGGCGGCCCCGAACCTCCCCCACACAGTCAGCCGTGTTCCGGAATTCTGAGAGTGGGGAGGTTCCATCTTCTGTCTGCAGCACCCGGGATCTCCTAGGAGCCCTTCGCGTATCTTCCCCGAGTGTCTGCCTGTGCGGGCTGACGGGGAAAGGCGGGGGTTTGGCTGGAAATGCAGGTAGTATCTAGTGCCTCCCCCTGGACTTGGGAGGTAATTTGCCGACTTCCCCCTGCCAGGGAACACCTGTGACACCAGTCAGCTGCGTGGACGTCGGCCCCAAACCTCCCCCACAAAGTCAGCCGTGTTCCGGAATTCTGAGAGTGGGGAGGTTCCGTCTTCTGTCTGCAGCACCCGAGATCTCCTAGGAGCATTTCGCGTGTCTTCCCCGAGTGTATGCATGTTCGGGCTGCCGGGGAAAGGCGGGGATTGGGCTGGAAATGCAGGTAGCATGTAGTGCCTCACCATGGAAAGGGTAGGCAATTAGCGGATTTCCCCATGCCAGGGAACACCATTGACACCACATAGCTGCGTGGAGGGCGGCCCCGAACCTTCCCCACACAGTCAGCCGTGTTCCGGAATTGTGAGTGTGGGGAGGTTCCGTCTTCGGTCTGCAGCACCCGGGATCTCCTAGGAGCACTTCGCGTGTCTTCCCCGAGTGTATGCATGTTCGGGCTGCCGGGGAAATGCGGGGTTTGGGCTGGAAATGCAGGTAGCATCTAGTGCCTCCTGCTGGACAGGGTAGGCAATTAGCGGACGTCCCCATGCCAGGGAACACCTGTGACACCAGGCAGCTGCGTGGACGGCGGCCCCAAACCTCCCCCACAAAGTCAGCCGTGTTCTGGAATTCTGAGCGTGGGGAGGTTGCGTCTTCTGTCTGCAGCACCCGCGATCTCGTAGGAGCAATTCGCGGGTCTTCCCCGAGTGTCTGCGTGTGCGGGCTGCCGGGGATAGACGGGGTTTCGGCTGGAAATGCAGGTAGTATCAAGTGCCTCCCCCTTGATTTGGGAGGTATTTAGCGGTATTCCCCACGCCAGGGAACACCTTTGACACCACTCAGCTGCGTGGAGGGCGGCCCCGAACCTCACCCACACAGTTAGCCGTGTTCCGGAATTGTGAGTGTGGGGAGGTTCCGTCTTCTGTCTGCCGCACCCGGGATCTCCTAGGAACCCTTCGCGTGTCTTGCCCGAGTGTCTACCTGTGCGGGCTGCCGTGGAAAGGCGGGGTTTGGGCTGGAAATGCAGGTAGTATCTAGTGCCTCCCCCTGGACATGGGAAGAAATTAGCGGACTTCCCCCTGCCAGGGAACACATGAGACAACAGTCAGCTGCGTGGACGGCGGCCCCAAACCTCCCCCACACAGTCAGCCGTGTTCCGGAATTCTGAGAGTGGGGAGGTTCCGTCTTCTGTCTGCAGCACCCGGGATCTCCTAGGAGCACTTCGCGTGTCTTCCCCGAGTGTCTGCATGTGCGGGCTGCCGGGGAAAGGCGGGGTTTGGGCTGGAAATGCAGGTAGCATCTAGTGCCTCCCCCTGGACAGGATAGGCAATTAGCGGACTTCCCCGTGCCAGGGAACACCTTTGACACCACTTAGCTGCGTGGAGGGCGGCCCCGAACCTCCCCCACACAGCCAGCCGTGTTCCGGAATTCTGAGAGTGGGGAGGTTCCGTCTTCTGTCTGCAGCACCCGGGATCTCCTAGGAGCCCTTCGCGTATCTTCCCCGAGTGTCTGCCTGTGCGGGCTGACGGGGAAAAGCGGGGGTTTGGCTGGAAATGCAGGTAGTATCTAGTGCCTCCCCCTGGACTTGGGAGGTAATTTGCCGACTTCCCCCTGCCAGGGAACACCTGTGACACCAGTCAGCTGCGTGGACGTCGGCCCCAAACCTCCCCCACAAAGTCAGCCGTGTTCCGGAATTCTGAGAGTGGGGAGGTTCCGTCTTCTGTCTGCAGCACCCGAGATCTCCTAGGAGCATTTCGCGTGTCTTCCCCGAGTGTATGCATGTTCGGGCTGCCGGGGAAAGGCGGGGTTTGGGCTGGAAATGCAGGTAGCATGTAGTGCCTCACCATGGAAAGGGTAGGCAATTAGCGGATTTCCCCATGCCAGGGAATACCATTGACACCACTTAGCTGCGTGGAGGGCGGCCCCGAACTTTCCCCACACAGTCAGCCGTCTTCCGGAATTGTGAGTGTGGGGAGGTTCCGTCTTCGGTCTGCAGCACCCGGGATCTCCTAGGAGCACTTCGCGTGTCTTCCCCGAGTGTCTGCATGTGAGGGCTTCCGGGGAAAGGCGGGGTTTGGGCTGGAAATGCAGGTAGCATCTAGTGCCTCCCCCTGGACAGGGTAGGCAATTAGCGGACTTCCCCGTGCCAGGGAACACCATTGACACCACTTAGCTGCGTGGAGGGCGGCCCCGAACCTCCCCCACACAGTCAGCCGTGTTCCGGAATTCTGAGAGTGGGGAGGTTCCGTCTTCTGTCTGCAGCACCCGGGATCTCCTAGGAGCCCTTCGCGTGTCTTCCCCGATTGTCTCCCTTTGCGGGCTGCCGGGGAAAGGCGGGGGTTGTGCTGGGAATGCAGGTAGCATCTAGTGCCTCCCGCTGGAAAGGGTAGGCAATTAGTGGACTTCCCCATGCCAGTGAACACCTGTGACACCAGTCAGCTGCGTGGACGGCGGCCCCAAAACTCCCCCACAAAGTCAGCCGTGTTCCGGAATTCTGAGAGTGGGGAGATTCCGTCTTCTGTCTGCAGCACCCGCGATCTCCTAGGAGCACTTCGCGTGTCTTCCCCGAGTGTCTGCGTGTGCGGGCTGCCGGGGATAGGCGAGGTTTGGGCTGGAAATGCAGGTAGTATCTTGTGCCTCCCCCTTGACTTGGGAGGTATTTAGCGGTATTCCCCACGCCAGGGAACACCTTTGACACCACTCAGCTGCGTGGAAGGCGGCCCCGAACCTCACCCACACAGTCAGCCGTGTTCCGGAATTGTGAGTGTGGGGAGGTTCCGTCTTCTGTCTGCCGCACCCGGGATCTCCTAGGAACCCTTCGCGTGTCTTGCCCGAGTGTCTACCTGTGCGGGCTGCCGGGGAAATGCGGGGTATGGGCTGGAAATGCAGGTAGAATCTATTGCCTCCCCCTGGACATGGGAAGAAATTAGCGGACTTCCCCCTGCCAGGGAACACCTGTGACAATAGTCAGCTGCGTGGACGGCGGCCCCAAACCTCCCCCACACAGTCAGCCGTGTTCCGGAATTCTGAGAGTGGGGAGGTTCCGTCTTCTGTCTGCAGCACCCGGGATCTCCTAGGAGCACTTCGCGTGTCTTCCCCGAGTGTCTGCATGTGCGGGCTGCCGGGGAAAGGCGGGGGTGTTGCTGGAAATGAAGGTCGCATTTAGTGCCTCAACCTGGACTTGGGAGGTAATTAGCGGACTTCCCCATGCCAGGGAACACCTTTGACACCACTTAGCTGCGTGGAGGGCGGCCCCGAACCTCCCCCACACAGTCAGCCGTGTTCCGGAATTGTGAGTGTGGGGAGGTTCCGTCTTCTGTCTGCAGCACCTGGGATCTCCTAGGAGCACTTCGCGTGTCTTCCCCGAGTTTCTGCATGTGCGGGCTGCCGGGGAAAGGCGGGGTTTGGGCTGGAAATGCAGGTAGTATCTAGTGCCTCCCCCTTGACTTGGTAGGTAATTAGCGGACTTCCCCAAGCCAGGGAATAATTTTGACACCAGTCATCTGCGTGGACGGCGGCCCCAAACCTACCCCACACAGTCAGCCGTGTTCCGGAATTCTGAGAGTGGGGATGTTCCGTCTTCTGTCGGCAGCACCCGGGATCTCCTAGGAGCCCTTCGCGTGTCTTCCCAGAGTGTCTCCCATTGCGGGCTGCCGGAGAAAGCGGGGGTTGGGCTGGAAATGCAAGTAGCATCTAGTGCCTCCCCCTGGACAGTGTAGGCAATTAGCGGACTTCCCCGTGACAGGGAACACCTTTGACACCACTTAGCTGCGTGGAGGGCGGCCCCGAACCTCCCCCACACAGTCAGCCGTGTTCCAGAATTCTGAGAGTGGGGAGGTTCCGTCTTCTGTCTGCAGCACCCGAGATCTCCTAGGAGCATTTCGCGTGTCTTCCCCGAGTGTAAGCATGTGCGGGCTGCCGGGGAAAGGCTGGGTTTAGGCTGGAAATGCAGGTAGCAGTTATGCCTCCCGCTGGAAAGGGTAGGCAATTAGCGGATTTCCCCAAGCCAGGGAACACCTTTGACACCACTTAGCTGCGTGGAGGGCGGCCCCGAACCTCCCCCACACAGTCAGCCGTGTTCCGGAATTGTGAGTGTGGGGAGGTTCCGTCTTCTGTCTGCAGCACCCGGGATCTCCTAGGAGCACTTCGCGTGTCTTCCCCGAGTTTCTGCATGTGCGGGCTGCCGGGGAAAGGCGGGGTTTGGGCTGGAAATGCAGGTAGTATCTAGTGCCTCCCCCTTGACTTGGTAGGCAATTAGCGGACTTCCCCGTGCCAGGGAACACCTGTGACACCAGTCAGCTGCGTGGACGGCGGCCCCAAACCTCCCACACACAGTCAGCCGTGTTCCGGAATTCTGAGAGTGAGGAGGTTCCGTCTTCTGTCTGCAGCACCCGAGATCTCGTAGGAGCATTTCGCGTGTCTTCCCCGAGTGTATGCATGTGCGGGCTCCTGGGGAAAGGCGGGGTTTCGGCTGGAAATGCAGGTAGCATGTATTGCCTCCCCCTCGAAAGGGTAGGCAATTAGCGGATTTCCCCATGCCAGGGAACACCTTTGACACCACTTAGCTGCGTGGAGGGCGGCCCCGAACCTTCCCCACACAGTCAGCCGTGTTCCGGAATTGTGAGTGTGGGGAGGTTCCGTCTTCTGTCTGCAGCACCCGGGATCTCCTAGGAGCACTTCGCGTGTCTTCCCCGAGTGTCTGCATGTGCGGGCTGCCGGGGAAATGCGGGGTTTGGGCTGGAAATGCAGGTAGTATCTAGTGCCTACCCCTGGACAGGGTAGGCAATTAGCGGACTTCCCCGTGCCAGGGAACACCTTTGACACCACTTAGCTGCGTGGAGGGCGGCCCCGAACCTCCCCCACACAGTCAGCCGTGTTCCGGAATTCTGAGAGTGGGGAGGTTCCGTCTTCTGTCTGCAGCACCCGAGATCTCCTAGGAGCATTTCGCGTGTCTTCCCCGAGTGTATGCATGTTCGGGCTGCCGGGGAAATGCGGGGTATGGGCTGGAAATGCAGGTAGCATGTAGTGCCTCACCATGGAAAGGGTAGGCAATTAGCGGATTTCCCCATGCCAGGGAACACCTTTGACACCACTTAGCTGCGTGGAGGGCGGCCCCGAACCTTCCCCACACAGTCAGCCGTGTTCCGGAATTGTGAGTGTGGGGAGGTTCCGTCTTCTGTCTGCCGCACCCGGGATCTCCTAGGAACCCTTCGCGTGTCTTGCCCGAGTGTCTACCTGTGCGGGCTGCCGGGGAAATGCGGGGTATGGGCTGGAAATGCAGGTAGAATCTAGTGCCTCCCCCTGGACATGGGAAGAAATTAGCGGACTTCCCCCTGCCAGGGAACACCTGTGACAATAGTCAGCTGCGTGGACGGCGGCCAGAAACCTCCCCCACACAGTCAGCCGTGTTCCGGAATTCTGAGAGTGGGGAGGTTCCGTCTTCTGTCTGCAGCACCCGGGATCTCCTAGGAGCACTTCGCGTGTCTTCCCCGAGTGTCTGCATGTGCGGGCTGCCGGGGAAAGGCGGGGGTGTTGCTGGAAATGAAGGTCGCATTTAGTGCCTCAACCTGGACTTGGGAGGTAATTAGCGGACTTCCCCATGCCAGGGAACACCTTTGACACCACTTAGCTGCGTGGAGGGCGGCCCCGAACCTCCCCCACACAGTCAGCCGTGTTCCGGAATTGTGAGTGTGGGGAGGTTCCGTCTTCTGTCTGCAGCACCCGCGATCTCCTAGGAGCACTTCGCGTGTCTTCCCCGAGTTTCTGCATGTGCGGGCTGCCGGGGAAAGGCGGGGTTTGGGCTGGAAATGCAGGTAGTATCTAGTGCCTCCCCCTTGACTTGGTAGGTAATTAGCGGACTTCCCCAAGCCAGGGAATAATTTTGACACCAGTCATCTGCGTGGACGGCGGCCCCAAACCTACCCCACACAGTCAGCCGTGTTCCGGAATTCTGAGAGTGGGGATGTTCCGTCTTCTGTCGGCAGCACCCGGGATCTCCTAGGAGCCCTTCGCGTGTCTTCCCAGAGTGTCTCCCATTGCGGGCTGCCGGAGAAAGCGGGGGTTGGGCTGGAAATGCAAGTAGCATCTAGTGCCTCCCCCTGGACAGTGTAGGCAATTAGCGGACTTCCCCGTGACAGGGAACACCTTTGACACCACTTAGCTGCGTGGAGGGCGGCCCCGAACCTCCCCCACACAGTCAGCCGTGTTCCAGAATTCTGAGAGTGGGGAGGTTCCGTCTTCTGTCTGCAGCACCCGAGATCTCCTAGGAGCATTTCGCGTGTCTTCCCCGAGTGTAAGCATGTGCGGGCTGCCGGGGAAAGGCTGGGTTTGGGCTGGAAATGCAGGTAGCAGTTATGCCTCCCGCTGGAAAGGGTAGGCAATTAGCGGATTACCCCAAGCCAGGGAACACCTTTGACACCACTTAGCTGCGTGGAGGGCGGCCCCGAACCTCCCCCACACAGTCAGCCGTGTTCCGGAATTGTGAGTGTGGGGAGGTTCCGTCTTCTGTCTGCAGCACCCGGGATCTCCTAGGAGCACTTCGCGTGTCTTCCCCGAGTTTCTGCATGTGCGGGCTGCCGGGGAAAGGCGGGGTTTGGGCTGGAAATGCAGGTAGTATCTAGTGCCTCCCCCTTGACTTGGTAGGCAATTAGCGGACTTCCCCGTGCCAGGGAACACCTGTGACACCAGTCAGCTGCGTGGACGGCGGCCCCAAACCTCCCACACACAGTCAGCCGTGTTCCGGAATTCTGAGAGTGAGGAGGTTCCGTCTTCTGTCTGCAGCACCCGAGATCTCGTAGGAGCATTTCGCGTGTCTTCCCCGAGTGTATGCATGTGCGGGCTCCTGGGGAAAGGCGGGGTTTCGGCTGGAAATGCAGGTAGCATGTATTGCCTCCCCCTCGAAAGGGTAGGCAATTAGCGGATTTCCCCATGCCAGGGAACACCTTTGACACCACTTAGCTGCGTGGAGGGCGGCCCCGAACCTTCCCCACACAGTAAGCCGTGTTCCGGAATTGTGAGTGTGGGGAGGTTCCGTCTTCTGTCTGCAGCACCCGGGATCTCCTAGGAGCACTTCGCGTGTCTTCCCCGAGTGTCTGCATGTGCGGGCTGCCGGGGAAATGCGGGGTTTGGGCTGGAAATGCAGGTAGTATCTAGTGCCTACCCCTGGACAGGGTAGGCAATTAGCGGACTTCCCCGTGCCAGGGAACACCTTTGACACCACTTAGCTGCGTGGAGGGCGGCCCCGAACCTCCCCCACACAGTCAGCCGTGTTCCGGAATTCTGAGAGTGGGGAGGTTCCGTCTTCTGTCTGCAGCACCCGAGATCTCCTAGGAGCATTTCGCGTGTCTTCCCCGAGTGTATGCATTTTCGGGCTGCCGGGGAAATGCGGGGTATGGGCTGGAAATGCAGGTAGCATGTAGTGCCTCACCATGGAAAGGGTAGGCAATTAGCGGATTTCCCCATGCCAGGGAACACCTTTGACACCACTTAGCTGCGTGGAGGGCGGCCCCGAACCTTCCCCACACAGTCAGCCGTGTTCCGGAATTGTGAGTGTGGGGAGGTTCCGTCTTCGGTCTGCAGCACCCGGGATCTCCTAGGAGCACTTCGCGTGTCTTCCCCGAGTGTCTGCATGTGCGGGCTTCCGGGGAAAGGCGGGGTTTGGGCTGGAAATGCAGGTAGCATCTAGTGCCTCCCCCTGGACAGGGTAGGCAATTAGCGGACTTCCCCGTGCCAGGGAACACCATTGACACCACTTAGCTGCGTGGAGAGCGTCCCCGAACCTCCCCCACACAGTCAGCCGTGTTCCGGAATTCTGAGAGTGGGGAGGTTCCGTCTTCTGTCTGCAGCACCCGGGATCTCCTAGGAGCCCTTCGCGTGTCTTCCCCGATTGTCTCCCTTTGCGGGCTGCCGGGGAAAGGCGGGGGTTGTGCTGGGAATGCAGGTAGCATCTAGTGCCTCCCGCTGGACAGGGTAGGCAATTAGCGGACGTCCCCATGCCAGGGAACACCTGTGACACCAGGCAGCTGCGTGGACGGCGGCCCCAAACCTCCCCCACAAAGTCAGCCGTGTTCCGGAATTCTGAGAGTGGGGAGGTTCCGTCTTCTGTCTGCAGCACCCGCGATCTCCTAGGAGCAATTCGCGTGTCTTACCCGAGTCTCTGCGTGTGCGGGCTGCCGGGGATAGGCGGGGTTTTGGCTGGAAATGCAGGTAGTATCTAGTGCCTCCCCCTTAACTTGGGAGGTATTTAGCGGTGTTCCCCACGCCAGGGAACACCTTTGACACCACTCAGCTGCGTGGAGGGCGGCCCCGAACCTCACCCACACAGTTAGCCGTGTTCCGGAATTGTGAGTGTGGGGAGGTTCCGTCTTCTGTCTGCCGCACCCGGGATTTCCTAGGAACCCTTCGCGTGTCTTGCCCGAGTGACTAGCTGTGCGGGCTGCCGGGGAAAGGCGGGGTTTGGGCTGGAAATGCAGGTAGTATCTAGTGCCTCCCCCTGGACATGGGAAGAATTTAGCGGACTTCCCCCTGCCAGGGAACACATGTGACAACAGTCAGCTGCGGGGACGGCGGCCCCAAACCTCCCCCACACAGTCACCCGTGTTCCGGAATTCTGAGAGTGGGGAGGTTCCGTCTTCTGTCTGCAGCACCCGGGATCTCCTAGGAGCACTTCGCGTGTCTTCCCCGAGTGTCTGCATGTGCGGGCTGCCGGGGAAAGGCGGGGTTTGGGCTGGAAATTCAGGTAGCATCTAGTGCCTCCCCCTGGACAGGGTAGGCAATTAGCGGATTTACCCATGCCAGGGAACACCTTTGACACCACTTAACTGCGTGGAGGGCGGCCCCGAACCTCCCCCACACAGTCAGCCGTGTTCCGATATTGTGAGTGTGGGGAAGTTCCATCTTCTGTCTGCAGCACCCGGGATCTCCTAGGAGCCCTTCGCGTGTCTTCCCCGAGTGTCTGCATGTGCGGCCTTCCGGGGAAATGCGGGGGTTGGGCTGGAAATGCAGGTAGTATCTAGTGCCTCCCCCTGGACTTGGTAGGTAATTAGCGGACTTCCCCCTGCCAGAGAACACCTGTGACACCAGTCAGCTGCTTGGACGGCGGCCCAAAACCTCCCACACACAGTCAGCCGTGTTCCAGAATTCTGAGAGTGAGGAGGTTCCGTCTTCTGTCTGCAGCACCCGGGATCTCCTAGGAGCCCTTTGCGTGTCTTCCCCGATTGTCTCACTTTGCGGGCTGCCGGGGAAAGGCGGGGGTTGTGCTGGGAATGCAGGTAGCATCTAGTGCCTCCCGCTGGACAGGGTAGGCAATTAGCGGACGTCCCCATGCCAGGGAACACCTGTGACACCAGGCAGCTGCGTGGACGGCGGCCCCAAACCTCCCCCACAAAGTCAGCCGTGTTCCGGAATTCTGAGAGTGGGGAGGTTCCGTCTTCTGTCTGCAGCACCCGCGATCTCCTAGGAGCAATTCGCATGTCTTCCCCGAGTGTCTGCGTGTGCGGGCTGCCGGGGATAGGCGGGGTTTTGGCTGGAAATGCAGGTAGTATCTAGTGCCTCCCCCTTGACTTGGGAGGTATTTAGCGGTATTCCCCACGCCAGGGAACACCTTTGACACCACTCAGCTGCGTGGAGGGCGGCCCCGAACCTCACCAACTCAGTTAGCCGTGTTCCGGAATTGTGAGTGTGGGGAGGTTCCGTCTTCTGTCTGCCGCACCCGGGATCTCCTAGGAACCCTTCGCGTGTCTTCCCCGAGTGTCTGCATGTGCGGGCTGCCGGGGAAAGGCGGGGTTTGGGCTGGAAATTCAGGTAGCATCTAGTGCCTCCCCCTGGACAGGATAGGCAAATAGCGGACTTCCCCGTGCCAGGGAACACCTTTGACACCACTTAGCTGCGTGGAGGGCGGCCCGGAACCTTCCCCACACAGTCAGCCGTGTTCCGGAATTGTGAGTGTGGGGAGGTTCCGTCTTCGGTCTGCAGCACCCGGGATCTCCTAGGAGCACTTCGCGTGTCTTCCCCGAGTGTCTGCATCTGCGGGCTTCCGGGGAAAGGCGGGGTTTGGGCTGGAAATGCAGGTAGCATCTAGTGACTCCCCCTGGACAGGGTAGGCAATTAGCGGACTTCCCCGTGCCAGGGAACACCATTGACACCACTTAGCTGCGTGGAGGGCGGCCCCGAACCTCCCCCACACAGTCAGCCGTGTTCCGGAATTCTGAGAGTGGGGAGGTTCCGTCTTCTGTCTGCAGCACCCGGGATCTCCTAGGAGCCCTTCGCGTGTCTTCCCCGATTGTCTCCCATTGCGGGCTGCAGGGGAAATGTGGGGGTTGTGCTGGGAATGCAGGTAGCATCTAGTGCCTCCCGCTGGACAGGGTAGGCAATTAGCGGACGTCCCCATGCCAGTGAACACCTGTGACACCAGTCAGCTGCGTTGTCGGCGGCCCCAAACCTCCCCCACATAGTCAGCCGTGTTCCGGAATTCTGAGAGTGGGGAGATTCCGTCTTCTGTCTGCAGCACCCGCGATCTCCTAGGAGCACTTCGCGTGTCTTCCCCGAGTGTCTGCGTGTGCGGGCTGCCGGGGATAGGCGAGGTTTGGGCTGGAAATGCAGGTAGTATCTTGTGCCTCCCCCTTGACTTGGGAGGTATTTAGCGGTATTCCCCACGCCAGGGAACACCTTTGACACCACTCAGCTGCGTGGAGGGCGGCCCCGAACCTCACCCACACAGTCAGCCGTGTTCCGGAATTGTGAGTGTGGGGAGGTACCGTCTTCTGTCTGCCGCACCCGGGATCTCCTAGAAACCCTTCGCGTGTCTTGCCCGAGTGTCTACCTGTGCGGGCTGCCGGGGAAAGGCGGGGTTTGGGCTGGAAATGCAGGTAGAATCTAGTGCCTCCCCCTGGACATGGGAAGAAATTAGCGGACTTCCCCCTGCCAGGGAACACCTGTGACAATAGTCAGCTGCGTGGACGGCGGCCCCAAACCTCCCCCACACATTCAGCCGTGTTCCGGATTTCTGAGAGTGGGGAGGTTCCGTCTTCTGTCTGCAGCACCCGGGATCTCCTAGGAGCACTTCGCGTGTCTTCCCCGAGTGTCTGCATGTGCGGGCTGCCGGGGAAAGGCGGGGGTTTTGCTGGAAATGAAGGTCGCATTTAGTGCCTCAACCTGGACTTGGGAGGTAATTAGCGGACTTCCCCATGCCAGGGAACACCTTTGACAACACTCACCTGCGTGGAGGGCGGCCCCAAACCTCCCACACACAGTCAGCCGTGTTCCGAAATTGTGAATGTGGGGAGGTTCCGTTTTCTGTCTGCAGCACCCGGGATCTCCTAGGAGCCCTTCTCGTGTCTTCCCCGAGTGTCTCCCATTGCGGGCTGCCGGGGAAAGCGGGGGTTGGGCTGGAAATGCAAGTAGCATGTAGTGCCTCCCCCTGGACAGGGTAGGCAATTAGCGGACTTCCCCCTGCCAGGGAACACCTTTGACACCACTTAGCTGCGTGGAGGTCAACCCCGAACCTTCCCCACACAGTCAGCCGTGTTCCGGAATTGTGAGTGTGGGGAGGTTCCGTCTTCTGTCTGCAGCACCCGGGATCTCCTAGGAGCACTTCGCGTGTCTTCCCCGAGTGTCTGCATGTGCGCGCTGCCGGGGAAAGGCTGGGTTTGGGCTGGAAATGCAGGTAGCATCTAGTGCCTCCCCCTGGACAGGGTAGGCAATTAGCGAATTTACCCATGCCAGGGAACACCTTTGACAACACTTAGCGGCGTGGAGGGCGGCCCCAAACCACCCCCCCACAGTTAGCCGTGTTCCGGGATTGTGAGTGTGGGGAGGTTCCGTCTACAGTCTGCAGCACCCGGGATCTCCTAGGAGCCCTTCGCGTGTCTTCCCCTAGTGTCTCACATTGCGGGCTGCCGGGGAAAGGCGGGGGTTGGGCTGGAAATGCAGGTAGCATCTAGTGCCTCCCCCTGGACTTGGGAGGTAATTAGCGGACTTCCCCCTGCCAGGGAACACCTTTGACACCACTGAACTGCGTGGAGGGCGGCCCCAAACCTCCCACACACAGTCAGCCGTGTTCCGGAATTCTGAGAGTGAGAAGGTTCCGTCTTCTGTCTGCTGCACCCGGGATCTCCTAGGAGCCCTTCGCGTGTCTTCCCCGAGTGTATCCCATTGCGGGCTGCCGGGGAAAGCGGGGGTTGGGCTGGAAATGCAAGTAGCTTCTAGTGCCTTCCCCTGGACAGGGTAGGCAATTAGCGGACTTCCCCGTGTCAGGGAACACCTTTGACACAACTCACCTGCGTGGAGGGTGGCCCCAAACCTCCCACACACAGTCAGCCGTGTTCCGAAATTGTGAGTGTGGGGAGGTTCCGTTTTCTGTCTGCAGCACCCGGGATCTCCTAGGAGCCCTTCGCGTGTCTTCCCCTAGTGTATCCCACTGCGGGCTGCCGGGGAATGCGGTGGTTGGGCTGTAAATGCAAGTAGCTTCTAGTGCCGTCCACTGGACAGGGTAGGCTATTAGCGGACTTCCCCGTGCCAGGGAACACTTTTGACACCACTTAGCTGCGTGGAGGGCGGCCCCGAACCTCCCCGACACAGTCAGCCGTGTTCCGGAATTCTGAGAGTGGGGAGGATCCGTCTTCTGTCTGCAGCCCCCGAGATCTCCTAGGAGCATTTCGCGTGTCTTCCCCGAGTGTATGCATGTGCGGGCTACCGGGGAAAGGCGGGGTTGGGCTGGAAATGCAGTTAGCATGTAGTGCCTCCCCCTGGAAAGGGTAGGCAATTAGCGGATTTCCCCATGCCAGGGAACACCTTGGACACCACTTAACTGCGTGGAGGGCGGCCCCGAACCCCCCCACACAGTCAGCCGTGTTCCGGTATTGTGAGTGTGGGGAAGTTCCGTCTTATGTCTGCAGCACCCGGGATCTCCTAGGAGCCCTTCGCGTGTCTTCCACGGGTGTCTCCCATTGCGGGCTGCCGGGAAAAGCGGGGGTTGTGCTGGAAATGCAAGTAGCATCTAGTGCCTCCCCCTGGACAGGGTAGGCCATTAGCGGAATTCCCCGTGCCAGGGAACACCTGTGACACCAGTCAGCTCCGTGGAGGGCGGCCCAAATCCTCCCAAACACAGTCAGCCGTGTTCCGGAATTCTGAGAGTGAGGAGGTTCCGTCTTCTGTCTGCTGCATCCGGGATCTCCTAGGAGCCCTTCGCGTGTCTTCCCCGAGTGTATCCCATTGCGGGCTGCCAGGGAAAGCGGGGGTTGGGCTGGAAATGCAAGTAGTTTCTAGTGCCTTCCCCTGGACAGGGTAGGCAATTAGCGGACTTCCCCGTGCCAGGGAACACCTTTGACACCACTTAGCTGCGTGGAGGGCGGCCCCGAACCTCCCCAACACAGTCAGCCGTGTTCCGGTATTGTGAGTGTGGGGAAGTTCCTTCTTCTGTCTGCAGCTCCCGGAATTTCCTAGGAGCCCTTCGCGTTTCTTCCCCGAGTGTCTGCCTGTGCGGGCTGCCGGGGAAAGTCGGGGGTTGGGCTGGAAATGCAGGTAGCATCTAGTGCCTCCCCCTGGACTTGGGAGGTAATTAGCGGACTTCCCCCTGCCAGGGAACACCTTTGACACCAGTCAGCTGCGTGGACAGCGGCCCCAAACCTCCCCCACACAGTCAGCCGTGTTCCGGAATTCTGAGAGTGGGGAGGTTCCGTCTTCTGTCTGCAGCACCCGAGATCTCCTAGGAGCATTTCGCGTGTCTTCCCCGAGTGTATCCCATTGCGGGTTGCCGGGGAAAGCGGGGGTTGGGCTGGAAATGCAAGTAGCTTCAAGTGCCTTCCCCTGGACAGGGTAGGCAATTAGCGGATTCCCCGTTCCAGGGAACACCTTTGACACCACTTAGCTGCGTGGAGGGCGGCCCTAAACCTCCCACACACAGTCAGCCGTGTTCCGGAATTCTGAGAGTGAGGAGGTTCCGTCTTCTGTCTGCTGCACCCGAGATCTCCTAGGAGCATTTCGCGTGTCTTCCCCGAGTGTATGCATGTGCGGGCTACCGGGGAAAGGCGGGGTTTGGGCTGGAAATGCAGGTAGCATGTAGTGCCTCCCCCTGGACATTGTAGGCAATTAGCGGATTTCCCCATGCCAGGGAACACCATTGACACCACTTAACTGCGTGGAGGGCGGCCCAGAACCTCCCCCACACAGTCAGCCGTGTTCCGGTATTGTGAGTGTGGGGAAGTTCCGTCTTCTGTCTGCAGCACCCGGAATCTCCTAGGAGCCCTTCGCGTGTCTTCCCCGATTGTCTGCCTGTGCGGGCTGCCGGGGAAAGTCGGGGGTTGGGCTTAAAATGCAGGTAGCATCTAGTGCCTCCCCCTGGACAGGGTAGGCAATTAGCGAATTTACCCATGCCAGGGAACACCTTTGACAACACTTAGCGGCGTGGAGGGCGGCCCCAAACCACCCCCACACAGTTAGCCGTGTTCCGGGATTGTGAGTGTGGGGAGGTTCCGTCTACAGTCTGCAGCACCCGGGATCTCCTATGAGCCCTTCGCGTGTCTTCCCCGAGTGTCTCACATTGCGGGCTGCCGGGGAAAGGCGGGGGTTGGGCTGGAAATGCAGGTAGCATCTAGTGCCTCCCCCTGGACTTGGGAGGTAATTAGCGGACTTCCCCCTGCCAGGGAACACCTTTGACACCACTCAACAGCGTGTAGGGCGGCCCCAAACCTCCCACACACAGTCAGCCGTGTTCCGGAATTCTGAGAGTGAGAAGGTTCCGTCTTCTGTCTGCTGCACCCGGGATCTCCTAGGAGCCCTTCGCGTGTCTTCCCCGAATGTATCCCATTGCGGGCTGCCGGGGAAAGCGGGGGTTGGGCTGGAAATGCAAGTAGCTTCTAGTGCCTTCCCCTGGACAGGGTAGGCAATTAGCGTACTTCCCCGTGCCAGGGAACAGTTTTGACACCACTTAGCTGCGTGGAGGGCGGCCCCGAACCTCCCCGACACAGTCAGACGTGTTCCGGAATACTGAGAGTGGGGAGGATCCGTCTTCTGTCTGCAGCACCCGAGATCTCCTAGGAGCATTTCGCGTGTCTTCCCCGAGTGTATGCATGTGCGGGCTACCGGGGAAAGGCGGGGTTGGGCTGGAAATGCAGTTAGCATGTAGTGCCTCCCCCTGGAAAGGGTAGGCAATTAGCGGATTTCCCCATGCCAGGGAACACCTTTGACACCACTTAACTGCGTGGAGGGCGGCCCCGAACCTCCCCCACACAGTCAGCCGTGTTCCGGTATTGTGAGTTTGGGGAAGATCCGTCTTATGTCTGCAGCACCCGGGATCTCCTAGGAGCCCTTCGCGTGTCTTCCACGGGTGTCTCCCATTGCGGGCTGCCGGGAAAAGCGGGGGTTGTGCTGGAAATGCAAGTAGCATCTAGTGCCTCCCCCTGGACAGGGTAGGCCATTAGCGGACTTCCCCGTGCCAGGGAACACCTTTGACACCACTTAGCTGCGTGGTGGGCGGCCCCGAACCTCCCCGACACAGTCAGCCGTGTTCCGGAATTCTGAGATTGAGGAGCTTCCGTCTTCTGTCTGCTGCACCCGAGATCTCCTAGGAGAATTTCGCGTGTCTTCCCCGAATGTATGCATGTGCGGGCTACCGGGGAACGGCGGGGTTTTGGCTGGAAATGCAGGTAGCATGTAGTGCCTCCCCCTTGAAAGGGTAGGCAATTAGCGGATTTCCCCATGCCAGGGAACACCATTGACACCACTTAAGTGCGTGGAGGGCGGGCCAGAACCTCCCCCACTCAGTCAGCCGTGTTCCGGTATTGTGAGTGTGGGGAAGTTCCGTCTTCTGTCTGCAGCACCCGGAATCGCCTAGGAGCCCTTCGCGTGTCTTCCCCGAGTGTCTGCCTGTGCGGGCTGCCGGGGAAAGTCGGGGGTTGGGCTGGAAATGCAGGTAGCATCTAGTGCCTCCCCCTGGACTTGGGAGGTAATTAGCGGACTTCCCCCTGCCAGGGAACACCTGAGACACCAGTCAGCTGCGTGGACAGCGGCCCCAAACCTCCCCCACACAGTCAGCCGTGTTCCGGAAGTCTGAGAGTGGGGAGGTTCCGTCTTCTGTCTGCAGCACCCGGGATCTCCTAGGAGCCCTTCGAGTGTCTTCCCCGACTTTCTCACATTACGGGCTGCCGGGGAAAGGCGGGGTTTGGGCTGGAAATGCAGGTAGTATCTAGTGCCTCCCCCTGGACTTGGGAGGTAATTAGCGGACTTCCCCCTGCCAGGGAACACCTGTGACAACAGTCAGCTGCGTGGACGGCGGCCCCAAACCTCCCACACACAGTCAGCCGTGTTCCGGAATTCTGAGAGTGAGGAGGTTCCGTCTTCTGTCTGCAGCACCCGAGATCTCCTAGGAGCATTTCGCGTGTCTTCCCCGAGTGTATGCATGTGCGGACTACCAGGGAAAGGCGGGGGTTGGGCTGGAAATGCATGTAGCATCTAGTGCCTCCCCCTGGACAGGGTAGGCAATTAGCGAATTTACCCATGCCAGGGAACACCTTTGACAACACTTAGCGGCGTGGAGGGCGGCCCCAAACCACCCCCACACAGTTAGCCGTGTTCCGGGATTGTGAGTGTGGGGAGGTTCCGTCTACAGTCTGCAGCACCCGGGATCTCCTAGGAGCCCTTCGCGTGTCTTCCCCGAGTGTCTCACATTGCGGGCTGCCGGGGAAAGGCGGGGGTTGGGCTGGAAATGCAGGTAGCATCTAGTGCCTCCCCCTGGAAATGGTAGGCAATTAGCGGATTTCCCCATGCCAGGGAACACCATTGACACCACTTAACTGCGTGGAGGGCGGCCCAGAACCTCCCCCACACTGTCAGCCTTGTTCCGGTATTGTGAGTGTGGGGAACTTCCGTCTTCTGTCTGCTGCACCCGAGATCTCCTAGGAGCATTTCGCGTGTCTTCCCCGAGTGTATGCATGTACGGGCTACCGGGGAAAGGCGGGGTTTGGGCTGGAAAAGCAGGTAGCATGTAGTGCCTCCCCCTGGAACGGTAAGGCAATTTTGCGGATTTCCCCATGCCAGGGAACACCATTGACACCACTTAACTGCGTGGAGGGCGGCCCAGATCCTCCCCCACACAGTCAGCCTTGTTCCGGTATTGTGAGTGTGGGGAAGTTCCGTCTTCTGTCTGCAGCACCCAGAATCTCCTAGGAGCCCTTCGCGTGTCTTCCCCGAGTGTCTGCCTGTGCGGGCTGCCGGGGAAAGTCGGGGGTTGGGCTGGAAATGCAGGTAGCATCTAGTGCCTCCCCCTGGACTTGGGAGGTAATTAGCGGAATTCCGCCTGCCAGGGAACACCTGTGACATCAGTCAGCTGCGTGGAAGGCGGCCCCAGTCTTCCCCCACACAGTCAGAAGTGTTCCGGAATTGTGAGTGTGGGGAGGTTCCGTATTCTGTCTGCAGCACCCGGGATCTCCTAGGAGCCCTTCGCGTGTCTTCCCCGAGTGTCTGCCTGTGCGGGCTGCCGGGGAAAGGCGGTGGTTGTGCTGGAAATGCAGGTAGCATCTAGTGCCTCCCCCTGGACAGGGTAGGCAATTAGCGAATTTACCCATGCCAGGGAACACCTTTGACAACACTTAGCGGCGTGGAGGGCGGCCCCAAACCACCCCCACACAGTTAGCCGTGTTCCGGGATTGTGAGTGTGGGGAGGTTCCGTCTTCTGTCTGCAGCACCCGGGATCTCCTAGGAGCCCTTCGCGTGTCTTCCCCGAGTGTCTCACATTGCGGGCTGCCGGGGAAAGGCGGGGGTTGGGCTGGAAATGCAGGTAGCATCTAGTGCCTCCCCCTGGACTTGGGAGGTAATTAGCGGACTTTCCCCTGCCAGGGAACACCTTTGACACCACTCAACTGCGTGGAGGGCGGCCCCAAACCTCCCACACACAGTCAGCCGTGTTCCGGAATTCTGAGAGTGAGGAGGTTCCGTCTTCTGTCTGCTGCACCCGGGATCTCCTAGGAGACCTTCGCGTGTCTTCCCCGAGTGTATCCCATTGCGGGCTGCCGGGGAATGCGGGGGTTGGGCTGGAAATGCAAGTAGCTTCTAGTGCCTTCCCCTGGACAGGGTAGGCAATTAGCGGACTTCCCCGTGCCAGGGAACACCTTTGACACCACTTAGCTGCGTGGAGGGCGGCCCCGAACCTCCCCGACACAGTCAGCCGTGTTCCGGAATTCTGAGAGTGGGGAGGTTCCGTCTTGTGTCTGCAGCACCCGAGATCTCCTAGGTTCATTTCGCGTGTCTTCCCCGAGTGTATGCATGTGCGGGCTACCGGGGAAAGGCGGCGTTGGGCTGGAAATGCAGGTAGCATGTAGGGCCGCCCCCTGGAAAGGGTAGGCAATTAGCGGATTTCCCCATGCCAGGGAACACCTTTGACACCTCTTAACTGCGTGGAGGGCGGCCCCGAACCTCCCCCACACAGTCAGCCGTGTTCTGGTATTGTGACTGTGGGGAAGTTCCGTCTTATGTCTGCAGCACCCGGGATCTCCTAGGAGCCCTTCGCGTGTCTTGCCCGAGTGTCTACCTGTGCGGGCTGCCGGGGAAAGGCGGGGGTTGGGCTGGAAATGCAGGTAGTATCTAGTGCCTCCCCCTGGACTTGGGAGGTAATTTGCCGACTTCCCCCAGCCAGGGAACACCTTTGACACCACTCACCTGCGTGGAGGGCGGCCCCAAACCTCCCACACACAGTCAGCCGTGTTCCGAAATTGTGAGTGTGGGGAGGTTCCGTTTTCTGTCTGCAGCACCCGGGATCTCCTAGGAGCCCTTCGCGTGTCTTCCACGGTTGTCTCCCATTGCGGGCTGCCGGGGAAAGCGGGGGTTGGGCTGGAAATGCAAGTAGCATCTAGTGCCTCCCCCTGGACAGGGTAGGCCATTAGCGGACTTCCCCGTGCCAGAGAACACCTGTGACACCAGTCAGCTGCAAGGACTGCGGCCCCAAACCTCCAACACACAGTCAGCCGTGTTCCGGATTTCTGAGAGTGAGGAGGTTCCGTCTTCTGTCTGCAGCACCCGAGATCTCCTAGGAGCATTTCGCGTGTCTTCCCCGAGTGTATGCATGTGCGGGTTACCGGGGAATGGCGGG